>NW_026000026.1:58853811-58862106 GCF_001458135.2 Marmota marmota marmota | reverse complement strand
AAAAAGTACGCCCCGCCAATTCTTTGGCACTCCTCCTTCTTGAAAACATGGATCCTGGTTTTGCTCCTCATCTCTAGTGATGGAGTGAGGGCTGAAATTTCCATCATTAGGTTATAAATGATACAAGACCTTCTCCTTTCTCCTTTTGTATCCTTTGCACTTGAGGGACTTATGAGACTGCGTACGGCCAGCTACAGTCTTTCCTAGTATTTTCACAGGAATTAACCAACAATGAACAGAAGGATAGAAAACTGTGTACTCAACATTTAGGAAAGGAGATTTGCTGGTGCATTCTAGAAATTTCACTCTAGCCCTCTCTGAGGATTTCACAAGCCTTGTCTCTCTGTGTCAGAGCTTGAACCCTGTTTCACAATTCTGCTCCTAGCAGTTCTCTCTCAAAGGGAGCTCAGTCTTGGAGAGTGAATTTGTTCTAGAGATTTCTGAGATCTGCCCTTGGCAGAGGAGGCCTCTGCTCCCTTTATACTTCCATGTTGCACTGCCTTGACCCCCAGCCACCTTCTCCCAAACTTTGTCGCCTTTGTCGGTGCCTGGCAATTCAGGATTTCTTTCCTCCTTTCGACATTGGAAATAATGCTTTTAGATGCATTTTTTTCTATTCCTCTTATTTGTTTGGTTTCTTTAATAGAAAGTATGGCAATTTACTTCTTATATTCCTATAAGAATTAAAGTACAATTTTTAATGATAAATATAATTAAAAATAAAGTCATCTTCAAGTTTGTATTCTCCTTCATAAACAGCAGTATTATTTTATTGCAGTTAAAATGCTATAATTAAAAGCTTATTAATCTATGAGGTAAACACTAAAACTCTTCACATGGAAGCACATTCTTTTGTTGTGAATATTGAAATTATTTTTATACATTGAAATATTGAGTCATTCTATTATTTTTACAATATTTTATCATTGGCCATGAAATTTTAATTATTATAAGTTATAGCTATTTTTGCTGATGTGTAGAAAAGTTATCTATTTTTATAGGAGCTGTTTCATAACTTGTTATAACTAACCAACTTAGAGCTGGTTTCTAATCATTTATTTTAGTAAGTATTAGCTAATTCTAAATAATGTTTAAGCAACATATAAAATGTTTTATCTTTTTTTTAGTTATTCCTTTAATTTCTGTGTATAATGCAATAACAGTACCCAGAAAGTTCAGAATAATGTTTAATTAAAGTGATTCTAATAAACTATTTGGTGGGCTGGGGTTGTGGCTTGGTGGCAGAGCGCTTGCCTTAAACATGTGAGGCACTGGGTTCAATCCTCAGCACCACATAAAAATAAATAAACAAAATAATGATATTGTATCCATATATAATGAAAAATATTTTTTAAAAGAAAAATGAATAAATAAACTATTTTGGTCCCCAATTTTTACTTCAGAATTATAAATGTTTAAATTAAAAATATTTATAATGTTAAAGCAGGACACAGAAAATTTGAATTTATTACCAGCAAATTTTTTACTGATCTCCATAAAAGTAAAATCAAATCCATATTCCTCACCATGGCCTACTAAGTCTTATATATATTAGGCCTTGACAAATTCTTAAATATCATTCTGTATCTCACTGCTTCCTTGTTCATTACCACTTATATCACTCAGGATTTTTTTTTCTGTTTCTTAAATTAGCAGTAGCTTGCCTTCCAATTATTGTTTCCAAAACATATGTCATTGATAATGGCTTGCTTAAGGAATAAGCAGATTACAGAATAAGCATATTTTCTTTCTCATTAAGACAATACCTTCCTTTCTAGTTAGGTATTCTTTAAATACCCAGAGTTAATAATCTGATTTGTAAACCTCTACTCTGTTTTGTCATTTTATATTCTTTGGAGCATAAACTATGCAAAGTATCTTATTTGTTACTTAGATTTGTAACACTAATTTTCACTTATTACTAAATTTAACAAACGTTTATTTTTAATTCATCCTTCATAAGCATTTAAAGAACTCTCCTATAGTATAAAAAATGTATAAGGTAGTTAGTAAAAGCAATATATGGGCCTGTGTTGACAGAAGAAATCCTGGGGATCACAATGGACCTTTTGGAAAGAAACATAGATCTGCTAAAATAACCTATTACACAACTAAAGTGAATTAATATAAATATCACTTTTTTTTGTTTTGTTTTTGGTACCAGGGATTGAACTCAGGACACTTCACTGAGCCACATCCCCAAGGCCCCTTTTAAATTTTATTTAGAGTCAGGGTCTCAATAAATTGCTTAAGACCTGACTAAGTTACTAAAAGTTGCCGAGGCTGGCTTTGAACTTGTGATCCTCCTGCCTTAGCCTCCAAGCCACTGCATTTGGCTATAAATATCACATTCTAAGATTCATTTTCTCACAAAATTTTATAGTATAGTTTTAGAATGTTTGCCAAATACTGTCATTAATTAATGAATACTCAACACATCCTCACAACAACTCAGGTATTTTTCATCATTTTTTCTTTCCCTGGCTTACTTTTATTATGTTAAAATCTGCTTTCCTTCCTAAATCATCTTTCTTAAAAAAAATTGTATAAGTTTTAGATTTACAGAAAATCTGCAGTTACCATAAACCAAAACAACATCTTCCCTGATACTATAATTTTATATTATTATGGAACATTTGTTACACTTAATAAACCATCACTGATACAATGTTATCAACTAAAATGCATATTTTTTCACATGTTGTTAGTTTTTACCTGATCCTTCTTCTGTTTCAGTATAATTATCTAAGATATTTCATTTAGTTGTCATATCTCCTTAGATAACGCTTTGCTATGACAGTTTCCAGGAATTTTCTTGTTTTTGACAATTTTAACAGCTTTGAGAATTACTAGTCTGCTATTTTGTAGAATGTCCTTCTATAAATTTGGTTTGCTTAGTGTTCGCTTTAAGATTAAACTGGCTTATGTGTTTTGGGAGCCTTAAATTTCTGACACTAAGAGATGACTCAAGTTGCATCTTGGTTATTTCCTGCTCCAGTCTTAGAATCACCCATTACTCTAATGCATCATGGTCCCTTTTCTGGAGACTAGCAATAGAAGCTCCTGGTTGTGAGCATTACAGTATTGTTGCTTCTAGATGTTTTCATGTGACAGAGGAAGAAAATGTAATATCTAGGATATATTCACATATCTATAATTATTTATGTAATCTTTTGCATTCATAGTAAATTAAAATTAGGGTCACTCTGATGTCTTCAACACTAATTCATTGCCACAATATCAGTTTAGTCTATTTTTTTCTTTATAATCTGTAACCTTCTGCTCAGTGAGAAGCCTAACTTCTACCATTGGCTGTCCATGTATTTGTTCAAATCTGATATATATATTATAAAAAATATATATAATATATAAAATATATATATTATTATATATATCTTCATATTTCTTTGCATATTCTGGACACTATATATATATATATATATATATAGAGAGAGAGAGAGAGAGAGAGAGAGGTGTCAGGATTGTTAATCTATAGTTAATCTATATCATTAAGGGAGGAGAGGACTTTATCAAATAAAGCACAGGTCTTGCATGCATTTACTTTTGCCTTTAGTCTTACAGACTACTCATTTCTAAAGGTACTTTGCCTGGCATCTTTTTCCTACCTGATCCAATGAACATGTGTCATACATTTGTAATAGGGTGAGTTTTGTCACAGTCTGCATTCCATCCTGGGATTCTCTGATCTCCTAGATTTATTTTTCTTTTTCTCCCATTGACATACATTGAGGTTTGCATCTTGAGCTGTAAATTTCTGAGCTTCTATTGTCATATGTCACAATTATATAATCATGCAAAATAATTGTACTACCTTAGAATAAACTGTCTGTTTCACTTGTTCAGTGCTTCTCCCCAGTCCTCAAAACCTTGGTAATCACTTCTCCCCAGTCCTCAAAACCTTGGCAATCACTTCTTACTTTTCTTTTTTTTTTTACTTTCTCTTTCAGACTTGAAGTCATACATTGAGAATACTAGCTTTTTCACTTAAAATATACATTTCTAAGACTAATTCATGACTTTTTGTGGCTTGGTGCTTCATCATTATTTTATTTAGCAACAAAAATTTCCTTGCACTCATATACTCCAGCTTATTTCTCCATTAATCTATGGGAGGATATTTTAGTTGTTTCCAGTATGGGGAAATTTTAAATAATGCTACTAATATCATTCACATGCAGGTTTTGATGTGGACAGAAGTTTTCAAATCATTTTAGTTAGTACCTAAGAGCATGATTGATTGTTCATATGGAAATACTACATTTAGATTTTAAGAAAGTGTAATCTTTTTCTCAGTGGCTGTGGAATTGTTCATGCCAACAAGCATTGACCGAGTTTCTGATATTCTGCATCTTCTTAAGCAATTGGCCTTATCAGGTTTCTACTTTGTTTTAGTTTGTTTTCTGTACTTTTTGTGAATTTTTAAATTTTAGTCATTCCAGTGGTTGTGCTGATTTCTTGTTTCAGTTTATAATCCTCTAATGACAAATTTTTTTCATCAAATTTTCACATGCTTATTTACAATAGGGTATATCTTCTTTGATGAAGTTTTTTAATTAACTTTTCCCAAAATTTATTAGATTGTTTTGATAATGTTGAATTTTCATATTTCTTTGCATATTCTGGTCACAAGTTCTTTATCTGATATGTATTTTGCAAATGTTTTCTCCCAAGTTATGGCTTACTTTTGATTTTTTCAAATGTTGTTAATAAAACAATATTTTTGCTTTGCCCATTTGTTTTATTTTGATGAAGTCCTACTTTTTTTTTTCTTTTCTGTTTTCTTTCTTTCTTTCCTTATTTATTTGTTTGTTTATTTATTTATTTTTGTGGTACTGGGGATTGAACCCAGGACCTTGTGCATGAAAGACAAGCACTCCGCCAACTGAGCTATATCTCCAGCTCAGGGGTTCCCCTCCCCACGTTTTTGTATTATTTTTTTTGTGTGTTATATATAAAAATTCATCTTTAATTCCAAAGGCTCTTACATTTTCTCCATATTTTCTTTCTTTTTGGAGGGGAGGGGTTGTTGGGGATTGAACCCAGGGCCTTATGTATGCCAAGCAAGCTCTCTACCAACTGAGCTATATCCCAAGCTCCCTCATATTTTCTTTTAGAAGTTTTATATTTAGCTTTTTTTTTTTTCTGGAGGGGGGCACAAAGGATTGAACTAAGAGGTACATGGCTACTGAGCCACACCCAAGTCCTATTTTGTATTTATTTAGAGACAGGTCTCGCTGAATTGCTTACTGTCTTGCCTTTGCTGAGGCTGGCTTTGAACTTCATTTCTACTGTCTCAATCTCCAGAGCTGCTGGGATTATAGGCGTGCACCACCATGTCTGGCCTATGTGTTTTTGTTTTTCTTTTTCAGTTGTAGTTGGACACAATACCTTTATTTTATTTATTTATTTTTATGTGGTGCTGAGGATCAAACCCAGAACCTTGCATGTGCTAGGCGAGCATTCTACTGCTGAGCTACATCCTTATATTTAGTTTTAAGATTCATTTTGAGTAAAATAAAAATCAATTTTCATGTTACATAGAATTTTAAAAATATACTGTTTCATTCACACATAGTAATTGTACATATTTATGTAGTACAATGTGACATTTCAATTTGTATATATAACCAATAATGATTAAATCAGGGTAACTGGTATGTCACTCACCCCAAGCATTTTTATACCTTTGTGTGTGTGTGTGTGTGTGTGTGTGTTGAGAGCATTCAAAATCACTTCTATTAGAGTTTTGTAAATATAAAACTAAATTTTTGTTGAACTGTAATGTTCCTACTTTGTTAATATAATGTTAGAAGCTATTCCGGCAGCCTAACTCCAGCCTGTGCCCACTAATGCTCCTGTTACCATCCATCTGCCCCTGACATATGTGTATTTCCCAGGCTCTGGAGACAACTATTCCACTCTTCGTTTCTCGTAGATTGAATGACTGCCTTCCACGTATTAGTAAAAGCAGCATGGTTGTCTTTTGTGCCTGACCTATTTCATTTAACATATTGTCCTTCAGTTCAGTATGATGCTGAATATTATAAAATTTCATTCTTCTCTAGGGCTGAATAAGATTCTGTTGTATATATGTACCACATTTTCTCCATCCATTTATCTGCAAATGGACACCTTGGTTGATTCCATATGTCAGTTATGGTGAAAAGTGCTGCAAGAAATATGTAAGTGTAGACAACTTTTCAACAAAGAGATTTTATTTCCTCTGAATTTATGCACCACAGTTATATTACTGGGTCACGTGAGAGTTCTTTTTCTCTGTCTTGGAGACAGTTTAAAATTGTTTTCCATACAGCTGTACTTCTTTACATTTCTCGCAACAGTGGTTGAGATTTCCCTTTTCTCCACATTCTTGCCAGAAAGAACATCACCTTTTCAATTGTGCTTTCTCAATGGTCTCTTAATTAGTCCACAAAAGATGGCTTACCTCTTTTGACGTTATATTCTAAAAAATTGAATTCGATCAAATTGTGTTGTTATGAATGTATGAATATACCATCATGAAACCAGGCATTCTGTACAGTTGAGATGTGCTAATAATAAAATATCCTACTTTGCCTTGATCATTTTGCATTTCTTACAAAATGCTTCTTTAAATAATATGTGACTATATTATACTCTCTGTGAAAGTATAAAGCATCTGAAAAGATTATACTTAACATGGCTTCCATATCACAGATTGTAGTATTAAAATAAATACAAAGCAGACATTACTTAAGTTTGATTGCTTATAGGTTATTTTTTTGTATCAGAGAAGTAGTCTCAAAAATTCCCTTTCAGAAAATGAAAAACAAAATTTAAAAAATCCCAAAAAGCAGTGCAATGAAAAAGAAGCATTTAGGAGGGGAACATTCTTTTTGCTTCTCCTGATTTCTTCTCAGTACAAATCTGGAATAATTTTGAAAAGTGCTGTCCATTTGTATTTGGTTCTAAAAGCACTCTTCAGTTACTAAAGCTAGTATATTAAATTCCAATACTGAAAATGAAAATAAAATGATGAGATAAATAGAAAATGTGGAATCATATCATGATTGACAAACCTATATATCTATATACATATCTGAATATGATTTTTCCATGCCATGTCTTTAAACCTCCTACACCTCCTAAAAATCAATAACAGCTTCTCATGAGCATTGCATGGATATATATTTCAACACAAATGTCTTCAACTTAAACATGAATATACTTTGCCTCTTTTCAAAGAAAAATTTGAGTTTACCATGTAAATTTAATTAGTAAATTCTATGATTTAATAATGTCTCCTTTGAAGAGAAGAAATATTATTATGATTTGTAATCACTGAAAAACGATATTGACATCTCATTTACTGCGTTTTCTTTTAAAAACCATGTCATGTATTAACAGTCTATTATTATAATATCATAAAAAGAGTTGTTAATGTGTGCATTTTTTTAAATTAATGCAGTAACTAGGAAAGTAAGCAGTTTTCATGCTGTTCCACATGTCAACTAGATGGGTTTCCCAATGAAAGAGACAAAATAATGATTTTGTATCAAAGAACCATGTGGAAATAGAAATATACCAGTAGGTCTTAAGAACTGGTTTTGATAGTCCTTCTTCTTCCTTGAATATTCCTAGAAAATTTATAGTGGTAAGTCACAGGATTGAAAGCACCATCCACCCATTCAGTAAATGCTAACCATAACAAGACATTTTTGGAGTGCTTCAGCAAAATAAATTATCTTCTCAACACAGGATTCTAGAAAATAGAAATAATTAAGTTCTATAGTATTTGGCACAATCTATCTTAGTTACTTCAAAAACATTATTTTATAAAAGGTTTTCTGATTTCATCTCTACTTACATTTGTATTGTCTTTACCATACTAATGAAACTTTTTTTTAATTTCAATAAGACTCATTATTATACTATCTTCCCTTTTAGCAACATTTTCTTCCTGAATCCCAGCTTAACAATGTCAGGGTTTTAGCCTATCTTACCTTCTCCAAACACATATCAAAATGTATTTTCAAGTCCACAGGAAAATCTCATTTTTCTAAGAGCTTCAAATTTTTGACTTATTTTCCAGAAAAACAAAAAGCATTCTATTTGAATACATATCAAGACGTCATGACCATTATTCTTTTCAAGGACATTATGTTTCTAAAAATATTCTTACTGTTAATATTTCAGAGTTTAATATTGAACACAGTCTTGGTATTTATTTCCAGCAGTTAGAAATTTTGTAACTTCAAACTCCAATTCTTTTGACTTCTCATATATATATATATA
>NW_026000026.1:58832994-58853776 GCF_001458135.2 Marmota marmota marmota | reverse complement strand
CAGTATATATATTTATCTTGAAAGGTCTATTCCCTAGCCCCAGCACATCCTTCATTGTTGGATGGAATATTTTATTATTTAACCTGTTTTCTCTTGGTGAATGCCTACTTCAGCAATTTTGACTTCAACCTTTCTTTTGATAGTGTCCTTTCCTTCTCTAGGTCTCTTCTAAATCTAAAAAAAAAAAAAAAGCAATAAAGGTTTTTGCTTTATCCAACTACTACATTTATAGTTTACATCCTGATTTATCCCCTTTGTTTTATTACAAATGAAGAGGAAACACTAATTTCATGTCATACTTGTGAGGCCTCAAGATTTTCCAAGTGCATTCACAAGCAACTTTACAACACTTTGGATAGACTATTTATATTCTTCTTCCTATTGTTTTACCAATGTCATAATTAAGATCCTAAAAGAATAGTCAATGTTTCCATGGCCTCACATATTGCAAAATATTGTTACTCTACCTTCAGTGTGCTTTCCACCAACCAAAACTAATGAATTTTTAAAACTATATAGGTTTGCAGAGAATTGAAAACTTTTGAGTTAGATGCATGTTTAAGATTGCTTCCACATCAAGATCATATAATCATAATTGTTATCTAGAGAAAATGGGAAAAAAATCTGGAAATTTTATGGTTATTTGAATTATTTATTTTCCCTTAGTCTGTCATATTGGTGTCTGTCTCTATTTCTCTCCTTTTCTTCCTTTAACCCGAAGGGATAAGAAAGAAAACTATGAACATCAAGGAGCTGTGATCCAGCTCTGCACACTGTGTTACTTCTATGTGGAGTCCTGCTGGTCAATTTTAAACAGACATGACAACACTGATTATTGGTTGGAGGGTTTCTGGAACTTTGGGTCAACTTTTCTACAGTGATTATTAATACACTGGACCCAGGGATTATTTCATTCTACTTGGTTTTTGATTTAGCATTAACTAGTTATCAGTAGATAGGCACTTACTATTTTTACATATTTTAAGAAATTAGAACTATGGAAAACATGAAGATTTTTTCCTTTGTAAACTTGAAAGAAAGATAATAATGTCAGTTTACTGGTCAATAAAAATAAAGTTAAATTTACATCTTTTAGAATTAGTTCTTAACAAAGTATTGACAATCAATTAATACTTTTTCCTTACTGGTCAAAATGTACAAATATGTGAGACAATCATATTATTATTCATTTATATAGATTTATATATTACTTCTTTTTGTAACTTGGCATACATGCTCAAAATAATTTCTTTTTCATCAAAAATCATTAAAACTAACAATTAAATTAACAGAGTTGCAGGATACAAAAATCAACATACAAAAATCAGTGGTATTGTTATTCACCAGCAATAATTCATCTGAAATAAAAATGAGAAAAGTAATCTCATTTATATAATTGGTACAAATACCTAGTAATAAAATTGACCAAAGAGGTAAAAAATCTCCACAAAAAAATTATAAAACATTGATGAAAGATATTAAACAGGACACATAAAAGCAGAAAACATTCAGTGTTCATGAATTGGAAAAATCAACACTGTTAAAATGTCCATAAGAGTTTAAATCTGGAAGACAAATTACAGATTAATTCAATCACTATAAAAATTCCATGGACTATTTTCACAGAATTAAAGAAATTTCTGAAATAGAAACACACACACATACACACAATCACACACTCACACAAAGCATTTTTTTTTCTTATTTGGGATGGGGAGTGGTGCTGGGGATTGAAATCAGAGGCACTCAACCACTGAGCCATGTTCCTAGCCTTATTTTGTATTTATTTACAGACAGGCTCTCACTGAGTTGCTTAGTGCCTTGCTGTTACTGAGGCTGGCTTTGAACTCACTATCCTCCTGTCTCAGCCTCTTGAGCCTCTGGGATTACAGGCCACTGCACCCAGCAAATACAAAGCCATCTTGAACAAAAAGAACAAAGCAGAAGGCATTATACTACCTGACTTCCAAACCTAATACAAATTTACAGTAATCAAATATCAAGATATTTGAATAAAAATAGAAATATATCTGTGGAATAGAATGGTGAGTCTAAAAGTTAGCCAGTACATCTATAGCCGGCAAAATTTTGCCAAAGTTGCTAAAAATACACCTTTGAGAAAGGACAACCTTTGCTATAAATCATCATGGAAATTTAGATATCCATATGCATAAGAATGAAACTAGACTCATCTTATTAGCATACAAACAAACTCAAAGTAGACTAAAGCCTTAAATATGAGGTTCGAACCTATGAAACAGCTATATACATAGGTAAGATGCTTCAAGAGTTTGGAATATGCAAGGATTTTTTGAATGAGATTCTCAAAATCTAAAAATCAAAATTAAAAACAGATCAATGGGCAATGGGGTCATCATAAACTAGAAGCTTCTTCATAACAAAGAAACCCATCAGTAAAGCAACAAGATAAACTAAAGAATAAAAGTAAGTATTAACAAAGTATATATCTGACAAATCAATGATATCAATATACATAAGGAACTTTAAAATCTCAATGACAAGAAACTTAACTACCCAATTAAAAATAGGATTATTGATCTGAACAGACGCTTTTCAAAATAAGACAGTTTTAAAAAGAAGATATTCAAATAGCCAATGTTTCGTGTAAACATGAAAAAATGTTTAGCATCACTATTTATAAAGAAAATGGAAATCAAAACCACAATGAGATATCATTTCATTCCAGTAAGAATGAATGTCATCAAACAGACAAAAGGTAAATAGGGGAAGATGTGGAGAAAAGTAAACCTTTGCACACTGTTGGTGAGACTGTAAATTAGCACAAATATTATCAAAAACTGGTATGACTATGCATCAAAAAGTTAAACATATCCGGGCACAGTGGTGCACACCTATTATCCCAGCAGCTTGAGAGGCTGAGACAGGAGGATCATGAGTTCAAAGCCAGATTCAGCAAAAAATGAGGCACTAAACAACTCAGTGAGACCCTCTTTCTAAATAAAATACAAAAAGATAGGACTGAGAATATACTCCAGTGGTCAAGTCCTTATAAAACACCAACCCCAAACCAGATATATATCAAAAGGAAATGAAATCAATATGTCAAAGAGACATTTGCACTCCCATCTTCATTACATTTATCTTCAAAACAGCCAAGAAATGAAATCAACCTAATGGTTCACAAACTAATGAGTGGATAAATAAAATGTGGAATAATTCCACAATGTGTTAATATTCAATCATTTAAAAACTGCAACTTCTCATTTGCAACAACAAACATGGAACTGGAAATTTTTATCTTAAGTTAAATAAGTCAAAACATAGAAAGACAAGTATCATATATAAATCACACACGTAGAATCAAAAAAGTTGATCTGATAGAAATTGAACATAAAGAGTGGTTAGCAGACACTGGGAAACATGAGAGAAGAGATGAGGAAATATCAATCAATGGTTACTGCATTACTTTTTAGCGGGAAGAAGTTCTGATGTGTCTTGCACAGCAAGGTATCTATAAAAAAATAATGTATTCTACATTTCAAAAAGTAGAGAAAGGTATTTTGAAAGTTTTGAACATAGAAATATTACAAATGAGGAAATGAATATGTTTAACTTGTTTTAAATATTATGTAATGTGTATATATATTCAAACATAACAAGGTACCCATTGACATGTACAATTTTATGTTTTATGTATCAGTTAAAATTTTTCTTAAAAACTTCAATGATTTATTTTGGCATATAACTATTAGATAGGGTGTATTTCATTATATTGTACACTAGGAAGCTTATGTAGTAATCAGTTTGGTGTGCATAAAAGAGAAAAGAGGATAGAAATGCATAAGAAGTACACATTATAAAAAAAGTAATTTTTAAATATGGTTATACTAAAGGTCAACAAGTATTTGAAAAAAATATTCAACATCTCTAGCAATCAGATAAATGCAAATAAAATTATAATGAGATTTTATCTCACTCCAATCAGAATAGCAATTATCAAGAATAAATTATCAAGAATACAAGTAACAGGTCTGGGGTTGTGGCTCAGTGGTAGAGTGCTTGCCTAGCATGGCATGTGTGAGGCACTGGGTTTGATCCTCAGCACCACATATAAATAAAAAAAATAAAATAAATAAATAATAATTTGGATATATTTCTAAAAAAAAAGAATACAAGTAACAATAAATGTTGGCAAGGATGTGGGGGAAAATGTACACTTACACATTGTTGGTAGAATTGCAAATTAGTGCAACCACTCAGGGAAGCAGTATGGACATTCTTCACAAAACTAAAAATGTAACCACCATAAAGGGGTGCTATATTTTGTCAAATGCTTTTTCTGCGTCTATTGAGATGATCATATAATTCTTATCTTTAAGTCTATTGATGTGATAAAGTACATTTATTGATTTCCGTATGTTGAACCAACTTTACATCTCTGGGAGGAATCCCACTTGATCATGGTACACAATCTTTGTGATACGTTTTTTTATTCGATTTGCCAGAATTTTATCAAGAATTTTTGCATCTGTTTATTAGAGATATTGGTCTGATGTTTTCTTTCTTTGATGTGTCTTTGTCTGGTATTGGGATCAGGGTGATATTGGCCTCATAGAATGAGTTTGAAATTACTGCCTATTTTTTCTATTTCCTGCAAATTGTTGCAGCCAATATGGAAAGCAGTATGGAGATTCCTTTGAAATCTGGGAATGGAATCACCATTTGACCCAGTTATCCCTCTCCTCAGACTATACCCAATGGACTTAAAAACAGCATACTACAGGGACACAGCCACATCAATATTTATAGTAGCACAATTCACAATAGCTAAACTGTGAAGCCAACCTAGATGCCCTTCAGTTGATGAAAGGATAAAAAATTGTGGCATATATACACAATGGAATTTTACTCACTAATAAAAGAGAATAAAATCATGGCATTTGCAGGTAATAGATGGCAGAAGATAATGCTAAGTGAAGTTAGCCAATCCCAGAAAACCAAATGCCGAATGTTTTCTCTGATATAAGGAGGCTGACTCATAGTGGGGTAGGGAGGGGAAGCTTGGAAGGATTAGATGGATTCTAGATAGAGAAGAGGGATGGGAGGGAAAGAGAGGGGACAGGCGATTAGCAAGGGTTGTGGAATTTGATCCACATCATTATCCAAAGTATATATATGATGACTTGAATTGGGTGTCAACATACTTTATATATAAACAGAGGCATGAAAAATTGTGGCATATATGTATAATGAGAATTGTAATGCAAAAAATAAAAAATAAAAACAAAATACATATATAAAGGAATGAATTGGTGTTTGAACATACTCTATATACAAAGATATGAAAAATTGGACTCTATATGTGTAATAAGAATTGTAATGCATTCCGCTGTCATGTATTTAAAATAATAAAATCAATAAAACTAAAAAGAAGGAGGACTGGATTAGCCAGTTCTCACCATAAAAGTTAAGATCATTTTAAATAATTATACTACAGTGACACAGCCACATCAATGTTAATAGAAGCACAGTTTACAATAGTCAAACTATGAAAAGAACATAGGTGCCCCTCAACAGATGAATGCATAAGGAAAATGTGGTATATATACACAATGAAGTATTACTTAGCCATAAAGAAGAATGAAATTAAGACATTTGCCAATAAATGGATGGAACTAGACACTATCATGCTAAGTGAAATAAGCAGTTCCCAGAAGTCAAACATTTTCTCTGTTATATGGAACTTTATCCAAAATAAGTGAGAGGAGATAAAAAGAAGAATAGAGTATCAGTGGAATAGACAAATGAAGAGAAGGAAAGAGGAATGGGATAGAGAATAAATCTGAAATAACATTCCTATGTACATATATGTCTATACCACAGTGAATCTCAGAAGCATGTATATCTATAAGAAATTAATTAAAAAAATAAAACTATAAGTAAATTGCAGAAAGATCAGTAGAGTAGAGAGAAGGGAACAGGAAGAAGGATGATGGAGGGGAAGGGGAAGTACTGGGGACTAAATTAGAACAAATTATACACCATGTTTTTACACTTATGTTGAAATAAATCCTATTGTCATGCATAACCAAAAAGAACCAATAATAAGAATAAATGGTTGTCCTAAGAAATCAGTATTTGGAAAGTAAGTTGACCTTACATACCAATTTTTTTCAGCAGTGTTAGTGTTCTTGGCTATCAGTATTATGTAAGAAAATAACATGACAGTTGCACGGGTTTGCAAGCTTGGGAATATTTTTTCTAGGTTGAAGATAAGTTGAAAAATATGAGTCAAACAATGAAGTGAAACAAGACATTGATTTGTCATTTATCTTTTCAGAACAAATCCCCTAGTGATATTTTACTATCTTTCTAAGACAGTACCTTGATCAAAGAATATTTTCTCTATACAGTCCTTTTGTAGATTAAAAAAATGTAAAAGGTTAAGAAATGATTGGATGATGGTGATGATAGTGTATTATTATTCTATAATACTTGAGTAATTAGAAAACATTTTATTTCTTCACTAATAAATTTAGCGTATGAAACTGGGCATATTTAAAGTAAGCTTCATAAGCCTGAAAAACATTGCAAGATAAAGTATCATTTCCCAATACAAATCCAGATCATCAAAAAGATGGACACATAAATTCCTTATTATGCTACTGCACAGGATATTGTTATCTAGACCTGACTAACAGCTTTCTGTGATTGAAAACCTAGTGTGGAGTCTAGCAAACAGCTTGGTCATGATTGAAAACCTAGTGCTAGGTCTCTTAACCAGCCACCAAACTAAACTTTCCTCTGTGAGGTATAAATTGCATTCTACCGCATCCATGTTCTGCTTTGTGATTTTAAAATTATCTTTTTGTTTCTGCCTACGACATTTCTAAAAACGTTCATATTTTGATGAAGAACAGTTGAATGCTATCTCAAAATTTGCTCAGTGCATACACATCTATAACTTAAATACGGGAAGGAAAAGTGTTTGTTTCATATTATAGTTGAACAAAATCCATGTTCAGAGAGATTGAATACCTTGGATGAAATGACATAACCAGTAAGTGAAAATAGTAATACACAAATGTTTCTCATCTTCTTTTAATCATTCTGTTAATTTTTCCAGTCAAAACAAACAAACAAAAAAAAACTGTTTTTCTTGTAGTTGTCCATACATGAATAATTACATGCAACAAGATTCTAAAATAGGAGTGTGTAAAATAAACAGAGTGTTTTATTTTCCACAGATTTGTACTAATTATTAGTGGAGATAGGGAGCAACTTTTGAAATTAGACATAGTCTTCACCATTAGCGAAAATATTTTACTGCCCATGTAAAACTTGGCTCAAAATAGAGGGTTTTTTTTAATATTATACTCTATTCAAAAGCACAATAATTAATGCTTTCAATTTATGCTATCACTTTAACATACTTGCCTACATGAATGGGAAAGGAATATTTGAGAGATTAGTAACCAAAGGGAAACATTGAAGTGATCAACTTCAGTACACAGAAGAGCAGAAACAAGCATCCAAAAGACAAGATAATGGAAAATGAAACTGACAATTTAAAACTGAAAGAAAAACTGAAATTAAAAATAGCAAATTTGGGAACTACATGCTGCTTTGTCATTAACCATTGTGATTCAGAGTTCCCTTTACCTGGATCTCAGGGTAGCTGCTGTTTGATGCAAAGAGTCAGCTGATTCTTGTAGCACATAAACAAAATACTGATAAAAGACAAGGAAGTGAAACTTAAGGTCATTCACATACTCCCATCCTATATTTTGCCCATTCATCAATGTCAAAATAAATCTGAGCAAAAATAAGAGTAATTTTTATATACAAAAAATCCCACAACTCATTGTTTTATAAATGACAAACGAAAACAAAAATAAAAATTAAGTTGTGATAATCCATGGAACTACCAAGAATTTGCATAGCTTTATGGACAGGTGTTGGGGAATTCTAGTCAGACTTGTAGAATTTGAAAGTGGTTGAAAAAGTGGTTTTCCTCTCACCAAAGCAGCCTAAAACAAGGTCAAGAATTGAAGGTAATATTGACAAGGGGAGGTCTGCTTAGTTATTTGACAGTGGATCAGGTGGGAGAAAGAAGAAATTTTCATTTTAGCATTTTTCAAAGGACCATGCAAATTATCATTCTCATTAAAATATTTTCAAATGGTTTGATTTTTTTACAAATTTTTTCCAGCTGTTCCCTAGTCTAAAAGACTATGCTTGACTAGCATAAAATGATAGAAATTATTTACTTGAAAAGAGATGTATGCTATAAACTACTTTTTAAAAAATGCTAAAATAAAAAAAAAGATTCTACTTGAGCTAAGTGAAGTATGAGTCTCTATTTTAAAAAAAATATAGAGAGTTGTACTTAGGAAAAAAACTTGCAGTTATGTGCTGAAAATTGCACATGTGTGGATTTAGGATTTTAATGCCTTTGTGTTATTTTAAATTTCTGCCTTTCTTAGAGCACATTATCCTTCATGAATTATTACTTGAAAAATATTATTTCAATGATAACATTTGATAAATTCATTTCTGAAAAGTATTTTAAAAGTAAAAATTATAGCATAAAAGTAAGCATTATTAATATACCATTAAACTGCATTGCCATTCATGCCTCATTCAAATTTAATAAAATTAAGTAATATTCAATTGCTCAATTATGAATCTGTCTATAGAAACTGGACAGACTCTGTACATTTTTCACAAGTTTATTTTTCCTGCATCAAAGTAAAGAAATAGACTCAAGGAAAAGAAAAGATGCAATAACTTATAGCTAGCTTTGTGATTTCAGTCTTCTAAGGTAGAGCCTGAAAATGTTTAGAGCTCTAATAGGAGAATTATTAATGGAACAAAAGCATTAATAATATACCCCTAGTTCCTATTATCTTGGTATCTCTTTCTAAATCTATTCTATATTTTTCTGTTATTCCCTGAAGATGCAAATCTATGTGGCATTGTTTACATCAGCTGTTCAAACCTACTTTATCTCCTACTCCTTTGCTATCATTCATCATTACTTCATTATGCAATGGTTTTATTGGCTTTCTTTTCACTTCAGAGTTCTCAAGTTATATGTAAAACACACTATTTCTTAAGACTCTTAATAGATGTGACACCATATGGATTCCTTAGTAAAATGAGACCATAAAATATGGCTTAAAACAGTTAAACAAGATTCCTGACTCCAGATTCCTTAGAATTTAAAATAAGTGAGAATAATATTAATAAATGAGAATAATATTAGTAAGTGATCAATGTAATCTTTGAGAAAATGTATAGCATGCCACTGGAGTGCTCTGTGCATTCTGTGTAATTAAAAGCAATTAAATGAGAAGAGGGTTCACTGTGTTGTTCTTGCTCCTCACATTCAACTAATAGAATCAAAGACACTTTGGCTATGAAAATGTTGGCATCAGGTATACTTTTTGAATAAAAAAAAATTGGGACCTATACAATTTGTTTCTTCATGGCAGTTTATTCTAATTATCAGTAAGAATACCACTTGTATGAGGATCATATATACAAGAGGAAGATAGTGTTTCATATTACTGTGATTCATAAACAATTATTTTCATATTAACATCATGCTCTAGTCATTTGACCTGTCCTTTGTCTTCAAGTCTAACAATAGATCTACAACTTCATTTTATCCTCTATTCAGTTCACCATGTCTATATTACTTCAGTGTTTTTCTTACCATAACCATAAACACTACCACTTCTCCATCCTTTGGGACTTCAACCATCCTCCCTCAAAAAGAATCGATTGTGATCTCTCCACTCTTTTAGACTTCCATTACCAGAATTATGAGAAATAATCTCTCTCAAACAGGCAAATTTGGAGCAAATAAGTTTAAATTTTCAAATGTATTATAAGTTTAAATTCTCAAATTTTTATCATGTTATTACTTGTACATTGTAATTCATCTGCATATTCCTCTTCAGGAACTTTTCTGACTCTTCTAAAGGCCTAGAATGAATTTTCCTGAACCTTAGCAATTCCTCATCTTCATCAGAAAAATATAATTTCCTCTGTAAGACAATACATAACCCTGGCAAAATATATTCTTTAAAGAACTGGGGTAGTAATCTTAAGTAAGGAGAAATGTTGATGTTTTAAAACTTTTTGAAAATTTTCCTCAACAGTATTGTAACTGACTAAACATGGGACTTATAGAGTTATAAAATTATTGACAAGGATACTTTTTTGGAATGATATGGTGAATTATAGAAGTAATTCAAAAAAGCCATGAGTTTGCATTTGAATATTTTTAGGATTTAAGAAAGCCATAGATCTTTATAAGTCTACAATTCAGTCAAAATGCACAGACTGGAGAAGTAAATTTGAAAGCATCAAATTATATTTGATATATATTTTTGATAAATAGTGTATATCATATATCTATATAATTTGAATTTAAAAGCAGGAATTTATTAGATTTACAGACATGAAGAAAACATACATATGTGATTTGAAAAAAATATAGATTCCAGGACTGATTGTCACTGCTTGGGTGTCTAAGGAGGTCTCCAAGAGTGAAGGAGACCCCTACTCAAACCTTGCATGTTCTTGGCCAGTTCACAGAAAATTAATGATGAATCAGGTATGATTAGTCAAGCAAGAGTACAGGCAATCTCAGAGAAAGAGTGAGTCACATCATCTTAGCTTGAGATTTTAACATTTATAGCAGGACAACTATATAGAGGACTGAAATAAACATGTAGCCAGTACAGGGTTATGCACTTTGTGCCAAAGTTCTTTGGTGTGCACATTTCATTCATTCATTTTCCTTCATTATGTGTCTCATAAGTGTCTTATATCTCCACCCAGGGGTGTATTACTATTATGAGGCTAGGGTCATTTCTGAGTCACAAAAACCTTTAATTCGTATACTCCCTACAGGAGTGGTTTCTTTATATGTCTTTTGATTATCTTGCAGTTTGTTGTCTTTTCAGCCAATCAGCAAGCTACAGGTAAGTTCCTGGGCACAATGAAATAGGGTGGGTTGCTTATGAGTTGTTTGTTCTGCAGTCTCATGATTTATGGACGTTTTTATTTTGAGATTCAGTGTTCTCTTTGTATTCCTTATTTTCTAGCTTATAGTAATGTTTAACCTCATAAAATATGAAACAAACATCAGTAAAAACAAAAGTAGGAATATACACAGGAGTCCGTGACATCAAAAAATTATATATTTCAGGAAGTAAGTATGCAGTGCAACTAAGAACTAATAAAAAAAATCAACTTGGCATGAGAGAAAAAACATTTCCAAAGAGAGAAGTTCCCAGAAAGAAGGGGGAATTCAACTCAGTTCCAGTGGGGTCATTGGCAAATGTATGTGACAGAAAATAATTTCAGCACATGCCAATTAAAGGAATAGAGAGAGAGATTATATATGGAAATGTGGGCAATCTCAAGAGGGATGCCTTTGGGGTAAAGCAAGAAATGCACAACCAAAGGAATATATGAACTATCTCCAAAAGGAAAGACAGCAGCTCATTGGTATGGCAGGTTAATACTTAGAGAGGGCCAGTATTAAGTCCTAGACCAGAGGTGGAGGCAGGGTAGAGCTACACAATTTTGTGACAGTTTCCATTTCACTTGCATGTTGCCATCAAGTTACAAGGGAATGGGCAGGTCTGGGGATATAGTTCAGTTGGTAGAGTGCTTGCCTCACATGCACAAGGCCCTGTGTTCAATCCCAGTCCCCCTGTCCCCCCCCCAAAAAAAAGTCATGGGCCAAGGGCACCAACCTAACGCATGTAGCTCAGGAATTGAAATTGTTTCTGGGTGTTTTTGTATTTTAGTTGCTCATAGATGTTTCCTTTGAGACTCAGTATATTTTTTTTATCCCAAATTCCTCTCTCATTTTCCTTACCCATTAAACTTTGATCCCTCAATCTTAAGGGTTGGTGAGGGGTGAAGATCCGTCTTCTATGATGATTTAGCCTAGCAAGTGGGCAGTAACTTGCCTCTTCATGAATCAAAAGCCCCAACCTGACTCATGTAAAAGGGATAGACATTGACCTCAGTTGTAGGATTGGGTTGAAATTTTGGGGTTGCTACCCTTATCTTTTTAACCTGGAATTGTTGTAATATGGAAGATGCAAACTTTATTAAACAATTAAAAATGCAATAGCTGAGTAAAAGAAAAAGTATTTATAACAGAGGTCCTAATAGTGATTATGGCCAACTGAAGCTAAACAAGTAAATCCTAACAGTTTTATTGACTTGTACACATCTCAGTGGCTGAATTTTTAAAAATATATCTGTAGAATAGATTGAAATTAACTCAGGGAACATTTGATTTTAACAGTCTCTTTTATTAGTTATTATCAGACACCCATGTATAAGATTCCTTTCTCTACAGCTTTACCTTTAGTAGGACTGAGGCAAATGCACATCAAGTTACATAAGTTACATTTAACAGGACAGAAGTTTATTTTTGTTTTGTTTTGTTTTTAATGTCCATGCATGACTATGCTTTGGTTATACTTTCTTGCCAGGTGTTAAAGATCAGGTTGGTCAAAACTTGACCTTGTTCCTCTTTACTCTTAATGTCAGATGAGATGCCTCAGGGGTGACTCTTAGAAACTTGTGTGAAGCCTCTTGACTCCTTTAGCTTTCCTCTACCAGTGTTTCCATCTTCCATAATGGGCCACGGTCTTGGTCTTGCTGCTACATGTGACTTCCCTTGGAAGCATGAGGGACATTTTCTAATGACCCTCTTTGCAGAACATACACGGGTTGGCTTCTTATTTTCTAGTGTCTTCATGATCCTGGATTGGGAGGCCAGATAACTCACTGGGTTGCTTGGCCCTTAGGGTAAGGAGTGGGGTTTCCATTGTTCCCTGTGTCCTGATTAACCTTAGAGGGTTTAATCAAATATTAGCTGCATTGTTCTTCACCTTTTATTCCTTGTCTTTGATCTTCAAGTTTGGGTTCTAAACATTCAGCAGGCCAGTTTCACCAGTTTTTAAGTAGGAGTAAAGGGTTTCAATTTTAATATATATTTTACAGTTATCAATTTCATTTAATTGGAGTTAAATATTAGCATTGGGAGTCAGCATTATATCCTACCTGTGATGGTTTATTATATTTAAAAAATGATCAAGATAGATC
Organism: Marmota marmota marmota; assembly: GCF_001458135.2. NCBI lineage: Eukaryota > Metazoa > Chordata > Mammalia > Rodentia > Sciuridae > Marmota > Marmota marmota. Next base: position 58,840,648 of record NW_026000026.1, on the reverse strand, counting down.
TATTACATGTTCTCCTTCTATAAACTACCGGCAAAATTAATAAAATTGTACTAGGAAAATACAAAATGATATTAAAAATAACAAAAAAAATTCAGTTTGTATAATAGTTTTGAACTCCCAAACCATTTTATAACAATAGTATATTTTGATATCTATTTCACCCCTAAAAATTAATAAATTTATCAACTCAAATATATGTGAAATTCTTTACAAGTTTTATTTGATTTTAAAACTCATTTTACAAACATTAAATACCTTTTATAATTCACACAAACCTTTATTTAGCTTTGTATTGTATTCCATTTTATTTAGAGATCACAGTAATCTTCACTACAAAAATCTATCTTTGGAATAGAACTATAAATGGGCTTAATTTTAGCCTACTTTGGAGCCATGAGATGCAGAACTTTATATCAGGTGAGGTTAGTTAACCTTTTCAGAAAACTTAAAGTGTTTGGCTTTTGAAGATAATCTTTGCCACTTTTTTTAATATGACTCAAAATAAGTTCTCATAGATTGTTTCCCATGTTTGTGAATATTGTTTAACATAATATAACATTACATCTGAAACATAAATCAAACAGACAACGTAGGAGAGTCCTTTATTCCCTTTTTGTGGAAAATGTGCAAAAAATTCTCATATTTCACATTGTTAACCTTTAAACAAATCAGGGTCTCATTATTACTGTTCCAAAAATACATGTAAATATCGATCAATCACCGTGTGAAGAGTAGCATAAAGTTTTACATGTCCAACATATAGATAATGGGTTACTTTTACTCAGTTATACAACATTAAATGAGCTAAACTGATGCCAAAGTAAACTTGCTTTTTTTTTCAATACATACAAAAGAGGTTATCATTACAAATAACTATGGTAGTATGCTTTTTTAAAGCTCTTATATCACAGAAGCACAAATTTTTCAACACACAAAAGCCAGTAATGATTAGCATCACAGTTACACAGAAATCCTGTGTAAATATTAATTAAACTTTTATTTTTGGAGCAAAATACAGAATTTATGACTTGGTAATATAGCTATAACTACATCATTGACAAAAATCTAGTATAGATTTAGACTTGTTTAAATTGTTAATGACTACAAATACACTTAGTAACTGAAGTATAGTGCATCTCATATATACAATAACAAAGTGTATAATTAAAGCAAACAGCTGTATATCAAATGAAAATGGCAGAAATGGAAAAACATTTTATTGACCATTTTATATGCTTAAGTTCCATATGTAATATGTATTGTGTAGGAGAAAGCACTCATTGATTAACTTGCCTTATTAAATCTACATAGCTTCTTTCAATCCATATACTTTTCCATAACATTTAGACAACACTCAGACAAGCATATTTGGCTCTCAGATATATTTAAATTAAAAAGAAAAATGAATGAATCTAAATGACATTTAGTTCAATTGACTATATAAAACTTAAATAAAATGGTCAATTTAAAATTTATAGGAGTAAAGATGTCTTTAAAATTATTAACCCACTCATTTTTTCCAGGTGATTAGTGAGTCAAGACAGTGTTATTTTCGAGGAATCTAAGATGGTGGGCCAGAGGGAGGCAGCATTCTGAGTAGCTCCATGACCCAGGTCTCAACTAATGGGAATACTGCTTCTCTGAGAGTGGTATACAGGACCCCTACACAGCTGCTCTGGCTCAGAAGCTCAGTTGTCAACAGCGCTGTGCCCTCGCACAGGGCTCCAGGCCTCAGAGTTTCAGCAAGACTCCAGGCTCCCAATACCTAACTCTCCAAGTACTAGACCATGCAGGAAGCAAGTACCTCAGCAGGATCACCGGATCAGCACCACAGCAGAACCCACACACACTGCTCTGCTCCCACAGAGCACACTCAGCTGCTACCTACTCACAGGAACTCCACCCATTACTCCCCTATGGACCCCCATCTACCAAAGAGGGGCTCTCCCAAGGTACTGCCTGCACCTGGGGACATCACACAGGCCCTGAAGAGAGTCAAAAGCTGCAGTACTGAACTTCACAGAGCTCATCTCTGAACACATCCCACAAAACCATCCATTGGCCCTCTACCCAACCTGATACCCTGGTGCTGGAAGTGGCCCACCTCCATCTTGGGTATCTCCCTCACCTTATTTGGTGGGGGCAGCTCCTAGATTGGAACTCCAGCTGGCCAGGTGCCCATTTTCCAACTCTCTCCTCTTTCCAGTGGTGGTAACCTGGCACATTAGCTGCCCAACACAAAACAGCTCTCAGTGGGACAAGTGTGCAGTGCGAACAGAGCACCGCCCACAGGAGCCCTGGTGAGAGAGGTCCCTTAATTGGGAACTGCTAAGGAGAGAGAGAGGGTGCAAAAGTTTTGAGACTAACAGAGAGACTAGGAACTGGGAAATCTTCAGATAAGATAGGGAGATAGAACCAGGCACTCAAGTCATGTAAGCAGACCCAAAAAAAGACTCTTGAGGTGCAGTCTCACTGTAGGGATTGGTGGGTGCCACACCTCACTTCCAGGCACCTTGCACCAGGATAAGTCGTCCAACCCTGGTTACTTTCACCATCCAGAGGGTGGAGATACCAGCTAATAAGAGCAACTCCACCTACTGGATGAGAAGAGAAGCAAGAAAGAAACTGATCTCCAAAACAATCAATAATCCTGTTTCTTCCTTTGAGATTTTTTTTCTTTTGCATTTTTCTTTTTCTTCTTCCCCTATGTCCTCCCACCTTCACATCCCCAACTTATGTGAAAGCAAGTACTTTGCATGAATTAGGACTTTGAGGACTGGGACATCTGAATAATATATTAGAGGTGGGTTGTATATACATTTTTTTCTTTTTCCCCAACAATTTTTACTATTTTAATATCCTTTATTTTTCTGAATACACATGTGTACTTGTTTTATGTACTCTACAGTCTTCCCACATACTTCTCTACCCAAAATTACTTCCTGTCTATTCCCTTGCTACTAACCCTCTTCATTATATTTCTCTTTCACACTTCCTAAGATATATTAACTTTATATCCTCAATCCTACCTCCTTAGCATATCATCCTACATCTCACCTCCGGTTCATTGTCCACCGTCAGAAACTGTATACCTTTTATAAACCTTCTGAGTATTTTATAGATAATAATCAAATTCAACATTTCTATACATTGTGATCAAACTCTAAACATATTAATAGAAAACATTGTTTTTTAGGGTATATATTATTTATATCGGTATCTGATAACATTGTCCTTCACCTCAAAGGAGAGGTATTGGGTCCCTATAGGGGCACTATAAGCCTATAGGGTAATAATAGTAACGCCTCAGATCCACAGTGCTAGAAGGGAAGACACACAAGCAATATGAAAAGACAATGGAAGAAAGTGCCCAAAAATATCAAGATACCACAATACTAGAATCCAAGGCCAGCACAGCAGAATAAATGACAGAGCAAGAGTTCAGGATTTACATAATTAAAATGTTCTGCAAATTAAAGCATGATATAAGAGAGCAAATACAGGCAGCAAAAGATCATTTTGACAAAGAGTTACATAAACAAATACAGGAAGCAAAAGATTACATCAATAAAGAGATAAAGGATCTCAAAAACAAACAGAAATCCTTGAAATGAAAGAAACAATAAACCAAAGTAAAAGTTTAATTGAAAATATCACCAACAGATTAGACCACTTGGAAGATAAGACCTCAGACAATGAGGACAAAATATAAAATCTTGAAAAGAATGTAGATCATACAGTGAAAATGATCACAAAGCATGAGCAGAATATTCAAGATAGCATGAAAAGACCAAATTTAAGAGTTATTGAGATAGAGGAAGGCCTAGAATTCCAAACCAAAGGAATGAGCAATCTTTTCAATGATATTATATCAGAAAATTTTCCAAACATGAAGAATGAACTGGAAAAATAGATTCAAGAGGCTTACAGGATGCCAAATGTACAAAACCACAACAGATCCAAAAAAAGGCACATTATAATGAAATTGCCTAACAGGGAATAAAGAAAGAATATTAAAAGCCACAAGAAAAAGGAATCAGATTACATATGAGCATAAATCAATTAGAATAACTGCAGATTTTTCAACACAATTCCTGAAAGCTAGAAGATTCTGTAACAACATATATCAAACTCTGAAAGAATATTGATGCCAACCAAGAATCTTGTATCCAGCAAAATTAAGCTTTAGATTTGATGATGAAATAAAAACCTTCCATAGTAAACAAAAGTTAAAAGAATTTACAGCCAGAAAACAGTACTGCAAAACAACCTTGGCAAAATGTTCCATGAAAAGGAAATAAAAAACAATAATGAAAATCAGCAGAGAAAGGTATTACCCTAGAGGAAAAACAAATTGAAGGAGAAAACAAGACAAGTTAAATACCAAAAATAAACAAACTATGTCTAGGAATACAAATAATATCTCAAGAATAAACCTGAATGTTAGTGCCTAAACTCACCAATCAAAAGACATAGGCTAGCAGATTGGATTAAAAAATCCAACAATATACTGCCTCCAGGAGACTCATCTGATAGGAAGAAACATATACAGACTGAAGGTGAAAGGTTAGGAAAGATCATACTACTCACACTGTGGAAGCAAGCATGGGTTTCCATCCTCATAACAAATAAAGTAGACTTCAAGCTAAAGTTAATCAAAAGGGATATAGAAGGACATTTCATACTGCTCAACAGAAACATACATCAACAAGACATAACAATTAAAAATATATATGCCCCAAACAATGGAGCATCTATGCTCATCAAACAAATTCTTCTCAATTTCAAGAATCAAATTGACCACAGCACAATAATTTTGGGTGACATTAACACTCCAAGAAGTGAATATACTTTCTTCTCAGAAGCATATGGATGCTTCTCTGAAATAGACTACATAATTTGCCACAAAGCAACTCTTAGCAAATACAAAAAAGTAAGCTACTACCTTGTAATTTATCAGATCATAATGGAATAAAATTGAAAATCAATGACGAAATAAAAAATAAAATTTCTCCAACACCTGGAGACTAAACAATATGCTACTGAATGAACAATGGGTTGCAGAAGACATCAAGGAGAAGATTTAAAAATTAATAGAGGTAAATGAAAATATGTACACAACATATCAAAATCTCTGGGACACTAACAATGCAGTACTAAGAGGATAATTCGTTGTATGGAGTCCATTCCTTAAAAGAAGAAAAAGTGAACAAACAAATGACCTAACATTACATCTCAAAACCCTAGAAAATGAAAAACAAATCAACACCAAAAGTAGTAGAAGGTAGGAAATAATTAAAATTAGAGCTGAAATCAATGAAATTGAAACAAAAGAAACAATTGAAAAAATTTCAAAAACAAACAAACAAAAAAAACCCTTGAGTCTTTGAAAAAAAAATGGACAGACCCTTAGATACGCTAACAAAAAGACGAAGAGAGAAAACTCGAATTACTAACATACATAATGAAAAAAGGTAATATCACAACAGACACTACAGAAATACAGAAGACAATAAGAGATTATTTTGAAAACTTGAACTATGATAAAATAGAAAATATCAAAGGGTATACAATCAAAGATATAAAAAAATTGTGTTCCATATTTGTAAAAAGAATTGTAATGCATTCCGCTATCAAAAATAAATTTTAAAAAAGAAAATATCAAAGACATCAACAAATTGTTAAGTCATATGATTTGCCCAAATTGAATCAGGATGATATACACAATTTAAACAGATCAATTTCAACCGACAAAATAGAAGGTGCCATAAGAAGTACACCAACTAAGAAGAGCCCAGGGCCAGATAGATACACAGAGGAGTTCTACAAGACCCTTAAATAAGAACTAATACCAATACTCTTCAATTTATTTCAGGAAATAGAAAAAGAGGCAACACTTCTACACTCATTCAATGAGGACAATATCACCCTCATTCCAAAACCAGGCAAAGACTCATGAAAAAAAGAAAACTTCAGACCAATATTTGTAATGAACATAGATGTAAAAATTCTTAATAAAATTGTGGCAAAACAAATACAAAAACATCAAAAAGATAGTGCACCACAATCAAGTGAGATTCATCCCAAGGATGCAAGGTTGGTTCAACATACAGAAATCAATAAATGTAATTCATCACAATAATAGACTTAAAGATAAGAATCATATGGTCATCTCTGTAGTGAAAAGAAAACATTTGAAAAAATGAAGCACCCCTTCATGTTCAAAACACTAGAAAAATTAGGGATAACAGGAATATATCTTAACATCATGAAGGTTATCTATTCTAAGTCCCTGGCCAACATCATTCTAAATGAAGAAATATTGAAGGCATTTCCTCTAAAAGCTGGAATAAAGCAGGGATGCCTTCTTTATCCACTTCTATTTAACATAGTTCTTGAAACACTGGCCAGAGCAATTAGACAAAAGAAAGAAATTAAAGGGATACTCATAGGAAAAGAAGAACTCAAATTGGCACTATTTGCTGATGATAGAATTCTATACCTAGAAGACCCAAAAAGTTCCACCAGAAAACTTCGAGAACAAGTAAATAAATTTAGCAAAGTACCAGGATATTAAATCAACACCCATAAATTGCAGACATTTCTGTATATCAGTGACAAATCCTCTTAGAGGAAAATGAGGAAAACTACCTCATTTACAATAGCCACATAAAAAATAAAAAACTTGGGAACAACTTAATAAAAGTAAAAGATTTATACAATGAAAACTACAGAACCCTAAAGAAAAGAATCAAGGAAGTCCTTAGAAGATGAAAAGATCTACCTTGCTCTTGGATAGGCAGAAATAATATTATCAAAATGAGCATACTACCAAAAGCATTATACAGATTTAATGCAATTCCACTCAAAATCCCAATGACATTCCTCATAGAAATAGAAAATGCAGTCATGAAATTCATCTGGAAAAATAAGAGACAGAATAGCTAAAAAAATCCTTAGCAGGAAAAGTGAAGCAGGTGTCATCACTACACTAGACCTTAAATTATACTACAGGGTAATAGTAACAAAAACAGCATAGTATTAGTACCAAAACAGACTGGTAGACCAATGGTATAGAATAGAAGACACAAAGACTAAACCACAAAATTATAATTATCTCATATTAGGCAAAGGAGCCAAAAACATGCATTGGAGAAAAGATAGCCTCTTCAACAGTTGGTGCTGAGAAAACTGGAAATATATATGCAACAAAATAAAATTAAGCCCCTATTTCCCACCATGCACAAAACTCAATTCAAAGTGGAACAAAGACCTAGGAATTAAACCAGAGACTCAGCATCTAGTAGAAGAAAAAGTAGGCCCTAATCTTTATCATGTCTGATTAGGCCCCGACTTCCTTAACAAGACTCTTATAGTGCAAGAATTAAAATCAAGTATCAATAAATGGGATGTTTCTTCTCAGCAAAAGAAGCAATCTGTGAGGTGATTAGAGAGCCTACATCTTGGGAGCAAATTTTTACCCCTCACACATTGGATAGAGCACTAATCTCTAGGGGATATAAAGAACTCAAAAAGTAAAACACCAAACAAACAAACAAACAAACAAAAAACCCAGTCAATAAATGGGCCAAAGAACTGAACAGACACTTCTCAGAAGATGATATACAATCAATCAACAAATATATATATATAT
>NW_026000026.1:58828251-58832969 GCF_001458135.2 Marmota marmota marmota | reverse complement strand
GAGAGAGAGAGAGAGAGAGAGAGAGAGAGAGAGAGAGAGAGAGAGAATCCCAGCCCAAAATATAAATTTCTATTCTAAAAGTTTGAAAAATCACCAGTTGGCTCTATAACCCCTTTAACAAGAAGCAGGAAAGAGAAGTATCTCCTGAAACAGGCAAAGAAAGAGATAAGGCAGGACCTCTTCTTTTCACTTTGTCTCCACCAGTTATTGGGCACCCATACATAGGGGATAAAAAAGTTAAAAATGCATGTTAAATGCACAACAAATTTAGAAGTTTGGAAACAAAAACCGTCTGTCGCAGATGGCTTTTGCCTGACAGAGTGACCAATACATTGTAGAATGAAGGTCATAGTTCCATGGGAGGTCTATACATTTGGGGATGGCTGGAACAGGTTCTACACTGAATAAATGGTTTAAGTGGCCACTTGTCCATCCATTAGGTAGATCCATGTCAACCATCATCATCATTATTCTCCTCTTAGTACCTTCTAAACAGGAAGTTGTCTTCTTTCCTTTAGTCCCAAGTGAATTTGAGAGTTATTCCTTTAATAATTACTTAGGATAACAACATTTGAATAAGTTTACAATGTTTGAATAATGAGCTTTTTTTAATTTTAAAGACAGGAGGTGGAGGAATCTCAGTCATATTCAGAAAGATCTCAGTCTTTCCACTTTTTTCTTATTTACAGAACAAGCCTCCATTTTCCAATGTATATTGTGACCAAATCATGTTACAGAAAACCATTAATTTCCTTAAAAAAACTTCCTTCAAATCATTTCAAAGGTTTAATAAGAATGAAAGAGAGTGAGTTTACATGGATAAAAAATTAATTACCCATAATATTATATGTTTTTCTTATGAATTTTGGAAAAGAAAAACAAACCAAAATGGATTAGACTTTTAAGTCTGCCCTCCACTGTATCATTGGGGTGTTGTATACCCATTGGGAATGGACCATTATGTCTGTCTCATAATGTAGCCTCCTGTGTACTCTATGAGTCGCCAACAGAATTATCTATAATAAGACTGTCCTGAATTGTTTGTAAATTATTGGTTGCAAGAGTTTTCTTGTCCTCACTATACAGTTTTCAAAGTTTTATATACCTATGTAGGCCTTTAAAAAAGATATTCTTTTTGAAAAAAAAATACTGAAAAGAACATCTCTAAGATTTCAAGTAATCTCAGTGTGCTTTAGAACTTACAATTTTTTGTAATCGTTGTTGTTGTTGTTGTTATTATTATTATTATTATTATTATTATTATTTAAATAGTGAGGACACATAAACCTTGTAGACAACTTTGAGGTACTCTGGCATAGGACAATCAGGTTTTAATAGAAACAATTTTGTTTATAGCTGATGTTTTGTCTCATCACCACGAATGATTGATACCACAATTGAGTCTCTTTCTGGTGAAGTCTGACGAAAACAAACATACCCTCATATTACAAGGACATGGGTCATAGGCACTGGCCATGTAGCTCAGGAGTTGCATTGTTCCTGAGCACTTTTTGCATCTCAGTGGTTTATGGGCATTTCCTGTGAGATTCATTTTATCTCTTTCTTATCCCAAACCCCTATTTCAGAATAAGTAAATAATCATGATCATTGGAGTCAAAAAGTAGGTTGTTGATCATATTTTTTCAGGTCAAAGAACAATTTATCTCTCATGCCATTCTTTTATCTCATTGTGTACCTGTCTTTTCGTATATTCTCTCAATAAATGGTGAAATAGTTAGAAATTATTTAAACAAACAATAGATATCCCCTTTACTATTCATTTACTGTCTCCCAACCTAAAGTCAAGCATCAATTACTGATGATGGTAATTATTTATCAAATTTAAAGATCTTTTTATACCTCCTTTCTTGTCACCAGTTAACAAAAAATTATAATTAGGTTTCGTTGGAGGCAGTCTGTTTTAAATCTGTTTTCTTAACCACTATACCACACATAATATGTTATCAAAATAAGGGCAGTTTTGTGATAAGACAGTGAAGATTATATTTTCACAGAGACAATGGGGTCAATGAGATGATCACAGGTAAATCCAAATTTCTGTCAATCATAATTTCTGACTACAGAGTATAAATTGAATATAAATTATTATTCAGTTGTTTTAACAGAAAATAAAATATATGCATGGTAAAGTTTATTCTGGAAAAAAATAACCATTTCTATGAGACATCTCAGCCCCAAACAAGGCCAAACATTTGCAAGAATATTGCAAGACTGAAGTCAACCCAATGGTATCCTATTCTTTGCACAAGAAAACACTATGCTTACTTGCTCATGTCATTAAGCTACTCTTAACCTAAGTAAAACTCCCAGCATCAGGTAAAAAACATCACACCCTAAGTAAACTCCCAATATAAGGTAATAATAAAATCACACCCAGTCACCAGTGAACTCTAATTACAGTTATAAATTCCAACTCCCCCCGGCCAAACAATGAACTCTTATGACACATCCCTGTTTTCTTCTGTCTCTATGAATTACAAGCCTATGTGTCACCTAGACTTTAACCTCTACTGCTCTGTAGAATTTTCCCTTGAACCAAACATCCATTCTTGTCAATTATCTCGCAAATATTCTTTATCTTCTGTGCCATGTCCACTAACAGATCAGCAAAGTACACTCCCATGTCTTATTTGGGACCTGGGTCTTCCATTTGTTCACTCTTTTCTCTGGGGCCTTTTAATGTAGAGGAATTTTCCCCTCATAGTCACAACCAACCAAGGTGGACAAGGGATTATTCTTTCCCTCATCTTCCAATGTTGCTTTCTGACCATTATTTTGTCACTCTTATATAAGGATACCTCTAGTCCTTAGAGAACAGGATATCCAAAAACAGGTTCCTTTTCATTTAATAAATAAATCAGTGGCGTTTCCTGCTTCTCACTCCCCATATGTCCTGATTTCGCTTTATATTTGAGGTCAGTCTCACTCTCCACTAAAATAGGCCTGGGAAACCCTTGGCTTTGTATATTATTAAATAGGTTGAAAGTTCCCCAATTAACATGCCTGCATTTGGCTTTAGATCTCATGTCTTTAAACTCAAAATCATGAGTTGTACATAGCATCATTTTAGTTTAGGTAAATAGCACCTGATTCTGAAATTTTAGTAATAATATGAAATTGAAACCTAACTATTATTTTTTGGTATACTGTGGGAGGGAAAAGGAGGGGGCAGGGAATTAGCAAGGACAGTATAATGTGATAGACATCATTATCCAAAGTACATGTATGAAGACATAAATTGATGTCAGCATACTTTATATACAACCAGAGATAAAAAAAAAAATTGTGCTGTATATATGTAATAAGAAATAATTATGCAGTCCGCTGTCATTTATTTTTATAAAAAATTAACAAAAAAGAAAAAAGTTAGATACATAAAAAATAACTTTATTTATTTATTAAAAAAAAATGTTTTTTAATCTGTAAATTACTTAAGTGGCAGAGGCTGTAAAACTCACTTGGTGTACTTCAGTCTGGGACTCTACCCCTAGGTGGAGCTCTGGTTTCTTGCTGAGTCAGAGATCACTTAATATCAGATTTGGCCAGAACACCAAAGAAGGAAAAACCCAGGATAAATGAACACCTGAAAATGTGGTAGTCTAAAGGTTTCTAAGCTATTAGTGTTCAATTAGAGTTATGTCACTGCTACACACAGCTGATCTTTACAAATGCATTGCTAATATATATTTTTCATATTTTATACAAATTTTTTTCAAAAAGACTGGTGATAAGAATATCTTAGTGGTTTTATATACTACTCTAGAGAAAAATCTATTTGGAGAAACATGAAAACATTCTAAAAAGTTAAGTAAATGTAGAGGAAAATGGAATAAAGAACCATAGATTTAGTACTGAATCAATTTATCAGCAAACTTTGAGAGTATGCATGTCATTTCTATTAACATTAAATTGATCTGCAATAATTTGAGTAGCTTTAATAATACATCTCTATAGCACTACTAAATCCATGTATATTTAAAATTTAATGAAGCAGAGGTTAAAATAAAATTTTGCATCTATAGTAACCACATAAAAATAAATCAGTGTATTATGAGTCAGGAAATTAGCAGTATTGGCATTACCTAAATAATTTTTAAAAGCAGATGCCTACCTCATCTGTACTGGATCAAAATCTGCAACTAGTTGAAAACAAATATTTTTCTAACTCTTCATGAAGTACTAGTTACAATCAAATTTACCAAACTCCAATTTATCACTTCTTTTCAACATATAGATTGGATCTTTTCATGCCTTGAAGAATTACATGTCTACCTAAACATTTTTTGTTTTATTTACATTATGTATAGGCTTTTTTTGCACTGATGGAGTCTTAATTCAATGCTAGCTTCATGAAATTAGATCACATTCAAAAACATTTTAGTAGAATAAAATCTGAGGGCAAAAATTTTCACTCTTATTTATTAGGTATTCCCAGGGTAGAAACAAGAAAAACTAAAAAAAAAAAAAAATTGAGCTGCTGAGTTAGAGGATCCAAGAATAACATAACAGAATAATGAAATAAATAATTAAAATGTTCATAAGATTTATACAATGATCTTAGAGAGAGTCCTTTAACTGCTTCAACATAAATGCATATACATTTTACCTAATGCCTGCAAGCATCAACAATTGGTTAATGGAAAATCCTGTGTACTATGAGTATTTTATATATATATATATATATATATATATATATA
>NW_026000026.1:58812281-58826183 GCF_001458135.2 Marmota marmota marmota | reverse complement strand
ATATATATAACACCAGGCACAGTGGCACAGGACTGTAATCCCTGCAGCTATGGAGGCTGAGGCAGGAAGTTCACAAATTCAAAGCCAGCCTCAGCAACTTAGAGAGGCCCTAAGTAACTCAAAGAGATGCTGTCTCAAAATGAAAAAAAATAAAATAAAATAAAATAACAATGGGCTGGGGATGTGGCTCAGTATTTAAGTGCCCCTGGATTCAATACCTGGTATAAATAAATAAATAAATAAATAAATAAATAAATAAATAAACAAACAAACAAATAAATTCTATAGATTTTTTTGTTAACAGTTTACAGAAAATGAGGGGATAATTTGTAGTAGAATGGAAAAATCTCATTTACTTCTTCATTGTGTCATTGCACAGCTATTTTTAAGTTCACTGTGCCAACCACCCTGCTAGTTACAAAAGATTAAAATGAATAACTGTGAAGCCCAGCCATCCAACGTGCTTTTTTATGATAAAGGGATATACTATATTAAGATTGTATTTTAAAATGAAGAAATGGATGTCTTGGGAGTAAAGACATTGATGGTTATGATATTTTAGAAGGCACCTTAGATGTTCTCACATACATGGTCCATACTCTGAATATTTTGGTTAAGTATTATATATCATGTGTCAGTATTACTAGGAAGACTGAAATGTAACATCAGATGTCAATAGAATACATAATCAAAGAGAAAATCTTTCTTTTTACATAGGAGGCAGAGCCCACAGTATAAGATAATCTGCTCACAGGTATGAAATTGTGAATGAAGTCTAAAATTTACCTATGAATTATCATTAATTGTTCATAAAAAAATCAGTGCAAATTTCACATGAAAACTACAAAAAAGAAAAAAATACATTGTGTGAAAGTGAAAGTGTTATAAATTTGGTCTTAGAAGATGGAATTACTGGTGTATCAAATACTCAGTCTTGTGAAGGCCCAAGTTCATTTTTTCTGTGTTCAAACTCTGCATTTCTTATGATGCTCAGATAATTTATGACTTATAGATGGTGGCTCAGAGTAGAGGACAAAGGAAGCTAGGGATGATCAATGTTAATTTTGCAATATTAGCATTCCTATGAAACAGAAATCTTCCTTTGAAGTACTGCCTGTAAGGCTTCCAAAATTAATATGATTGAGTTTATCTGTCAGTGCATTTCATAAAATTAATATTGTAATGGCTTGTATATTTAAAACATAATCAACATCTTGTTATACTTGCAAGTATTAAATTATTCTTTTCATTAAATTTAGTGCATATCTTAAAGTGAAGTCATTGAATATATGAATAATAAAATTACAGAATAATTTCCAACTTAAATTCATATTACAGATTTTTCCAACTGTTTTATTTTATAACCTCAATATATATTAATCATCTCAGAATGAAGTATTATTTATATTTTAGTAAAGTAATAATTCCATATGTCTCAGTGTATTGATGACATGTTAAATACATATTTGCATTTCTCTAGAGAAAATTAATAAAATAGTGGTAATTATTTAAAATTGCTTCATACTGACAAAGATTGTCTCCTTGACCAAATGCTAGTCAGGCTCCTCTTAACTTTCTTTTCAATCGTTATCCACCTTGATCCATAAAAGTTTAAGCAAAATGCTAACATGCTTTCTAATACCACAGGTTCCATCTCTTTAATGGCTCTAATCCCCATTTAAAGTGCATGCCCCCCCCCAAAAAAAAAATCAACATTGCCAAGAGTATTTACTTTTCTGGCCAACACCTAAATATACAGCTTCTGTTTCTCTGGAAAGGTAGAAGCCTAGTTTCCACAAACACCACTTCATAGATCCTGTGCATTTCACATGCACCAATACACACACACACACACACACACACACATATTTTTTTACTTCATTAACTCCAGTGAAAACCTGCAAATCAAAGCTGTTTTTTTTCTAGATAAATGCAGGTGACAGCAATTGATGGGTTTTATGGTAGTTATACATTTAGGGTTTTTTTTTAACGTTTTCACTGGAGAATTATTTTAATATATAATGTTAGAATTCATTTGATATAATCAAATATGCATAAAATATAATTTGCTCCTCTTTAATCCCCTGTACTTCGTTTTGGCATTTCTTCCTACCTCTGTTGCCCTTCCTCTACTCTACTGGTCTTCCTTCTATTAATGAATATTTTTTTCTTAATTGGCACTTTCTATTTTTTATTTGTTCTTTTTAGTGATACATGACAAGAGAATGTATTTTAACACATCATATATACATGAAGTATAATTTCCTATTTTTGTGGTTGTACATGATGTGGAGTTACACTGGTTGTGTATTCATATATGAACAGGAATGAACAGGAAAGTTATGTCCAATTCATTCTACTGTCTTTCCCATTTTCACCACTCCTCCCTTCCCCCCACTTCTCCCTGTCCAATCACCCACCCTCATTGTGAGTCAGCATCCCTATATCAGAGAGAAGATTCTGCCTTTGATTTGGGGGTTGGCTTATTTCACATAGCATGATAGACTTCACTTCCATACATTTGCTGGCAAATGCCATAATTTTATTCTTTTAATGGCTGAGTAATATTCCATTGTGCATATGTAGCACAATTTCTTTGTCCGTTAATCAGTTGAAGGACACCTAGGTTGGTTCCATAGCTTAGCTATAGTGAACCGAGCTGCTATAAACATTGATGTTGGCCATGTCAGTGTACTATGCTGAATTTCAGTTCTTTGGGTATATGCTGAGGAGTGGGATAAGCTGGGTCTAATGATGGTTCCGTTCCAAGTTTTCTGAGGAATTTCCATATTGCTTTTCATAGTGGTTGCACCAATTTGCAGTCCCACAGCAATATATGAGTGTATCCCTGGGCCCAAAGTGAGCCATAACATTGTGGTGCAAGGATGTGGCAGAGAAAAGCATCTTAGGACACGCCCCACAGGAATTAAAGAGAGAATTCTGCTTACCAGAGACAAAATATAAACACCATAGATACACCCCAGTAACCTACTTCCTCCAGCCCCACCGTATTTGCCTACAGTTACTACCCAGTTAATCATAACCAGTGAATTAATCCACCAATTAGTTTATACCTCTCATAATTTAACTGTTTCATTTTTGAAGATTTTTGCATTGTCTCACACATGAGCTTTTGAGGGGACAACTCATGTCCAAATCAAAATAGTGGTTATGAATAAACCCATTATAAACATCATTATACATGTTATTGTGAAAATATAAGCTTCTATTTCTTACAAATGAATACCAAGGAGTAGAATGGTTGTGGAGATTTCTTTAATGTGAACATTACATTATTAATTCAATAGTCTTAATAGTCACAGGGACTTAAATATATGTTTAATAATGTTGAGTTCTGTTCTTATACGTTTCTTTAAGGAATTTGTCCATTTCATCTACATTGTTAACTGTAGGTATGTAGACTTTTCTGTAGTTTTATTAGGTTTCTTTTTATCTGCAGTGTCTGTACAAATCTCTTTTTTTCCTGATTTGGTAATTTATATCTTTTTATTTCTTCATTAGTTTTATTAGTTTTTTTCCACTTTGTTAATATTTCAAAGAATAAGGGTCATTCTTTATAAATTTTCTATTTCACTGCTTTATTCTTTCCATTCATTGGTTTCCACTTTATAAATAAATTCTTACTTAGGCTTATTTTAAATTTGTTTTTCTAGGTTCTTGAAATGTAAGCTTATATTATTGATTCAATACTTTTTTTTCTTTTCTAATGAAGCATTTAGTGTCATAAATTTGTCTCTCACTACTCCGTTAGCTGCATTTCGCAGATCTTCATATGTTGAATTTTTATTTTCATTTAGATCCATTTTTTACATGAGACATTATCTTTTATCAATTTATTGTTCAAAGCATGATGTTTATTTTTCAAGTATAGGGATAGTTTCCTGTTTTTGTTCTATTAATTTCTAGTTTGATTACACTGTGGTCAGAATACACATTCTAAATAATTTAAACCAATTTACACTTGTGGAGGTTTTGTTTGTTTTGTCTAGGACATGGTCTACCATGGAATATGATATTTAGTTATTTAAAAAGAACCTACTATTATTGTGTTGTACAGATTGTTCTAGAAATGTGTTGTAGACCCTGTTGGCTGAGGGTGTAGATAATTTTTAAAATATTTCATATACAGAATTCTTTCATGTGCTTGCTGACTTCTTGTCTACCACATCTGAGGGAGACATACAAAACTCACTCATTGAATTGTAGATTTATCCATTCTTCCTTTTAGTTCTGATTTACTTCCCATATTTTGTAGCTCCAACTTTGGTACATATACATTTAGGATTGCCCTGTCTTCTTGGTTGATGACCTTAATAATGTACACTGGAAGAATATAATAACCTGCAAAGATCTTCCTCCATTCAATAGGAATAGAAAGAGTAGGAATTGAGGAATGGAGGGAGATCAGTGGACTAAAGTAAGGGGAAAGAGTGGGAAGGCACAGGAATAAGGAGGAACAGCAGAATAAAATTGACCAAATTATGCAATGTATACATATGAATATACCACAGTGAATTTTATCTTTATGTATATCTATAAAGGACAAACTATTTTTTTAAATATACATAAATAGAAGGAAGACCAGTACAGTAGAGGAAGGAGAACAGGAAGAAGAAGGAGGAGAGGGAAACAGAAAGTACTAAGGACTGAAGTACAATGAATTATATTCCATACATATTTGATTATGTCAGAATGAACCCCAATATTGTGAATACTTACAATGCAATATAAAAACATTTTTAAATGCATATAATAGTAAGAGACATCTGAAAAGTATATTTTGTTCTGGTAATTTTCTTTTCTCTGAAGTTTACTTCTGATATAATCAATTTTGCTTCTCTTTGACTAATACTTACATTATATATTTTCCATCACTTTTAATTATATATTTGAAATCAGTGTCCTTGTAGAGAGTATAGAATTTGGTTTTGTATTTTTTAACCTCCTCTGCAAAACTTTGTCTAATTAATTTTTATAATTAATTTTTATATAGGCTTTTTATATTTGATGTAATTATTATTATGTTAAATCTTAGGTCTTACATTTAATTTTTTCTGTTTATTCTTGATTTTCTTTTTTTATCCTATTTTACTACCTTCTTTTAAGTTCAAATTGTTTTTTAGAATTCCATTTTGGTTTATCTATTTTATGAATGCATCATTTTTCATAATATTGAAATGGTTGATCTACATGTTAGATTATATAATACATAAGGCACCACTCCTGCTGTTTTATAAGTGAAATATTTAAAATTTATCTCCTTTTATGTTTTCTTATCCTCCATTCTTTATGAATTTTAAATTTTCTCTATATATGTTCAGAGTTATGTCAAATAATTCTAACTCTTACTTCAACTTAAAAAAAATTAAGAAAATTCATCAGCAAAAAGAAAACCCATTGCTTATTTATATTTCCAATTACCTTGTTGCTTCATTCCTCAAAATTATCTCAGAATCTGTCCTTAATTATTTCCTTCTGTTTTGACAACTTCCTGTAGTCATTGTGTTGAGATACTTCAATTCATAATAAATTATCTTTGTTTTTCTGTATCTCAGAATATCATGATTTCCTTTTCATTCCTGAAGTATATTTTTGCCAGATAAGGATGATAGGTTGGCAGTACTTTTAGCACTTAGGAAATTAATGAAACTTCCTTTCGGTTTCCATGGTTTACGACGAGAAATTAACTTTCCCTCTATTTGTTTATTACTCTTGGCTACTTTCACTGTGTGTGTGTGTGTGTGTGTGTGTGTGTGTTTAGATTTAGAATTTAACTTTAATGTGCCTTCACATTTTTTTCTTTAATTTTATCTAAGAATCTTTTTGAATTTCACCTGTAGATTTAGGTCTCCATACTAATTGCTAAGTTTATTTTTTTTTCTGCAAATACAGTTTTAAGTCTTCCTTCCTCTTTGCTTTCAAGACTCTCATGGTATAAAAATTAGATCTCTTGTTATATATAGTTCAACAGGTCTCCACAATTCTGTACACTTTCTTGTCAGTTTACTTTTTCTATATTTTCAGATTGAATAAATAACTCATTGATCTGTTCTCTATATTACACTGTCAAACACAACTCACTGGGCTGAATAGTGAAAATAATTTCAATAATTTGATTATCAATTCTAAAATTTTCATATTTTTTTAAATTAAGTCTACTATATGTTAGCTGAGATTTTTTAGTTCTTTAGTGAGTCCCCCCACCCCATTTATGTCCAGCTTGGTCATAATGCTCATTGAAACATTTTTTTTTTAAATTCTTAACTCTTTTAAACTTTGTTAGATAAATAAAACACCTTTTTACATCTTATGACTAAGAATCTATTGATTATAATCCTTCCCATACAGTTTGAGACAATCTGGATTCTTGATTGAAAAAAACGTTTTTTTTGAAACACTAGGCACTTGTATGCTATGAGCCTAGATCCTATGTAAACCTTCATTTAAGCTCACTTTACTTCACACTATTCCAACAGCACCACCTAATTATTGCCAGGGCACTGTAAAAGTCCAGGTTGCACAATAGCCTCTGTTTACAAACCCAAGCTAGGGTTTCTGTCATCTTTGGGCCAGGGTAAAAATTCTACCATCCCATGTGGTTCCTTTGACACTGTGGCCATTGAAACCTCATGATCCCTTTCTACTAGGTGTCTCTATTAGGTACCAGAGGGGAAAGGGAGGGTGATTTGTGAATCTTAGGTAGAATTTGAAGTCCAGATTCCCTACATCATGTTCACTGGCATCAAGTTAGAGGAAGACCTTTTTTTATTAGCCTAAAAGCATAAAGTCTCAGATCCCATTTGGCCTTCTCTGACGCCATCTCCTGAGGTCTCTAAATAAAGCCTCCTAAAGGTGGAATTCTGTCCATTATATTGTCTTTTCTCAAATTTTTGGCTCAAGAGAGAATATTTTTGCGAAGGTTGTGTGTGTGTGTGTGTCAAAATGTAATGTTGTTCCTGAGTTGCCAGTTTGCTTAGCTTCAAATCTGAGATTCACAATTCAAATATAAAACCAGGAAACTCCCATCATGATATTCTTCAGATCCCAAGGTCCCTACTCCAGCTTTTAAAGTGTCCATGTTTGTTTTGGGAATAATACCAGCATATTCAGTTGTGGTTATCCAGAAAAAATGGGGAAAGACATGCCTACTCCTATTCCCCCAAAATGGAGTTAGATTTTAATAGGCTTTTAGACTATCACATTCAGATTCAATATTGTTTCAACCAAAATATGAGTTGATAAATAAATTATGGAGCTTGGTAGTTTGGGCTTAGTTGTATTCCCTTCCTTTCTTCTTCATTTCCTACTTACAGATTTTCTTGCAAAATGGCATATGTATTATGGCTGGTTAGCCAATCAGAAGTATTGGAAAGACTCACTTTCTCTCTCTCTCTCTCTCTCTCTCTCTCTCTCTCTCTCTCTCTCTCTCCCCTCCCTCCCTCCTTCCCCTCTCCCCTTCCTCTCTCTTCCCTGGTGTTTTGGTTTAGTGCAATTTTCTCTCCATAGTTTGTATTTTTCACCATAAAGCACCTCATTTTGTAATCAAAACCTCTTCCAGATAACTTCTGTTAGCTAACATTCTATTTTAACCCCAAATTTACCCAGACTTCTGGGTACTTGGGACAACATCCTGTCAATGTTCCTCCAGCCTAAAGGTGATACTGATTTCATGCTATTGGTCATCTCTCTGTGGTATAAATAAATTCCTCTGATTTTCTATTTATGTAATATATTTCCTCTATTACATAAATTCTGGTTAAAATATCTAGAATGGTTTGTTTTATTCACTGGAAACTGTCTGACATACCGTTTTCACACTATTAATTGCATATTTAGGACAAATAATGAATTACAAACTTCTTTCGCTTATTGCCTTACTTTTTGTCTTTCCCAAACTACTATGATGTATTGAGGTGAGCTGTGCAATGAATATTCGGTATATCTCTTTGATTTCTATTGATATTCTTATACATTCTTAGATTTGAGACATTTGAGGAAGAAAAAAGAACTTATCCTTTTGACAGCTCATTAGTTGTTAAATCCTTCAAAGTGATAACCATCTCATAATCAATCTTATCAGGAGCAATCATTTATCTGAAGTTTACTGTTGTCATGCTTAATTTTTCACTTAAGAGATAGTGATCAGTTTTAAGTTTACAGAAAAAAAGTGAATAACAGAATTTCCATGAAGTTAACTTTTATTAGTGTAGTATATTTCTTACAAGTAATGTACCAATATTGACACACAATTATCATCTGAAGTTCATATTTTACCTTAGGTTTCATTTTTTGTTATACAAGTTCTATATAGTATGAACTATCTTTGACAAAACTATAAGAACATGTGCCCAACATTGTGGTATCAAAATAATAGATTTACTAACCTATAATCCCATGTCCCCTATGCTCTACCTAATTATTCCTCCCTCCCTTCTTTTGAGCCTCTGACAGATTTTTTTGCTGTTCTCATAGATTTGCCTTTCTCAGCCTGTCATATAGCTGGAGTCACACAGTAAGAAGACTGTACAAATAATTTTCCTCACTTAGGAATATCCCATTCAAGATTCCTCCACATCTAATTAGGCTTGATTATGCCTTTTCTTTTAACTTTATTTTTTCTTTTCCCTCAGATTAATCTTACAATATGTAATAATTATAGTTAAAAATTTAATTGACAACATGTTCTTATTTTCATAAAATAATTTCTATTCTATTATATACATGTATGCACATGTTTATTTGTGTTTATATTTTTGGACTGTAAATTATTTTTTTTCTTATACCTTCACCATTCTATAAGTACTTTTAATAAATTTGCAATTTTTTCTATTTAATAAAAACCACTAGTTAAATAAAAGATAAATGAAACAATACATAAGTTATTTCTTGGAAACCTTACAAAGGTCAATGCTGAAATATCTATGAAGTGACATCTTCAATGTCATGAATATAAATGTGACATCATTATTATATGCCCAGTTGTTGTTATATATATAGGTATATGTGTAGCTATAAACTATAGGTATGGGTGCAAACATGGATAGATGCAAAGATAGATATAAACTCAAACTAAACTATAATCCATATGATGACTTTCCAGAGAAGAAAACCAAATGAATAAAACAAACATAAGGTCTTGTTAACATGAATTTATATCTATTGATGCCCAGCATGTCATAAAGTGTTGTACCTTCAATACTGTACTATTTAACATATTCAGAGAAGATTCAACAATTCCTAGGCTCTTTAATGTTCCTAATTTCAACATTTTTATAAAAATTTTAACATCTTAGTCAAAAAGGAACAAGATTTTCTATAACATAATAAAAGAATAATGATTGATATTACACAAGTTGACAAAACAGCTATACATATCTGGAAATATGTTCCCTATCTTAATACATATGATTTTTCTTAAGGAGAATATGAAAGTGAACTTAAAGATCTTTATGAAAAATTATTTGAACATAACCATGACACAAGGCTTCTGTTTCTTTAAGATAGATGAAACTGAAATCTATCCCTGAGTTAATGGAGAAGAGTATCTATTCTTAAACTTATCCATTAAGAGTAAACAGAATTTGTTAATACATATACATATACATATAGAACATATTTGCATATTGTGTATACACACAAATGATCTCCAAAACTCATGATTTTTTTTCCATTAAAGGTAATTCCACATTCTCTGCAACATAAATTTCAACACCAAAATATTAAAGTGTTGGTATTCCTTTTTTTACTGTGACTCTTTATTCATCTTTCAAAGCATAGTTAATTTTAATGAAATTCTAATTAACCCACAAACAGAAAAAAATCCAGAATTTTAATATGAAATTTGAACTGTTGATAGTTTAAAGAAAAGATGGAAAACTGAGATTAATCCAACCAGAAAGGTTTTGTTATGGTTAGCTCCCCGTAATTAATAGCAATATATTATATTTTTGAAAAGTGCTCATAGTGGATGTTTAATGATGTCGCCACACAAATAAAAACTGTGCAAGGCAATGCTAGGTTAATAAACTATTCAATCCACAAGGCATTTATTCTTCAAAACACATGTACTTAATAAATCCGTGCAATTTCATCTGCCAGATTAAATAATAATAATAATAATAATTTAAAAGTATTTTGAAAGTCATGATGTTATGTTTGTAACCAATAAAGAAATTGAAATAATAAATATTTTAATAGAATTAACCAAAATGTTAAATAAAATAAAAATTTGGAAATCATAATAATCTGTGATTAATTCATCATTATGTAATCCGAATAATTCAGGCTGAGAATCTGCTACCTGAATAAATTGTCAAAATCACAATACTGATAGTGTTTATTGTGGGAATGAGTTCAGTTAAAATTAATTGGTCTTATAACAATTATACATTCTCTTTAATTTATAGTATTATTTTTCATTTATACTATTGAATATGGTGGATCATTAAAGTACATAATATATTTTCAAAATTGCTTTAGTAAATAAAATCACTAGTAAATAATATCAGAGTAATTTAGGGAAGAATACTTACATTTTCTTCCGTGATGCCAAATGAATTTCTGAATTGTCATCTTACTTTTCATTCATTTGGTCTGTCAACTAAGGACAAACTATTTAAAAGAATCAGTAAATCTTTCTGTAAATAGTAAAATCAATTCAAAGAAATTTAATTCATGCAGGTGTTCCTTAAAACTCATTAGAGAAAGTGGAGGGAAATTGTAGATTATTTAAATAAAGAAAAATATTTTTTTAGTGGAAGGATTTGTTAAAATTAAGAAACATCTTGGCATTTTTTTCAAATGAACAGTACATTTACAAATAAATTGAACATTTAGATTAATTCATAATTTACTCAGAATAACACCTATGTCTTGATTAGCTCTGTCTCAGAAAAGTAGAATCATCTTCCTAAAACTAGCCTGATTTCATGAATTCAGTGTATATTCATTTCAATCATTACATCTTAGCCAAATGTGGTTTATTTTAGAAATAAAATCCATTTGTACACACATTTACAAAACATTATTTACTTACTTAAGTACATTTTCCTGTTTACTGTCTTGTTTATTTATTACCTGCCATAATGATATTCTGGAACTCATGAGAATTACACATCTGTTTTTGCCTTTCTAATGCTCTTAATACACCTCCTGAATGTCAGAAGATTGAGTAAAATATGTAAAACAAACTAAAATAATTAATTTTTGTAGATATTAAATCCAATTCACATATTGCTTAATTTCAATTCTCGCATCATGATAATAACTGCTCCCTTTCTATTGGTCACAATTTAATTAAGGCTATGATCTTGAGCAGATATTTTATACATGTTTCACAGTTTTATTCTTATGAAATATAGCATAAACATATTTTATAAATATTATATGTTGAGGAAATTGAGGTTTAGCAAGTTCAAGTGGAAGTGCACAGTAAATAAAAAATGTACTTCCAGGATTGATTTCACACACACATACACACACACACACAAACACACACACACACACATCTGAGAGTATTCATTTGTTCCCATGTATATAGTGTACCAGTCAGGATTCAGCTCAGGAAACAGAAACTGCTTCAGTTATTTCAGTAAGAAATAATTTGGCAAAAATAATTAAGTCTTAACAAAATTACTACATATAATTGAGGAGAAGTAAGTGGAATTTAGTTTTGAAATTAGTGAAATTGCAAACCAGGATGAGAATGTTGCTGCTCCTATTCTCACCGCAGCCTCCACAACTACCTCACACATACAGCTGGTGATCAGGTCCTGGAATGTGGAGACCAGCCACTGTTTATCCTCAGAGCCAACTTTCCTTGCCAAGTGACACTGAAACACACTGACTTCAGCCTCCTTTGAAGTTCCAGCTTTAACAGTGTAAATCTCATTGGCAGAATCAAAGTGACAATGACAACCCTACACATAAAGGAATCTGAAAAATAAAATTTTTAGCCTTTTGTTCTTAGTAAGATTTAGAACACAGAAGTAGAGGGGAATGCTGAATAAAAATGGTTGTTTCTAAGCTTTTTCTTAGATGATTTTTCATAGTCCTTGAGGACAGTGAAGGCAATTATGGCATAAATTCTGATATTCAAAAGGTGTTTGTGTAAAATTTACATTTTTGAAATAATTATTTAAAAATTAATTTTAGAAAGTTTGAACGGATATATATGTATATATATATATCATATATATAACATATATATAATATATACAAATATATTTAAGTCTATAATTATAAATATTTAGTAAATGTATATTTATCTATATTTTTCTATTTATGTAGATAGAAAATATTTATACTTATATATTACATATAGTGTAATATATATATTTATATATACTTATATTTGATTCAACTTTTTTTCAAATTCAAATTGTGTACTAAAATATGGAAAAAATTTTTAGCATCTGCCCACAAAAAAGGCAGGCAGGCAGGCATCCAATTCTCAGTGCATCTTGGATATTTAAATTCTAGAAAATATTTATGTTTTAGAAAAAGCTGATGTTCACTTAGTTTAAGAGAGTTATAAGGAGAAATCAATTGAAATTGGAACT
Organism: Marmota marmota marmota; assembly: GCF_001458135.2. NCBI lineage: Eukaryota > Metazoa > Chordata > Mammalia > Rodentia > Sciuridae > Marmota > Marmota marmota. The sequence continues at coordinate 58,813,602 of NW_026000026.1, read as the reverse complement.
ATTTTGCATTTATCAGAATGTGTTGCTTAGGATTCAGCAGTGTTATTATTTAATTGATTTTATTTTTTTAAATACACAACAGCAGAATGCATTACAATTCTTATTACACACATAGAGCACAATTTTTCATATCTTCGTATATAAAGTATGTTCACACAGATTCATGTCTTTATACATGTACATTTTTGCATTACAATTCTTATTACACATATATACCACAATTTTTCATATGTTTGTATATAATGTAGGTTGACACCCAATTCGTGTCTTTATACATGTACTTTGGATAATGATGTCCATCACATTCCACCATCCTTGCTAATCCCCTGCCTCCTCCCTTTCCCTGCCTCCCCTCTTCCCTATGCAGGTCTGCTACAGTTGTCACCTGAGGATTCAACAGTGATGTTCTGTTTTGAGGATGATTCATCTTTGATAACTTAATTATGTAACAAGGGGATAATTTAGAGTCCATTTAAATGATTGCTACTAAATATGAGGAAATTCACGTTATGTGGAGAACACTTCATAAGTTAACTAGCAAAAATAAAATTAACTTAAAAACAAAAAGGAACAGCTTGAAATTGAACTTCTCAGGGCAGCTCTGGCGACTACCAGACAAAGCAACACTACAGAAAAAACTACTGAGAGAGCAAAGCTGCCACACCATGCTATATTCCAAACACTGTAGATAAAATATTTGTATTGTTATCTACATACCAAATCTTATGTAAATACTTAAAAAAACTATAGCAAAGCTTCACATAATTCAGTGCATACAGAAGACTTTATAACAGAGGAAACTACAAAGTTTTAAGAAAAGGTAATGAATCTTACAATTTTTTCCTTGGTGCTGGGGACTGAACCCAGGCATGCTTAACCACTAAGCCACATCCCCTGTCCTTTTTAAGATATTTTGCTTAGAGACAGGGTCTACCTGCGTTGCTAAGAGCCTTGCTAAGATGCTGAGATTATCTTTGAACTCACGATCCTCCTGCCTCAGCCTCCCAAGTTGCTGGGATTACAGGCATACATCACCACGCCCAGCATTAATTTTGTACTTTATGTCACTAAATCTGCATGGTTGACAATGGTTACCATTAGAAATGTTAATGGAAAGACAGTAATTATTTTTTATTTTTTACTAAACTTTTCATTGGTGCATTATAGTGATACATAAAAGAGGAATTAATTGATATATGTATTATAGATAATATAACTCTTTATATATAATAATATGCAGATATATATATATATTAACCAAACTATATTATATATATATATATATATATATATATATATATATATATATATATATATATAT
>NW_026000026.1:58743606-58812071 GCF_001458135.2 Marmota marmota marmota | reverse complement strand
TCCTTCCTTCCTTCCTTCCTTCCTTCCTTCCTTCCTTCCTTCCTTCCTTCTTTCCTTATTTCTGTCTAGTTTCTGCATATGAAAGAGAACACTTAGACCCTGACCTTCTGAATATGGTTATTTCACTCAACATGAGATTCTCGGTTCCATCCTGTTATCAGCATATGCCAAAATTTCATTCTTCTTTTGGCTGAAAAACCTCCATTGTGTGTAAATATCATACTCATCCAATCATCAATAGAAGGACATCTAGACTGGTTCCATAACTTGACTACTGTGAATTGCACTGCTATAAACATTTAATGCACATAGCTCTATAGTAAACTGATTTTATTTCTATTTAATAATACCAAGGAATGGGAGAGGTGGATCATATGGTAGGTTTATTGCTATTCTTTTGAGTAATCTCCATATTGCTTTCCAAAGTGACTGTACTAATTTGCATTCTCACCAACAATTCATGAGTGTAGCTTTTACCCCACATCCTCTTCAACATTTATTGTTGTTTGTATTTTTAATGTTTGTCATTTTAACAGGAGTGAGATGAAATCTGAAGGTAGAAACAATTGTGTTGATTCTAGTATAAGGAGTATGTATGCAGGCGTCTTTCCTGCATCCAAATAATAATGGGTTTCACTTTGAGGAGCTATCATGGCCTCAGGTGCAGTCTTGGTATATCAACCTACACCAGATCCTCTCCTCACTAACCAGAAGGCACAGAAAGCAAATAGGCTATGAGAGGCTTTCTTCCTGAGAATTATATTCTGAACAAGGTCTTAAAACATATAACTCTAATTTAACCCTTTAAAAATGCCATTAAAATATTACTTGTACCAGCTTCCAGCTTGTGTCTAAGTTTGGCCCAAAATCCTCTTATGAATATTTGAATAGCATAAAAAAATCAGAAATCACTACATTTGGAAGTTTTAAACATTTACTACTGGTGTATTTCAAACTCTGGATATAAAATAAAACATTAACTTTGAGTTTTTTTTCAAATCACTGTGTGGATGAACTTAAGCACTTGAAACACAATTTATGAAAAAACATAATTAACTACTATTTATAGATAAAATAAGGGGTAGATCCACCAGCAATGTGTGAGTGTGCCTTTTCCCCCACATCCTCGCCAACACTTACTGTTGTTTGTATTCTTAATAGCTGTTATTCTGACTGGAGTGAGCTGAAATCTTAGAGTAGTTTTGATTTGCATTTCTCTAATTGGTAGAGATGCTGAAAAAAATTTTCATGTTTGTTAATTGATTGTATATCCTATTCTGAGAAGTGTCTGTTCCTTGGCACATTTGTTGATCGGGTTATTTGTTTTTGTTGTTGTTGTTAGTGATGTTGGTGGTTGTTTTCTTTTTGTTATTATTGTTGTTGTTGTTTGTTTTGTTTTGTTTTTTTTGTTTTTGTTTTTGGTATCAAGGTTTTTGAGTGCTTTATATACCCTAGAGATTAGTGCTCTATCTGATGTGCTTGTGCTTGTGGTAAAGATTTGCTCCCATTCTGTAGGCTCTATTTTCACCTCACTGATTTTTTCTTTTGCTGAGAAGAAACTTTTTCGTTTGAATCCATTCCATTTGGTGATTCTTGGTTCTAATTCTTGTGCTATAGAAGTCTTATTAAGGAAGTTGATTCCTAATTTGACATGATGGAGATTAGGGCCTACTTTTTTTTCTATTCGGGCACATGTTATGAAAAGCAATACGGAGATTCCTTGGTAAACTGGGAATGGAACCACAGTTTGACCCAGGTATCCCACTCCTCAGTCTATACCCAGAGGATTTAAAAACAGCATACTTTAGGGACACAGCCACATCAATGTTTATAGTGGCACAATTCACAATAGCTACATTGTGAAACCAACCCAGATGCCCTTCAGTAGATGAGTGGATAGGAAAACTTTGGTATAGATACACAATGGAATATTACTCAAAATTAAAAAAATAATAATAAAATCATGGAATTTGCAGGTAAATGAATGGAGTTAGAGAATAAAATGCTAAATGAAGTAATCCAATCCCAAAAAACCAAAGGCCAAATGTTTTCTCTGACATAAGGATGCTGATCCATAATGGGATTTGGTGGTGACAGCATGGGAGGAATGGAGGAACTCTAGATAGGACAAAGGGGAGGGAAGGGAAGGGAGGGGGCATGGGAGTAGGAAAGACACTAGAATGAGTTAGACATCATTACCCTAAGTACATGTATGAAGACACAAATGGTGTGAAAATACTTTCTGTACAACCAGTGACTTGAAAAATTGCGCTCTATATTTGTAATATGAAATGAACTGCATTCTGCCATCATATATAACAAATCATAATAAATAAATACTTTAGTTAAAAATAGAGGGGGTAGAAAAATTCTTAAATGTTCACTAATTTTCTTGATTTGTATTACAGGCAGCATTTAAAACAATTATTCTACTCACCTTGCATTTGCTAATACTTAGTTTAAATCACTGTATTATAATCTAGTGATTTACAACATAGCCTTTGACTTAAATATCTGTGATCAATTCTTAGTTCCCTTTTTTAGCAGTGTAGACTTCTAAGAGCATAATTTTATAGTTCTCAGTTTTCTGCTATGAAGGTCAATTAACTAGAAAGATATGAAAATGACTCTGAGAACCAAACAACTTAGATGTATATATTAAGTGTTTAGTATATTTGAACATTTGGGAATTTTAAAATCTGGAAAAAAGTTTTTATCATTATGGAGATTATTGTTGCTATTATTTGAAAAAAAGTTTCAGTCATCCATTATGATCTTTCGTAAAGGACTATAGCCTTTACTAAAAGGCTACAAAGATAATATAGGTTTGGTGACATGATACAAATATTGCTTCACCAGGAAGGTATTGGAATTGATACAATAAACTAATCTGAGCATGAACTGAGAGTGACATTACCTATTTGGCCAAATCCAATTCATAAGTTCAAAGAAGACCAAAGGCTCTGATAAAAATCTAGGAAAATTAAAATACTTTCTTACTGACTCAACATCATTACTCATTATTGACTTCTTCAAGTGTTCTATTTCTTCATGTTTTAATCTTAGTAGGTGCATGTGTCAATAAATTTGTCAATTTCTCCTGAAGTTGTGAAACTACTAGAAGAAACTACTACTACTTCAAGACATTGGAGCAGCCAAGAATTTTTGAAGAAAACCTCAAAAGCACAGCAAACAAAATAGAAAATAGAAATTATATCAAATAATAGAAAATATGAAATTATATCAAACTAAAAAGATGATGTTCAGTAAAGCAAACAATCAACAGAATGAAGAGACCACCTATAGAATGGGATAAATCATTTGCAAATTACAAATCAGAAAAGGAATTAACATCCAAAATATTTAAAAAGTCCAAAACTCAATAGCTAAGTAGCAACAAAAATGTACAAATCACCCAATTAAAAAAATAAGCAATAGGCATATATAGGCAGTTATCAAAAGACATACAAATGGCCCAAGTGTATAAAAAGTGATCAATTTGACTGATCATCAAAGAAATGCAAAGGGAAGCCATAAAGAGATATCAACTGACTCTACAATGGAATAGCTATTATCACAAGGATAAAGTATACCAAATTCAGATGAGGATTTAGAAAAAAAGAAACCCTTGCACATCATTGGTAGGAATGAAAAGTCGTACTGCCATTATGAAAAACAGTATAATGGTTCCTCAATAAATTTGAAATAGAACTACTATATAACAGCAATCCATGTTCATTTTTGCAGTATTCACAATGGTCAAGAAATGGAAACAATCCATTTCATCAACTGATCATAGACAAAGAGTATGTGGTCCATATCACAAGCAAATATTGTTGATAACTAGAATGAAATCCTGTCATTTGTTACAACATGGAAATCATTTTGATTGTGAAGTGAGACAGGCACAGAGGAACAAATTCATGCAAGGAGTGTGGAGATGCTGATTTTACAGAGGGTGGAAATGGAGTGGGGGTGGTCAAAGCTGGGGAGAGTAAGGAGACATATCAGATCAATGAGCACTAAGCTATGGTAATAAGATATTCTGATATACTTTCACACAGTAGGAAGACTATAGATGGTAGTATTATCTTGTACATTTCTAAAAGCTAGAAGAAAGGACTTTGGCTGTTTTTAACCACAATGAAATGATGTGTCTGAGTAAATAGGGATTTGAACTGATTTAAACATTGCATGGTGTGTACACATATTGAAATATCACATCATATTCCACAGATATGCCTTATGTTTCTATTATTCATTTTTAAATAATTAAATTGATTTTAAAAGATAAACATGAAAAAGTCTGTGCATATAATATTTACTTATTAATACATTAACAAAGCCAGACCCAGTGGCACATGCCTGTAATCCCAGCAGCTGAGGAGGCTGAGGCAGGAGGATCTTGAGTTCAAAGCAAGCTTTAACAATTTAGTGAAGTCCTAAAACAACTCAGTGAAACCAGGTCTCTAAATAAATATAATAAATGGCTGGGGATGTAGCTCACTGGTTAAACATCACTGGGTTCAATCCCTGGTATCAAAAAAAAAGTACCTTAAAAAAAGCAGTCTATAATAGTAACTATTACTATAATATAGTATAGTATAGTTTACTAACTAATAGATTTCAAGAATTTCTCCCTCAGGCCTTATTATTACCTTAGATTTTATTTGAAAGTTATTATTCTGTCTTTATAGTGTGTTCTGGCTTCATTACCTGCTATATAAAATACTAGTATGAAATACACACACACACACACACATACACACATTTTTTAAATTTATTGTTTGCCTCTCCTATTGAAAGTTCTGTGATGGAAGAAAACTTGTCTGTCATTTATATTTTTGTATCTGTGATACCAGAACTGAATAACGTATAGTGATCACTTGAAAATGTTTAGTTAGTGAATGAATAATGAACATTGTTCAATTATTTATTAATTTGGGAACCAATTTATGAGATTTTAATTTTGTTAAATTTATCCATGAAGATAAATGTATTAAACATTAATATTAATGCTTTATTAAATAGTGTTTTAATTAACCAATCGATTAAAATATGTATATTATACATAAGAACAATTAATAAAGTTAATTAATATTTTTAAGTATAACAAAGTAAATCATTAAAATTAAGTTGAAAAAAATCTTTTAAATACTCTATTTTTGTTCACCCTTGTTTTTACTATTTCAAAAAAGAAAAATGTGACATTTCTACTTCATATATTAAAATCAGCCTCCCCAATCAAGACAATGCCATCTTCCCCCTAGTTCAGTTAATGTCAATTGGTACAGCTAAGAAGCTTAGAATATTTTTTTTATCATTTTAAAAAATATAAGACACAGAGACTAACCCACATAACTATAGTTATCTTATAATTGACAAAGGCACCAAAAACATGCATTGGAGAAAAGATAGCCTCAACAAATGATGCTGGGAAAACTGAAAATCCACATGTAACAAAATTAAATTAAAACTCTATCTCTTACCATGCACAAAATTCAACCCAAAGTGGATCAAGGAATTATGAATTAACCAGAGACCTTGCACCTAATGGAAGAAAAAGTAGGCCCAAATCTCCATCATGTTAGATTAGGTCCCAACTTCATTAATAAGACTCCTATAGCACTAAAATTAAAATCAAGATACTCAATAAATGGGATGGAGTCCAACTAAAAACCTTCTTCTCAGCAAAAGAAACTATCAATGAGGTGAATAGAAAGCCTACAGAATGGGAGCAAATCTTTATCCCAAGCACAAGCACATCAGAAAGAGCACTAATCTCTGGTATATATAAAGCACTCAAAAAGCTAAACACCCAAAACACAAATAACCCAATCGATAAATGTGTGAAGGACATGAACAGACACTTCTCAGAAGATGATATACAATCAATCAACAAATATATGAAAACATGTTCATAATATCTAGTAATTAGACAAATGCAAATCAAAACTACTGTAAGATATCATCTCACTCCAGTCAGAATGGCAGCTATTATGAAAACAAACAACAATAAGTGTTGGAGAGAATGTGGGGAAAACAGCACACTCATACATTGCTGGTGGGACTGCAAATTGGTGTAACCAATCTGGAAAGCAGTATGGAAATTCCTTGGAAAACTGGGAATGGAACCACCATTTGACCCAGCTATTCCTCTCCTCTGTCTATACCCAAAAGGACTTAAAAACAGCATACTAGAGGGACACAGCCACATCAATGTTTATAGCAGCACAATTCACAATAGCTAAACTGTGGAACCAAACTAGATGCCTTTTAGTAGATGAATGGATTTAAAAAAATGTGGCATATATACACAATGAAATATTAATCAGCAATAAAACAGAATAAAACCGTGGCATTTGCAGATAAATGGATGGCGTTGGAGAAGATAATGCTAAGTGAAGTTAGCCAATCCCCAAACACCAAATGCTGAACGCTTTCTCTGATATAAGGTGACTGACTTATAGTCAGGTAGGGAGGGGGAGCATGAGATGAAAAGATGAACTCTAAATACGACAGAGGGGTGGGAGGGATCAGGAGGTTAGCAAGGATGGTGGAGTGTGATGGAAATAATTATCCAAAGTACATGTATGAAGTCATGAATTGGTGTAAACATACTTTATATACAACCATAGATATGAAAAATTGTGCTCTATATGTGTAATGAGAAATGTAATGCATTCTGCTGTCATTTATTTTTTTAAATCAATAAAAAATTTTAAAAAACCCTAAGATATCATTTCACTCCAGTCAGAATGGCAGGTATTAAGAATACAAACAACAATAAATGTTGGCGAGAATGTGGGGAAAACAGAACACTCGTACACTCCTGGTGGGACTGCAAATTGGTGCAGCCAATCTGGAAAGCAGTATGGAGATTCCTTGGAAAACTTGAAATGGAACCACCATTTGACTCAGCTAATACACTCTTTGGTCTGTACTCAAAGTACTTAAAAACAGCATATTACAGGGATCCAGCCATATTAAGGTTTATAGCAGCACAATTCACAACAGCTAAATTGTGGGACCCACCCAGATCCCCTTCAGTATATGAATGGATAGGGAAACTTTGGTATACATACACAATGGAACATTACTCAGCATTAAAAGAGAATAAACTCATGGCATTTGCAGCTAAATGGATGGAGTTGGAGAATAAAATGCTAAGTGAAGTAAGCCAATCCCCCAAAACCAAAGGCCTAATTTTTTTTTTTTGATATGAGGATGCTGACTCATAATGGCATAAAGGGGGAGCATGAGAGGAATGGAGGAACTTTAAATAGAGCAAAGGGGAGGGAGGGGAAGGGAGGGGAAAATGGGGTAGGAATGATAGTAGAATGAGTTAGATATCATTACCCTAAGTACATGTTTGAAGACACGAATGGTGTGAAAATACTTTGTGTACAATCACTGACTTGAAAAGTTGTGCTCTATATGTATAATATGAAATTAATTGCATCGTGCCACTATGTATAACAAAGTAGAATAAATAAATAATTAATTTTTAAAAAACAAAAAGAATATTTAAGTGACAAATGTAAATTATGTATATCCAGGATATATAGTATAATGGTATAATGTATGCATACTTTTATAATGATTACCACACCATTACTATTTGTAAGAATGAGACACCATTACTATTTCTAAGAATGAGGCAGGATACTTAAAATCTGCTCACTTAATCAAAGTTGAAGTAAAAAATTATAGTAACTCTGAATACCACATATATGTTAGTTCACCTGAACTTGTTCATGTTACCACTGAAACTGTGTACCCTTCAAACAAAATTCCCCCATCTCCCAACTCCCAGACCACAGAGCCACTGTTCTGATTTCTGCTTCTTTGGGTTCAACCTTTTGGATTCCACATGCGAGTAGGAGAATTCAGTGTTGTCTTGCTGTGTCTGGTTTATTTCAATTGACATGATTTTCTGTAGATTCATCCATGTGGAGTAACTCTAGCTCATCAATTTCTCTCAATCCTATAATCATGCCATCAGCAAACTTTTTAAGCCTACCTTCAGAATCTGAAATCTGACTTCACAAGACTAATTTCTATTCAAATCTGGGAAGGTCTCAAGCCATCTTCATACTATCTTTCCTTTATCATTGAGATAGTTTCAAATATCTTAACGGCTTCCAGATTTGCTCTCTTCTCAATAAAACCCATTTTCAATGAGTAAGTAGTTTTTTGCCTGAAAGTAAAAGATAAGAGTCCTATCAGGAATCTCTGATCTGCCTGACAGACACTTTTTAGCTCTTTGTGCACCTTTCATCTCTCCCTTCCTCTGGCCACACTTGTCATCCTTGGTTGTTGTAAACATTCCATGCTTATTCCTATTTCATGGTACTTATAATTTTGTCTGGCTGGTTTGCTCCTGGCCTCTTTTTGTTGTCCTAAATTACTACCCGATCAACATGTCTCCTTTAGCAATTCAGTACAAATTCTTATGGTATACCTAAATCTATGTCTTTCCCAGGTTCCTTCTATTCATAAAATTTATCACCATGCATCATTCAAAATGAGTTGATTGATTAATCACTCCCTTGATGGGTATTTTTTTCTTCTGGCTATGTTCAGATTTCCTTCCATTTTAAGTTCTATAAAAATTGACATTTTTATTGGCTTTATTCACTGACTCATTGCTAGTACCTGGAAAGGTGCCTTGCCTATAGTTAAGTATTTGTTGAAAGAATAAACAATGAATTATTTGATTATTTCTAAAACCCAAAAACTGTTTATAGTCTATTTTTAGTAAGATGGCATATTCTGAATTGTGTGTGTATATATACATATATATACACACACATATATATAGTGTGTGTATACATTTATGCATATATATGATTTATTGTATCTGCAAATTACACGCACACACACACACACACACATACACACACACACGGAAACGTGTTCTTTCAGTTTTCTGATTTCATGTCATTCTAGGATTATTTGCAAAAATAGTTCCTAAATTAATCTAAATTTAATTTTGTGGTCGTTCATCCATTGCCATGTAATCATCCATATTTATGATCAGAACTTTGTGGGCAAAATACACGCCTCTTAGTATCATTTTTACTAAACATGTTTTCAGAGTACTCAAAAATAAGTTTTTTTTGTAATATGAAGAGTTTTAAAATGGATGACTCATTTAACTCAGAACTTGTTTGGAAAATGGCCAGAGTGACTAATTCTTCAATTTAAAAATGTTCCTGTTCTTATATTCTATCAACACTGAATCATTTACTCAAAGATATTTGCAGAAGAGTTATGAATATTTTACATATAAATAAAACATATACTTTGTTTTCAAAAACATACAGCTATATTTCTAATTGCATTTTCAATTTGCTCAAAAGAAAGAAGATTCAATGGAGGAAAAACTGTTGATATAAAAAGGAGATTATCTTCATACATAAAGCAAAACCTAAAACTCTCAGATTATCCTAAATCCACAGACCATTTAGCTTGCTTATACAACAAAGTTCTAATTTTAAAACCAAACATTTAAAAAATAATCAATTCCTTGCAATTTTTTGTTTGTTTGTTTGTTTGTTTTTCTTGATATCAGGGATTGAATCCAGGGATGCTGTACCACTGAGCTACGTGCCAGCCCTTATTATTTCTTTTATTTTAAGGCAAGATCCCTTCAAGTATCTGAGGCTGGCCTCTACCTTACAATCCCCCTGCTTCAACCTCCAAAATGGCTGCAAATACAGGGATGAGTTACCACACCCCACTAATTTCTATCTCTAAATTTTTCAGCTCTTAATAGTTTTCAACACTTGGGGGTTAGCAATGATGGTGGAATGTGATGGACATCATTATCCAAAGTACATGAATGAAGACACAAATTGGTATGAACATGCTTTGTATACAACCAGAGATATGAAAAAGTGTGCTATATATGTGTAATATGAATTGTAATGCATGCCACTGTCATTTATTTAAGAAAAAAATAGTTTTCTATCCTTAAGAAGCATAAATATACTTCACCATTCCAGTTTTCCCTCAAACAAAACATGAGAATAGCTATAAAACTTTGAGCTAAATGCAGAATACTTGTTTATAATTGTTTATATCCACACATATATGTATGTATATATACACAATTTAGAAAATCTAGTTCAAAATTAAATGAGCTACTTTATCTTATTTCCTCTTAGGCAAGTAATCCTAGTGATCACTATTCTTTTCTATATTAACTAACAATTTAATATGCCATACCAAAATGATTGCATATGAATTAAATTAAAGCATAGAAGTAGTGTCGAGTTTCTGGAACATGAATAAAACTCATATATAAAAGTAAGGCATTTTTCTCATTTTATCTTTTGGCAACTACCAAGCTTTATGTCTAAAATAGTATTTAGAGTGACATCTATCTATAATGGGTTACTGAGACTATGCTTCCCTTCCCATTGTAAGTAAAACCAAAAATGGACCAAAAATGTGAAACAATATTTACGAATTTTGCACATTAGATAGCAAAATGCTTAATCACTGGGTTAAGGAGAAAATTGAGGCACTTTCAGACCATGATGCAAGAAGGCATTATCAAGCAAAGTCTACAAATTTTATTGAATTGAGAAGAAAGTTATTAATGTTTGAAAAGGATGCACTACCTAGAAATTTAAGTGCTGATAATAGTAGAATGTTCACATAGAAAACTTCAGGACTTTGCATGTGAATACACTTTGATGCTGAAACTTGTATGTAGTTACAAGCAAGCACTTTACAAGGAAAAACAGAACCACCGTGAACCTATAAGTGATTTTGCTGGAGCACACACAGAACAACTAGACCGTCATATTCCAGCCATTTAGAGTGAAGATTATATCAAATTCCTTGTCATTAAAGAAAAGGTCCAGATTGTCTTTTTTTTTTTTTTTAGAGAGAGAGAGAGAGGGAGAGAGAGAATTTTTTTAATATTTATTTTTCAGTTTTCGGTGGACACAACATCTTTATTTCATTTTTATGTGGTGCTGAGGATCGAACCCATCACCTCACCCCGCGAATACCAGGCGAGTGTGTTACCACTTGAGCCACATCCCCAGCCCCCAGATTGTCTTTTGGTAGAGAAACTTTTTAGTGCTAAACTAGCCTAACATAAAAGTTGCTCTGAAACTACCCAAAGATGAAAACAGATTACTTACAAAGGGTCAAACTGAATGAAGAAGAGACTAACTGAATTCTAGGAAACAATACTGAGCATTCCTTGAGAGGGGAAAAAAATGGGACAACAAAGCTAATTAAACAAGAAAATGGAACACCAAAATACCTGCCCTCCAAGGAAAAAAAAAATACTAGAGATAAAAAGAAAGAAACATGAACCCAAATCAGAAGAAAATCAGTGAATAGGAATATTGTGCACATAATGGAAATAACGTTTAGAAATCTGTGATTAGAGATACTCTATTCACTCAATAATGCTGAGAAAAACATGACCATAATAAGGTGATAAATGGAATATATATATAAATGGACAGACCCAAGTGAAGCCTTTAAGATAAAAGATACATGAAATTCAATATTTATTGGATGAGATTCACAACAGATTATACACTAGAGAAAATGAGCAGTCAATTTATAGGTATAAAGCAAAGTGATAAAAATACTGACAGAAAGAAATATAGCCTCAGTGATCAGTGGGAAAAAAATTAAGTGGACTAACAAACAAGTAGCAGGACTGTCACAAAAATGATTGAGAAAGGGAAACACTTAAATAAATAGGAGATTGACCTAATTATGCCATCTGCATGTACAAATATGGCATAATTAATTGCAATGCTATGTGTAATTATAACACACTAAAAATATTATTAAAAAAGAATATTCCAGGAAAATCAGTCACCACCTCAAGAAATGAAACATCATTTGAAAAATAAAGATAATATCTTAATAACCTTGGGAGAAAACAATGGCTTATAAAGAAAGGAAGATAAGAATTTCCCGAGTTTTCTTATCATTAATTATGCAAATCAAAAGATAGTGAAAAAGCATCTGTAAGCTACACAATAGGTTAGAGTCTCTGTCATGATAATTCTCAAAATGAGGTAGAGACTTTTTCAAATAATACAAACCTAAGAAAATTCATGATTTGAAAATATAAATCACAAAAGAAAGAATCTTTTTGGAAATCAATGCACGTATCACAAAACCCACACTTATTTCCTTTCTAGCTTTGAAAGCTAGGAGTCCCACAAAATTGTGTTGGGTTCGAATAAAAAGTATTTTACTAAGCATCCACCAAAATCAGATAAGAAAATAAGAGCAAAATTAAACCAAAAATAAATTAAATGAAAGAAATAGTAGAGAATTGGACTTTTAAAGATTGATAGTATATATAAAAAATTCAATTTGATCAATGCTGATTCTTTAACAATAATTATAAAATTGATAAGTTATTTGCAAAATTAATAAGTTAGCAGGATAGTACATGATTGAGGAGACAACGCTATAGATTCCACACAATAAGATAAAAATATTATGAGTAATTTTATGGCAGTGAGATTTACAATCTGGATTCACTAGGAAATTACTTGGAAAGCACAAGTTAACAAAATAGACACAAAAAGTTTTTAAAAAATAACAGAATTGTACCATGTCTAATAAAGAAATTACATTTGTAGTAGATAATCCTTCCTACAAAATCTTCAAACCCCAATGGTTTCAGATTAAGCTATAGAAAATAACACTTCTTTGGTAATTATACAGGGTTGAGTATTTGGAAAGACACAAAAGACTTCACAAAGCATCCTCAGGCAAAGTACAGGACACAGCACCAGCAGAAAGAAATAATAGGCAAACCTCTGAGATGTCCTAGATTTCTAGGAACAGCTGCCCTCATCCTTACTCAGTCATGAACGGAAGCAGAAGCTTCATCTGCACATTTTGAACCATCAGATACAAATTAAACATCTTAGATACAAATTTCACCTTAAGCCACAGGTTCATCCAAGGACAGTTTTATTTTTTTAATAATATTTTGCTCGTGTATGAAGAAGCCAATAGCAAGTGGAAATAAAAAATATGCAAATAATAAAATATCACTTTGTTCATTCCCTTTACACCCCGCCTACCCCCCGCCCCCCAAAAAACACACTGTTAAGTTGTCTCTGATCTAATGGAAATCATTAGTAATTGTCTAATATATATCTTATTTGGTCAAAGTTTAGCAGCATAACTTCAGGTTACCCAGAAGATAAGCACAAGGGTACAGCAGCAAAACTGGAATTAACCATGTAAGTGTAGTTAATAGCAGTATGAGATTGTTAATCTCGTGTTAATAGTGTTCTATAATTATAGGATATGACATTATACAAGCTCGATAAAGGGCATATTAGATCTCCATAATAATTTTTGCAACTTCTTGCTTACAATTATTTCAAAATAAAAACTTAAAAATGAGAAAGGCCTATTACTGACTCTATTCCACCTGTTCAGTTCCTTATAAAACATCAGACAATCTGCCTCTTCTGGAGATCAGACTGAACAATCAAGTCTTGGACTTCAATTTAGTTAGTTTTTGCACATCATGAATTTGTAGTGTTTCAGAGTGATATGAAATACCTACAGAGAAAAAGAGAATGAAGACAAAGAACTCCTATACAGCAAGTATGTCATCAAATTATTGGCAATATTTTCTCTTTTAAAAGGCTTCTTGTTTTTTTTTTTTTCTTTAATGAATTAACTTCTATTTACAGATGTGGGTTTTAAGCTTAGGATAAATTGGAGCAATTGTTAAATATAAATGGTTTATTTTGTAACAATTATTAAAATATGAGTTAATTTAAACAGTTTTGTTAGTTTCAGTAATGCCATGAATTCTAAAGGAGCTAGAGTTTCTCACCCTCTCTCTCTTTCTCTCTCCCTCTCTTTCTGGTCTCCATCTAAAATACATTTATGATATGGTTAAAAGATATGTCAAATAACATTTCTTATTGCCTACTATCTTCCCTAGACATTACCTGAATGTCACTATATGTACATATATGTGTATATATCTATATCTATATCTATATAGCTATATAGATATAGATATAGATATTAAATTTTGTTATTTCTTGCACTGCAAACTTTTTAGGTGACAATGACTTGACTCTAAGACTCTGTCCTCTGGACTTAGAACTTATAAGTTTTAATGCATCCATAAAGGTCAGCCAGTCCTAAAAATCATGAACCACATATTGATACTCAGTTGTTAAAAGGTTTCTTTCAGTTAATACCTTTTCAGCCCAAATAAGCCTCCTATAATCAGTTATTCCTTTGTCTATATAAAGCACAGTACTGCTTGATTATGATTATAAATTCAAAATGTTTAGATTTGTTAAGTGTGCAATATTTCTCCTTGCATGTAGAAAGTTATCATCATGTATCTGTATTTCATATCCATCCACATTAATACTTCTTTAAAAATCTTTTGGTAAACTTCCTATAATCAAGTGTCCCATATTTCCTTTGCAAGTTTAATAGAGTGAGTACTCACCCCAATAAAAGTTACTTCCACATGTTCATATTACTGTTGTAGTGAATAACAGTAACATGCACATGGAGTTATGTTGTGACACAAGTGAGGCCATCCTGAACAATTATATCTTGATGACATAAACATAGAAGATATGAAAGTGATTCCTTTCATATAAAAAAAAAGTTCTTAAAATCTCTCTCTCTCTCTCTCTCTCTCTCTCTCTCTATATATATATATATATATATATATATATATATATATTTATATTCATATAAGAGTGATGGGATTTTATTCATCCATAATTAAGAATAAAATTATGGCATTGCAAGAAAATGGAAAGAACTGGGGTGCATCTTGTTAAATGAAGTGAGCCAGCAGACACAGAGAAGCACTGTATGTTTCTCTCACATGTGGAAACTTGTTGGGGAAAAACGACATTATGAAAGCTGAAGAGAGACCAAAAAGGCTGAAGAAGAGTACCAGTGGGAGGGAGTGGAAGAGTGGAGGCATTTGGGAGTGAAATTGATCAAATGATGTTATATGCATGTACGAATATGCTACAGTGAAATCCACATGGTGTACAATTAATAAGTACCAAATAAAAAGAGGTATAGATAAAGATTATTCTATGTCCAAATATTGACTGAAAATAAATTTATATTTTAAAAGAAAGTGAGAGATAAATTTGAATAATAAAGGGAATGCATATTAATATTTATTTAAATGTTAAATTAACATGTAAAATTTTTAAATGTCATATACATTATTCAACCATCATTAAAATGTTTAGCTTAAAATGTTTTTATAATGATTAAATAACTATTTTAAATATGAAGCCATATTAAAACTGTGAAATCAAATAATTTATTCTTATTAATGCAATAAGAATAAAAATTTGAATATTCTTTTATGTGAGCTTTGTAGGCATATAACCTATACATTATTACAGCTGTTAAATATAAATTTCACATTAAGTAAATTATAATATTAATTTGATTAATTATCATAATAACTTAAGCAGAATCTTTTGCACCAAACACAACATAGTTTTAATTTTTTGACAATTGACATTAATCAACTTAATTGTTAAGTCAGCAAATTAAAAACTTAAAGAATATCTATAAATATTTTTAAGGTTAAACAAAATGGTAAAATATTGATTTTAATTTCATAAAAAAATCTTCTAGTTATATATTAATATATACTCCCTTCATCCAAAAAGGTTTTAAACTGGCTTATTAAATATAAATAAGGCTGAAAGTAAGTTAGAAGTTGTTTGAATGCTAAAGTATTGAAGCATTTGTTTTTTTTTCCTTTGGGAGGCAGTTTATTTTAAACTCACTGTGAAAATGTGTAATGTTACTGGGATTCAACTGTATTAAGCACCAAAAAAAGTTTGAAATCAAATTTTTATTGGGTGTATACTATTTTGTTTTTATTAAAACTCTCAACAGTGATTTTATAATAAATGTTAAATCCTTTAATTTCATAGAATTTTTAGATTTGTTAAATGCTTTTATAAGATTTGTTCTCACAGTCAGATAAAATAAATGGATTAAAAATGGAATTAATGTGAATTATTCTTTATAGAATTTGCCTTCAGGCTTTCAGATCCTAGTTGACCAGTTACTAGCATAGTGGTGCTATTACGAAAAGTAAGGCAGTGACTAAAAGGGTCTGCTTAAGCTATAAATCAATAACTCTGCAAGTACACACACACGTGTGTGTTTATAGTTTTTGATTAAAATAATCAAAGCAGAAAACAGTTACAAAATTGACATATTTAGGTGCTTTAAAGTCATAGCTTATTGCCAAACAGAATCTTAAAAAAATTCATTAATACAGTTAATTACGATTTATTTGTGTTTGTTTTTCTTGTGTAAAAGAGACAGTTTAGCTGTTTACCCAGCTGTTTCTACACACCTAGGATTCCTATGATTTTCTCACATTTTAAAAAATGTTCCCAGGAAGTAATTTGCACTAAATGGTGCAAAATAGCACATCCAAACTGGGCAGGGCAAAGTACTTACATTAACAATTCAGAGGGACTCTGGAGACTAACACTCCAACTCCACATTTATCTCTGTCACTGGAATTCAAAAACTGCTGTGTTGGTTAGGAAAGGCCAAGAAGAATTATCCACTGATTTATATCACCTGTACTGGTAATAAGCTGAGAAATTACGCCACAAAAAGCTTAGATAAGGAAGACAAGCCTGGGTATCTTTTCTTTGCAGTGAATAACCTGTAAGTTTGCATCCTTCTGAACAATAAAATGCTTATAAAACAATACTGTCACCAATACTCTTGAGGCCAGAATACACCCAGCTCTCAAACAGGACCTAATCAGAGGGCATTCAGCTACCTTCTCTTTAGTATTTCCTAAAATGCACAAAGAAAAACCATAAAGACTTATGTTTACACAAACCAAACATATCTTACATATCCAGATGAGTGTTAGTTTTAAAACTTATTATATTGTAGGGCCGTGGTGGTGGTGATATAAAGGCTAATTGATGGAGCATGCACGAACTGTCTCTTGCTCAAAATGTGGGACTTTTCTTCATATTTATTTTCTGTTTTGTTTTACAAGGCATAAAAAACAAGTTTTTATTGTTTTCATATCCACATTATCAGCATCCCCCATTTCCACTTCTGAACCTGATCCTTCAACCAATTTACAGACTTTATAGAAAAAAAAAATTATTCTTCTTTCTTTTTCCACCTTACAAAATAGTATATATTTTTTCCAAAATGAAGATTAGTAAAAATAGTATGCATAAGCTAAAAAAAATTTTTTCTACGAATATTGAGATTTAAAATGTTTATACCTTGCACCTAAGAAAAATTTGTTGACCACATTATCCCAGGTACACTCATGAATCAGTATATACATTAATTATTCTTTCACTTCTGTAACATTAGCTAGCACCTACTAACCAATTGTTTGTTAGTCTCTTAATGATGAGCAAGGAGTTCATAATTTAATGTGGAGGCATTTTTAAAAAGAAAAAAAAATAGAACAGACAAATGTAACAAAATATCTATGTACCAAATATAAATACACTGGTTGGGTCGATAGGAATACCCATGTCCAAAGAGTCTATCTGGCCATTTCTTATCTGCCTATTGGTGACAGTCCTTTATCATTGTCCCAAAGGTCACTTCTGAGTGGAAATGCAATATGGTAGCAGTCAATTTCTGTCTAACACTAATAGACTGAGTGGAATTCAGATCTCAGTCCTGTCTCTCAGTATACAGCAGTGAAGAGTCTGCAAGTGATAACTGCAAGTGACTGAGGAGGCATCCATAGCTCAGTGAAATGAGAGGGAAACTTGCTTGCATACAAAACCTAGAAGTTCAGAATTCTATCAAAACTCATAAAGGGTTATGAAAAAGCAAAGATATTTAGTGTTCATGTTATCATTCACATACCAAACTACTTATTAAATAAATAAAAAACCTAACATGTCAGAAAGTTTTGAAGTTTTGAAGATGTAAAGATATAGAACATATATCAAGATGATTTTCTACATTAAAGTAAAGGAGGAGGGTAAGAGTATTCAAAACCAATGGATTGCCAAAAAGTTGTTCTTAGTAAGCAATACAAAATTATTTTAGAAGTAAAAATCTGAACCAAATGATCCAACATGGTAATTATTCTATAAGTTATTAACAGAAGTATGCAATTTTTCTTTTCTTTTTCAAAAAGATGTTTTCATTTGAGAAATACTCCTCTGATAACCTTGTTCCCACTTTGTCAGAAAAGGAAGTACATGGCATCAGCTGAACTCTTTTCATTAAGACACTACTCTAAACTTCAATGCATTTTAAATAGGGTGAGATGTGTACTACAACAACAGCATGACTTTGTGTAAAGAGCACAAGTTACAGAATAAGATTGCTTCAGTTTTATCCCTGCAGGCTTGTGGTACAGTTGCTATGTATTTTCTCTTTGGTGAGGATAAGTGGAGAGTAAAAATGAACCAAAGCAGTTTTGAGGTGAGAATATAAAAAAAAAAAAAAAGTTACAGCGTTTTCCTCACAGATTGTTTGAGAAATATGAGGAATTTAAGCTTTTTAAAATTACTTTAGAATACATGATTCTGTTGTTTCGACACTGACAGAGCTTTAGGCTGAACTAAAGTGATGACCTCTGTAAATCTGACAAAGGTACATGTTCACATATATTCCAGAAGAGAGACTGAGAGAGACAGAGATAAGAATTTATAATAATGTATATTAAGTTCAGGATATTCATGTTTAATAAATGTATTCAAAGCTAGAAAATAATGGTATTTTTTCGTATAATAAAAATAAATATTTTTCAAAAAGAAGTTTCTGATATTAAGCTTCATTTCTAAAATTAGTGTTTAAAATAAGTGTTTGCTTGGCTACTGCTAGATTAAATTTCCTCTTCCCAAAGACAATAAAGATTGAAGAGTCATCCTAGTTCTATAAAAGTAAAGACTATTGTAATTTTGTACCCTTGAGTTTGTGATTATATAATTCAATATGTGATGCAAATCTGGACATGTAGAGTAAATTCTTCTACATTTCGTAAGAAATTTTCTGCATAACTTTACCACAAACAGAAAAAAACAAAAATTGTACTTAGAGATAAGTTATCATGAGTATTTGTGGTGTTGATCTCTATCAGAAGGTCTGAATAGCTGACAGAATACAAGGTTTGATTAGAGAAGAAATTCTGATTTTAAAAATAATTATTTCAAACTATAAATTTGGTAACTCTAGGCAAATATGGGGAAGCAGCATTCAGAGAAAAGCGACTAGTTTTCATGGCAAGGCTTGGAGAAGATTCCATCATCATTACCAGACCATGCAGGGTCACTTGTAGCTGGCAGGACCAGAAATCTAAGCCATGTGAAGTCCATGAGGGTAGATCATTGACGAGTATTCATCTTTCTCAAATCAGGATGGCTCAGTACATGAAGTTTGTTGTTGTTGTTTACTGTAAATCTTAGCCTAAAGAAAGATTTATAATGAAGTAACACCATTTTTGCAACCCAAAGAAGAAAATAACTTGATACATAACAAAAAAATCTAGGATCAAGGTGAAAGTGTGTACAAAAAAAATAAAAACGTCTATGTGTGTCTTATATCTTTTGGGCTTTCTTGGAGAAGTTGGGGTATTACCATATAATTTAAAAGAATTTCATGGTAAGTAGCATCTGTTTTTTATATACTAGGTTAAACTTGAGAAACTAAAACTGAA
Source organism: Marmota marmota marmota (assembly GCF_001458135.2). Lineage (NCBI taxonomy): Eukaryota > Metazoa > Chordata > Mammalia > Rodentia > Sciuridae > Marmota > Marmota marmota. The sequence goes on along the minus strand of NW_026000026.1, from coordinate 58,792,360 downwards.
AACAAAATTAAGCAAAATCCATGAAACAACAACAAAAATTTACTCTCTGCATAGCACCATCTATGTTTTCCTTTGAATCTGATATAGCCTGAAAGTTATCTACATCCCCAAGAAATGCAGCTGAGAGCATATGAGTGAATGTGGAAAGACTTGTTTCTTGGTTGGAGGTTACTGCACTAACAAAGTGACTAGAGATTGAACACAAGGACAATTCAAGTGTCACAGTAAGCCCCTGATCACCTCACTCACCTTCAAACCCATAAGAGAGGAAGAAAAAGGAGTTTATTAATTATTTAAACACTAGAATCAAAGAAGAATGTGGTGAGAGAAAGACAGAGAAGAAGAGAGGGACAGAGAGAGAGAGAGAGGGAAAGGAGGGAGAGGAGGAGGGAGGGAGAGGGACAGAAGGGAAAGAAAGGAACAGAACTACTTATACTTTCAGTTGGCATTAATTTTCTAATACTGTAGAAATTGGATCCAAAAACCTAAGTATACTTAGGAAAAATGAAATTCCACATTTCCCAATTATATTTGCAGACTTTATTCCAGTTTTAACAAAGCAATGGCCATATTATACAATAAAATTAACAGCATTATATAAACAGTACTGACAGATTATTCCTCACGTTTTCACAATGTTTCAACAAAATTATACCCCCAAAAATGCCTTAAAATGGAGCAGCAGAAAGAGGAACTGAAGAAGGAAGCAGAAAAATGAAGAGGAAGAGGAGAAAAAGAAAAAAATCTTCTGTAGTTATTTGAATATTGGACTGAAGTAACTTGCAGGATGTGAGATAGGCACTGCCTGGACTACAGTTATCAATCTTTTCAAAGGAAAGGGATTAAACTGGATGATTTCTCCAAATACAATTCAAATCTGTCATTCTGTGGCTTTTTGATGTCAGAAAGCAATTCAGAGCTTTCATATATTAGAAAACCCAAGGTAACTTGCTGACTCCTGGGACATAAGCCAACAAGAATTTTATGGGAAAAAAAAAAGTGTCAAGGGTGGCATTCACTAAAGAAGCAAGAATCACCTAAAGAAATAGAAGAAAGAGATAATAGGTAGAAAAGAATGCATTATGAAGGGATGTGTGTAGTGGACATGTAAAATATTCAGGTAGAAACAACCTGAATTAGGATGGCATACAGGAGAAAACTGCTTATCTGCTTTTATATACTTCATATACCTAAATTTTGAATGGAAATAGGCAAGTATGTTTCAGATAAAGCTCAGGAAAATATAAAAGTATGTAAGGGAAAATTTGTTATATCCCATTGTTTCAAAGAAAGAATCTTAACAAGAATATCAGAAGTCCTGGAAGCAATACACACCACACACACACACACACACACACACACGTGCACACACTTTATAGAAGGGGACACTGGCATCATTAATTCTTCATGTAAATACTTGTGAATATCAACTGTGAAGGAGATAAAGACCATATAATTTGATTCCAATTAAAATCACATCATCATTCCTTACAGAAATAGAAAAATGAAATTCATTTGAAAAACTAAAAGACCCAAATAGTCAAAGCAATCCTTAGCAAGGAGAGTGAAGGAGGAGGTATCATAATACCAAACCTTAAACTTTACTACAAAGCTATAGTAACAAAAACGGCATGGTATTGGCATCAAAATAGACACTTAGACCAATGGTACAGAACAGAAGACACATAAATACATTTACATCATACTAGACAAATGCACCAAAATCATACATTGGAGAAAAGATAGCCTTTTCAACAAAGGGTGCTGGGAGAACTGGAAATCCACATGCAGCAAAATGAAATTAAACACCTATATTTCACCATGCACAAAACTCAAAGTGGATCAAGAACCTAGGAATTAGACAAGAGACCCTGCACCTAATAGAGGAACAATTAGGCCCAGATCTTCTTCAAGTAGGATTAGGCCCCAACTTCCTTAACAAGACTCCTAAAGCTAGGAAATAAAATAAATAAATGGAATGGATTCAAACTAAAAAGCTTATTTTCAGCGAAGGAAACAATCAATAACATGAAGAGTGAGTCTACAGAATGGGTAAAAATCATTACCATACACACATCAGATAGAGCACTAATCTCCAGGATATGTGAAGAACTTGAAAAACTTAACACAAATAAACAAATAATCCAATCAATAAATGGGCTAAGGATCTGAACAGACACTTCTCAAAAGAAGATATATATTTGATCAATAAATATATGAAAAATGTTCAATATCTCTAGTAATTAGAGAAATGTAAATCAAAACTACTCTAAGATTTCGTCTCACTCCAGTCAAAAGGCAACAATAAATGTTGATAAGGATGTGCGGGAAAAGGCACACTCATACATTGCTGGTGAGACAGCAAATTGGTGCAATGACTCTGGAAAGAAGTATGGAGATTGCTTAAAAAACTTGGAATGGAACCACCATTTGACCCAGCTATCCTACTCCTTGGTCTATACCCAAAGGACTTAAAATCAGCATACTATAGTAACATAGCCAACATCAATGTTTATAGCAACTCAATTCACAGTAGCTAAACTGTGAAAGCAATCTAGATGTCCTTCAATAGATGAATGGGTAAAGAAACCATGGTATACATACAGAATGGAATATTATCCAGCATTAAAAGAGAATAAAGTTATGGCATTTGCAGGTAAATAGATGAAGCTGGAGAATATCATGCTAAGCAAACAAAGCCAATCCCCAAAAATCAAAGTTCAAATGTTCTCTCTGATAAGTGGATACTGATCCATAATGGGGAGGATGGGGTGGGTCAGGGTAAAAATAGAAGAACTTTGATTGGGCAAAGGGGAGGGAGAGGTGAAGTAGGGAAATGAGGGGCAGGAAAGATGGTGGAATGAGATGGACATCATTACCTTAGGTACATGTATTACTATACATATGTTGCAATGCTACATCGTGTACAACCACAGGAATGAAAAGTTGTGCTCCAATTGTGTACAATGAATCAAAATGCATTCTGATGTCATATATACCTAATTAAAATGAATTATTTAATTAATTAAAAAAGAAAAGAAATGGTAAATGGGAAAAACAGTCTTTTTTCTCTAAATGTGTATAGTTAAAACACAGTCACTGCTGGTGATTTGCATCCCCTGTCTTCCCCTACTCTCTGTATTACAAGGGGGCGAAGGCTACCGTATCACCGGGTTTCAATTTGGGTACTGCTACAGAGAGGTACTGGGGAGCAGCAAGGTAGAGGAAGGAGAAAGAAGATAGGGTATTCCAGCAGGATATGGTGTCACAGGCCTGTAAACCTAGCACCTCGGGAGCCTGAGGCAGAAGAATCACAAGTTCAAGGAAAGCCTTGGCAACTTCTCAAGACAAAATTAAAAAATAAAAAAATAAGTAAAATTAAAAACTGGGAATGTAGCTCAGTAGAGCATCCCTGGATTCAGTCCACCAAAAACAAGCAAAGAAGAAGAGGAAGAAGAAGAGGATGAAGAAGGAAGAGGAATAAGAGGAGACAGGGTATTTCTTCCCCTCTTTTGCTACTTTTGACCACATTTCTGAGAGTGTTGTTTCTCCACTGGTTGGGATAGAAAGGGTTGTTTCATCCTTGATGGAAATTTGCCTGTTGTAGAGCCAGGAAAGTCAAGAAAGCTTTATTCCACAGGGGATTATCCTGCCACCTTGCTGAGAGGCCCCTAGGATGGTGCCAATGTTTGTCAAGTTTGTCAATGTTTGTCAATGTTTGAGTCGAGTCCGATCTAGCCAGACTTTCAAAAGTCCTTATAGCTCCTGCAGTACTTTGTCTAGAGCTTTTAATTGTAATCAGAATTAATAGTAATACTATCAACAAATATGGTAATCCCTCCTTGTATGTGAGCGTACATTCCAAGAACCCCAGTGACTGCCCAGTAGCACAAATACTACTGAATCATATATACAACTTCTCTTTGGTATAGTTAAATTTCTAGCATCATTACCACACCAACCCACATAATCATAAGCCAAAATATTTTTAAAAAGCAATTTATAGTTTGTAGCAAGTGTTCTCATGGAATTCGAATTCAGAGCAACTTGGTATATTGACAGACTTCCACATAAGTGAAGGTTAGTAGTATTTACAAGATAGCTTTTTAATTTTCATATGAGATAATCTGAATGGCAGGATTTAGGTCAGTTCATTTTATGCTCAGCTAACAGCAGTTGTACAGGGTTAAGGAGCACAGCATGCCAGAGTCCCGCTGGGACATGGTCCTCTTAAGGTAGCAACATAGTTTCTTGTTAAGGTCTGTAAACAAGTCTGGATGGCGCCTGGCATTTTGCCAGAGGGAGTGGTTTGTGAAATAACGCCAGCAAGCCATTAAGTGTGGAGATTCCTTATTGGTTGACTGCTGTATTGAGTTTATGTTAATTAAGATAAGCTGTGTGGAATGTATATATACCCCTCCTGTCCTACAATAAATGGCTTCCACTCCTGCTGTATCAATCTACACAAGTTGTTCGTCACCCCCCAGTTATTTTGCTGCAGCCGGACTGCGGCAGTTTCTCACTTCCTTTCTCCATCCAGTTTATATTCCAATTCACATGTTTTTTTTTTTTTCAGTTCAGTCATTATTATCAATATTTTGATTTTATGTTCCTATTGTGTTTTTATAACATGATTGGGAAGCACACCAGTCTGAATAGATTTATCTTTAATTTCTCATGACTCAATCTCTGAAGCCAAATGCATTTGACCTCAATGTTCCTTCTGGACTCCACAATGTCCTATCCTACCTTCTCTGGAAAATCTCTAAATTATTAATTACCAATTTTTTTCTGGTTTCCTAAATCATTTCTACCAGTTCATTCTTATAACCCTTTAAAACGCTTTTCTTTTCCTTTTAAAAACACATATTTTCTGCTGAATATTTGTTCTTAATTTTGCTACCTCTATAACTTTTTTTCAGAATAATGCCTACCCCCTCTTTAAAACAGTGAAATGTGGTTTTCGTCCTTATCTTTCTTTTAAAATGCTCTCATCAAGGATACTGATATCCCACTTGTTGTTAGATCCAATAAAATTTGTATTCAGTGGTAGAGGGCAGCCTGTAAGGCAGAGCTCCTTTGGCCCTCCTAGCCTTAAACATGGTAAACTTCATTGATGCGTTTTTCTTCCTACCAGTAAATCTGGCAGAGGCTCTGCAGGGTTTTCCTGCAACCATACAGGTATTAGTCCCCTTTTCCTAGCACAACCTACACCAGACATAATTGAAGTTGTGACACTTTTTTTAAATGTTGTTTTAGTTTTTATACCTTTATTTTATTTATATGCAGTGCTGAGTATCAAACCCAGTGCTTCACACATGCTAGGCAAGTGCTCTACTACTAAGCTACAGCACCAGCCCTGTTGTGACCCTTTTAACTCTACCAAAGGTGAGTGTTGGAAAACAGGTGGCAATATTCCCTCCCTATAACAGTGGCAAATGTCTTCTGGTCTTCCAGACATTAACTAAAGCAAGCAATAGGAGCCAGGTGTGATGGCACCTGCCTGTGATTCCATCTACTCCACAGGTTGAGGCAGGAGGATCTTAAGTTCAAGGTCAACCTTGGCAACTTAGTGAGAGCCTGTTTCAAAATAAAATAAAATGGATTGAGAATGTTGCTCAGTGATAGAGTGCTTGCTTAGTAAGACTGAGGCCTTTGGCTGTAATCCAAGCAACCAACCAACACACACACATATACATACATACACACACACACACACACACGCAAACACAGACATACATACACACAAGCACCAACAATAAAGTGGTATGATTTATTACACTACAGGAAGCCCTATAAAGTGAAACCCTTTTGATGTTCCAGGTCTGACAGTTGAGACAGCACCTGCAAAGCAAAGCAATTTTTCTTTCTTTCAGCTCTAACTCAGCCAAGATCCAAAACTACCTGGGTAAACTACATGACAGTGGCAGCAGAAGCAACCTTAGCAAAGGTTGCTACTGACAGCTCCAAAGGAAGATTTCTCCTTATTTTTTCCTATGGTGAATTCCATCATGTGAAGTACACAACAGCATGGAGAGGCTAATACCTAAACATTTTAGATAGAATACCAGTGAGAAGGATTTGGGCAGCCAGAAAATGTGACAAGGATGATAGAAAGGAGGGACCTAGAGGAAGGGATGTTTTTCTTTCTTGTTTTAATTAGTGCAGTATAATTATACAGGGTAGTGGACTTCATTTTGACATAATCATATATGCATGGAATATAATTTGCTTCATTCAGTCCCTGGTACTTCCTTTCCCCCTCCTACATTTCTCCCCCTCCTCTTTTTCTATTCTATTATGGAATGAAATTGACCAAATTATAAATTATGCTATATATAAATTTTACTACAATTAAACATTTGTATATATTTATAAAGCACCAATTTAAAAAATAAATAAATAAAAGGAAGACCAGTAGAATGAAGGAAATTTTTTAGACTGTGCCTGTCCTGGTCCCACTTCCAAACTACACTCACCAGTAACTATTTTTTTTTTCAAGAGGGAGGGAGGGAGAGAGAGAGAGAGAGAGAGAGAATTTTTTAATATTTATTTTTCGGTGGACACAACATCTTAATTTTTTAAAATTTTTATGTGGTGCTGAGGGTCCAACCCAGTGCCCCGTGCATGCCAGGGGAGCGGGTTACAGCTTCAGCCATATCCCCAGCCCTATTTTTTTTTAACAGCAAAGGAATTGAGAATTTTAACAGAACTTAGAATTTCCAAAACTAATGATCAGAATAAGCACAATCAGAGTCCAAATTACTGAATAAGAAAAAGGAAAAACTTAAGCAACTCTAGGGAAAAGGCTAAAACTTAAAAGGAGCCAGGGTTTGGACTATCCATCAATAATACCAGGTATAATAAGAATTTTATAAGATATAAGAGTAAATGTACTATTGAGAATTATTAAAACAAATGAAAATCCTAGCAAAAAATAATAGAAGTAATAAAAATAAAGTAGTAGAAATTTTGCTATAAAAATAATGATGAATGGCTAGGGCTCAGCGGTAGCCCTCTTGCTTGGCATGTGTGAGGCCGTGAGTACAATTCTTACCACCACATATAAATAAATTGTTAGGGTCTGTAAACAAATCAAGATGGCGCCTAGCATTTTGCCAGAGGGAGTGGTTTGTGAAGTAACGCCAATAAGCCATTAAGTGTGGAGATTCCTTATTGGTTGACTGCTGTATCTAGTTTATGTTAATTAAGATAAGCTGTGTGTAATGTATATATACCCCTCCTGTGCTACAATAAACGGCTCCCACTCCTGCTGTATCAATGTACACAAGTTGCTCGTCACCCCCTGGTTATTTTGCTGCAGCCGGACTGTGGCAATAAATAATAAAAAAAAAGGTTGAGGGCTGCGGTTGTGGCTCAGCAGTAGAGCACTCACCTAGCATGTGAGAGGTCCTGGGTTTGATCCTCAGCACCACCACACAAAAATAAACAATATCAAGGTATTGTGTCCAACTCTAACTAAAACACAACAAAAAATAAATACATATTATTAAAAAATGATAAAAATAAAATATTTTCTCAGTAGCAGAATAAGGATGTTAAAAAAATTATTGAACTTTAAGATAAACAAGTAGAAATTATACAATCCAAATAATATAGAGAGAACATGTTTTTTAAAACTATGCTCTTAGAGACTTGTGAGACAACACACACTCTCTATATGCATATGATTATACATATGATTGAAAATTTATGTTTACATGTAATATAGATATATATTATATGTAAATAAATAAATATATATAATATGCATATATATTATTGAAATCAGATAAAACTTTTGTGACCTCAGATAGGGAAGGATTTTTTACCAACCACACCAAAGCACAATACAAAAAGGAAAGAAGGAGGAGGAGGAGAAGGAGGAGGAGGAGAAAAGGAGAGGAAAGTGGAGTAGGAGGGGGATGATAAATTGCACATTATGAAAACTAATTTTTTTTCCTGTGGCAAGTAATGTGAAAATAACAAAAAAAAAAGAGAAGCCACGGACATTGGAAAGATATTTAGCAACTGTAAAACTGATGAAATACCTGTATTCCAAAATACTGACAGAGCAACTAATACCCAACAATTACGGAGTCATTGTGGAAAGCAAAGTGGAGGTTGTAAAGAAATTCAAAAGTAGAACTACCTTACGATCTTACATCCCCACATCTGGATATGTATCTAAAGAAAGTGAAATCAGGCCAGTCGCGGTGGCCCACTCCTGTAATCCTAGTGGCTGGAGAGGCTGAGACAGCCTCAGCAACAGTGAGACCCTGCCTCTAAATAAATAGGGCTGGCGATGTGGCTCAGTGGTCCAGTACCCCTGAGTTGTATCCATGGTACTAAAAAAAAAAAAAAGGTGAAATCAGTATGTTGAAGAGACATCTGCATTCCCATATTCGTTAATATTCATTACACAATAGCTAAGATATGAGAGCAAACAAGGGAACGCCAAAAAATAGATAAAGAAAATGTGGTACCTATTCACAATGGAATACTGCTGATCATGGATATTATATTTAATCATACTTCAGTGTTTACTTGAAATTTGCCAAAAGAGTATATCTTAGGTGTCTTACACACACAGTCATGTAACTACAATGGTAACTAAGCTTGATGAAGGTTGTGTTAATTAATGAGGTAGTGGTAATCACTACAAATCTGTGCATTTATAAAATCAACATATTCTACATATTGATTGTACATTTGTACATTTATTTGTTATTTGTATAACCACTAATGTAGGAAATTCCTCAACAATAAGAATGCAAACTCATTTTTTAAGATGGGAAGAATATTTGATCAGATAAATTTTCTAAAGAAGAATTGTGATTGGTAAACACATTAAAAAATGATGAATACTATTAGTGGTAGGGAAATGCAAATTAAACCATAATAAAATAACCAGACACTACTAGGGTAGTTAAAATATAAACTGACCAAAACAAATGATAACAACCAAACAAATCAACTATGACACTCTATGTTGCTTACTTGAATCAAATTGTAAAAGCACTCTGGAAAATGGTTTGACAGTTTCTTAAAAAATAAATATATGCTTACCAAATGAACCAACCAATCCTATTCCTCCTATATATTTATTCTAGAAAAATGAAATCTTCTGTTCAACCAAAAACTTATAAGAATGCTTGAATCAGGATAAGTCACAAATATATATCCACATATTAACTTGTCAAAAGTTCTAAAAGATGGAGTACTGCTCGACAATATAAATTAACTGCTGATCAATACACACACCACAGATGAATCTCAGGTGCCTTCTACTACAACAGAAGTCTGTCTCAAACCTGAAGGTTTAATGTACTATTTGATACTTTGGGAAGGAAAACAATCTACAAAAATGATGAAGAAATCAGTAGTAGCCAAGGTATGGAGGTTTGGATGTTGAAAAATTAGGATAGATAAATAATTATGTCAGAAGAAAATACTAGTATGGAAAGCAGGGTATAAGAAAAGACAGACAATGTCACAAAATACTTATAATAAAATTTAAAAAGTACAAGTATGGATTTACTCACTGAAGAATAGTTCAATCCTTGGCAATAGCATGGAGCCTGAGGTAAGATATTCCTGTTGCTCAGTGGCTAAAAGACTCAGATCCTGTAATTCTGCTTATATTTATTTTATTTGTCTTCTACTAAAAGGTGACAGATGTGATGAGTTACTTATTTCATGGAGATAGTAAACATGGACCGGATGCAGACTACATGAGATTTAACTTTAGCTACCAAACTTCACATATTGTGGTATTTAAATTCTCATTTGGCAGCACATATACTAAAATTGGAATGACAGAGAAAATTAGCATTTAACAATCAGAAACGTCTGGAAGCATGATTGTTAAATACTGATGTATAACTTTTAAATAAACAACAAGATTTTAAAAAGAGAGAGAGATTAACATGGCCCCTGTGCAATGATACATATGTGATTTTGTGAATCATTGCATGGGTTTACTTTACCTTTAAAAAATAATTTTGTGAATATAAGACAGGACTGACTGAATGCTAAGTCTGACACTAAGTAATCAAGTGAAATGTTCAAAGAATAAGGGGCGGGTAAGGAATAAAAAGGTAAGGAACTCTGTACCTCAATAAAGAAACACAAAAATGCTACCCCTGTAGTCTCCATAGAGTCTCTATTACAATCTTGTCTACTATTCATCTTTCATTTCCTTCTCCCAAACATTTAGAAGATGCACTTCATCCACTCAATTAATTGTTATCTCAGTAGCAACTATTCTTTCTTCATAACAGTTCAATCACAAACACCACCCGGAATTACCTATTTCTTCCTTGGCTTCCTTTTTCTCTTATTACCAATAATAAAATAGAGGATTTTTAAAAATAAAAATACATTTGCTTTTCTGCATTATCGTTAGTATCTAGAACAATGTTGGAAAAATATATGAAGAACTGAGTATTCCTCTTCCTCCTCACAATGATTTTATAAGCAATTAGCACTAAATACGTAAACTTTGAAATCATTTATTTAAAAAGAAAAAAAAGCCCACAGTTCACTTTAAGCCGATCTATATCAATTGATTTACACCAAGGCTTTGCTTTCTTCTGAAATGTTATGCAATATACTGATTGACAACCACCTGTACTGAAATTGAAGCTTTCTCTACACAGGAATTCCCTATCTATCTGGTGATCCTTTGCCATGTTAAGTGTAAGGAAAGATAAAACAATTTAAAGAAAAAGCAATTTATTTTTTTTTGGGGGGGGGGGTGAAATAAAAAAAGTGATTCCCTTCTTAATAGACTCTTCACACTTCCTGTGTAATCACAATAAATATTCCCTTACAACATCATCTGGAGGTGATTTTGTATAATTCCCTTTGTCATTTTTGTCTACAAAGGGGATTCAAAGGCAGATATTTTTATGCAGATAGTGTATTGGGTCATGTTCTCATGTGCAGTATTTTTGAGGTAATATAAGAAGCAGAATTGGGAAGAGATAAAGAAGCATCTGAATGCAGTAGAAACAGAAACTTCAGCCAACCCTACAGGATATCTGAAATGGAGTTGAAAAATATAGGAAGAATTGAGTATAAGAAGTTCTGTCTCAATGCAAGGGGGCTGGGCATGTCCCCATATCAACCACCACTGGACCCTGGACATCCCCTGGAAAATATAGTCAAATATTTTGGGCCCAACTCCCTTCAGTCAAAAGTATTTATGGAGGAAAGACTCAGCTGCCAGCCATCATCAGGGAACACTCTCAGGTCCTGATGGACTAAGTGTCTCTTATGTTAAGTCTAACATCACCCTAGATTTGACACTCAGAGAAAGAGCAAGAGGAGATAAAGTGGAAAGGAATAACAAGTATAATAAAAAATAAAATAAAATAAAGAGTTCCTTTCATGGAAATAAATAAAAGAGTAGAGGTAGTAAAAATGAAAAACATGAGTTTATGAGATATAATTTGGTGAATATTAGTTTCTGGTCTTTTGAAAAAAGCAAAGTAATTATTTTCCTCTTGAAAAAAAAAATAATTATCACTAGGGTATAAATTCTATGATTAAGAAATATATTTTATAACCACTAATACATACTTTTTACCTTTGTTATTTTCTAATTATAATGTAATGGTCTTATATATTCATAATGGAAAAAAACTTAAAATATTTCTTTCAATCACAAGAAAGAAAATAAGAATTTATAAGCTAAATTAGACAGTTATAATTCATTTGGTTACAATTCTTTCAAGGTGCAAATTTGCCCACTGTCATTTTCTATACATACTGTGTATGCACATATATAAAACATAGTAAATTCACCAATGCTATTTTTATCATATGGTGAATGAGGTTTGATAGCATTAAAATGGGCATGATGTGACCATTCTAATGACTTTATTATTCTTATAAAATAACATTCTACTGGTTCTATATCATCCTATTGCATAGATGCATCATAATTTCTGTATCTAACCAAGTTTCCATAATTTGTTTAGCTGATGAAATATTGCTTTTGATGTAGACAGATAACATGCCAAGCACTTTTTCATTAAGCATTGGGCTGATTTTCCTTGAACCCAGTTATTGCAAAATATATGATAACATATCTTATATGACATGTTTATAACTCCTAAATATGTTATTCAGCATGTAAGGAGGCTTTGGGGCATCTAAGAAGGTAATTAACACACTACTGTTTTAAACTCCTTAAACATAATTATTTGTATTGTTTATATTTATGTGAATCCAAGATTGCATAAAGTAACTCAGCAATGATCACCTTCTGTGACATAGAAGATACATTGCTTTTATCTTTATTTATGTAATTGAAGATTATTATTTATAAAGTTTTTTGCATTATTTAAATGCCCCCCTTAGTAAAAAATGCAAAATATCACTTAAATAATTCTTGGTAGCTTGTTAACACCAGGTATAGCTATTAAAGGCAAATAAATAGGAGGTGTTAGGTGGGTTTGAAGTGGTTAAGGAACAAAGCACCAAGAAAAGAAAGAACCTCCAATCAGATGCCAACAACCTGTCAATCAGCAGGGTCTCCTGACCAATCCTGGATCTCCTCAAGCTCTCCCTACCATCCCCAGTAGGACAAGGGACTCTAAAAACCTCCTTTTCCTGTTCCAAACCCTCCCTTCATGCCCTAAGCCCAATAAAAATTCCAGTCTGGCCGAGCCCCATATGATTCCCTGGACCAGTTCTGTTGGACTGGAGGGTGGGGGCTGGGGTGGGGATCTCAATAAAGCCTCTTTAGTCAGCTTTTAATCTGCCTTCTTTTGGACACTGATGCCTGACCTTATAGGAAGTAATTAAAGAAATTGGTGATGCACCAGAAAAGAATTCTCAATATTCTTTTACAGTAAATGTATTTTGCCTAGTAATAAGGTTTGTAATTATAATAAAATATGCCATCTGGCACAATTAGTACTATGACTTTCCTTTGGGCTGTTTTTAGTATAGCCCAAAACTATAGGATGATATTATAATATACATTGTTATAACCCAAACAAATGCTAGCACTTGATTCAGAAATATTTTTTCATATCAAGGTCTAATGTCATTTAATACATTCTATTTCAGTTAAGTGCCACGATTTTTTTTAAAGATGGCATAATTTTCAGAAAATCATGGCAGAGGTTTATAAATAAAGTAGCTAAAATTTTCAAAAATCAGTATCTGATTCATATAATACAATGAAAAATTATATTAAAAATGTTATATTAAAACATTCATTTAGTTTATTAAGGTACATGATGGTATAATTGTAATATTAATATTCAGCAGAAGTATAGAAATTTTCCTCCCTGTATACTCTGAAAAGATGGGCAGCATCTTAAAAGGCATGGCCTGTTCAATAGGCATGATCTTATTAATTAACTTGAGATTCAGAATGGTACTATAGCCTTAAATTTAAAGCATTAAAAGCAATAAAACAAATATCAAATATACATATTTTTTTTCTTATAAGACATGTTACTAAGAGTATTAATTTCTCCAGCTCCCAAATATATTATAATGACTTTGAACATACAGATGAAAGTAAACATCACCAAAATTCCTGCAATCTTAAGATTAAATATAAAGAAAATAATACTTAAGTGTTGAAAAAGTTCAAAGAGTGCTAAATGAAGAAACTCTACTGGTGGTTGATGTAGAGTTTTCTAAATAATAGTAAAAATAGTAACAACACAGCTATGAATGTTTAACTTTGGAAAAGCAATTGTTTTTGATCATAGAACAGATCATCATTTATGTTAATAATATTAAAATATTAAAGGGAAGAATATTTTTCTTGAAAAAGGAACTCAAGAATCAGTGGGATAAAATGGAAAATTATTGCAAGATTTTAAATAAAGATAAACTTGCAACTGATATTAATAAATAATTTAAGAACAAATAAAAAAGATATTATAAATAGTGCCTAAAAAGTAAAAATAAAACAAATATTGAACTAATTATTTCACCGTCAAGAGTAATAGATAACATTATTCTCAATCACTAATTGCTAAAAATTTTTTAAATGTTTATTATTTTAGAGCAAATGCTGTGCTTATTTCTATGGGTACAATGTAAACAAGAGAAACATGATCTCTTTTCTCATGAAAATTACAATTGAATGAAACACATACAACCTAGCCCTGTACTCTCCTATTGTCTAATATCTTATCCTCTGGCCATGTTTGGCCTTGGAGCACTTACTTTGTGGTGAATCCAAATTTGTACATAACTTTATTAGGTATAAAATGCACAGTGGATATTAAAGACAAAAAAATGAAAAATCTCAACAACTGTATGCTAACTCAATTTTAAAATGTACATATTTGGAATATTTTGAATTAAATAAAATATATAAAAACGTATTTTATCTCTTTCAATTTGCCTATTAAAATTAATATTACACATATGCCTTGAATATAAAATTTATACTATATTTCAGTTGGACAATATTGCTGTAGACTATTCATTTTTGTATTATATGTTATAATGATGATATGACATTTTTGTGATGTATAAAGAATAGAATATCCTACAAAGGAGCAACTAAAGAAAATGAGGACTACCAAGCAAATCGAATCCAAGAAGAGAACAAACACTGCAACTATGAATGAGTTAAACAACACTAATAGCTAAAGATATTTTCTCTATTTTTCATCAGTTTTTAATTTTGTGAATAGGCACAGTCCACAGGAAGCTTTTTGGAAACCAATAAGTAAAAAGGAAATCTGATATTATGGGTTAGACATGAGATGTCCTCCAAAAAGGACTTCCTGTTAATATAGGAAGTGAAATAACAAAGAGAGCTGTGACCTAATCATTGAATCAGTTGATTTGATGGATTAATACATTGAAAGGATTACTGTACTGGATGTTAACTGCGGGCAGATGGGGTGTGGTTGGAGGAGGTGGGTAACTGGGGGCATGCCTCTGGGGTTTATATTTTGTCCCTGAAGAGTGGAGCCCTTTTTCTTTCTTTTCCTCTCCTCCTCTCTGTTTTTCTGTCATCTTTCTGGCTATCTTGAGGTGAGAAATGCCCTTGCTCAGGCCCTTCTGCCAGGATGCTTCATTTCACCTAGGGTACAGAACAGCCTATCACGGACTGAACCTTTGAAACCATGATTCAAAAATAATGTTTTTTTCCTCTAAATAGTCACAGCAACTAAAAGCTAACACACCTCTTCAGGACAAAACGAGACATGAAGTCTTCCATCCTTTCAATTTTAAGGAGAAAGCACAGGATCCTTAAAAGTTTGGTAATCTGAAGGGACATTTCTTCCAACTCTAAATATTAAGCAAAAATTTTAAAAAAATAAATGAATACATATATATATGCATACAAAAGAACGGACTAGAATCTGGTGTTCCTAAATTTCTGTAGGACATGAGGAAACACAATAAAATGGTAGCAAAGGCGGCAGTGAGATATATAGATGTATTGTTTTATTGTTTTGATTGTTTGTTTTTGATACTGGGGATTTAGCCAGGGGAGTTCAACCACTGAGCTATATTCCCATCCCTTTATTTTTTTATTTTTTTATTTTTTGAGACAAGATCTTGGTGGCTTGGCTAAGTTGATAAGGCTGACCTGGAACTTGTGATTATCCTATTTCAGACTCCCAAGTTTCTGGGACTACAGGCATGTGCCACAGAACCAAGCTAGATGTATTTTTCTTTCAAGTCAAGATCTCACACAGACTTTTTCATCCTTTTTATGCATTTTGTCCTATTCAAGTTTTGTTCTTGTTTTTAATTCCCTCAGTGACTTTATTTGCAAAGTAAAAAATACCAATTTTTGCAAAATAAAACAAAAAGAGAAGTTTGTTTGATATTGAATACTTCAAACGTCCACATTTCACAAGAGACCAGCAACTAGTATACGAAAAAAACTTTGAACCAAGAATTTCTAGGCTTCTAGAAAAACAGATTTTGTTCATGCAATATCTCCCTGTCCAAGGGGCTGATGAAATGGATGTTTTATATATAAATTATGTTCTTTTGTCTCTCAACTCCTGGTGAATTGCACTGATTCTTTTCCATCTCATGTATCTAATACTTGCCATTTAACTTTGCAAGTCTTCTTACCTTCATGGAGTTAAGGAAATACCCCATCTCTTTACTTTTGGTTTAATCTTTAGGGTTTGTTTTGGCCAATGACAGTGAGAAGCATAGTAAATCAAATCCAAGAGTTCTTTTGCACCTCTAACATTGCTGTAAGACTAATTTATTCTGGCATGCCTATTTGCTCAAGAACAATGAGAGATAACAGGTAGCATGTCATTTCAGCTTATATCCAGACATACTATGACAAAAAGAACTCATGACAGTCCGCCTAGAAGGACTGACACCCTTAGTTCCTTTCAGGAAAAAAAAAAAGATAGTATTGACATTTTATTATAAG
Organism: Marmota marmota marmota; assembly: GCF_001458135.2. NCBI lineage: Eukaryota > Metazoa > Chordata > Mammalia > Rodentia > Sciuridae > Marmota > Marmota marmota. The sequence continues at coordinate 58,775,961 of NW_026000026.1, read as the reverse complement.
AGATAAGGCTATTAAGTAATAAACGAAAAGGACAACATTTTGCTGATACAATATGTAATGTGCAGAGCTTTTAGGAAGCATGTATATATAATCTTTATAAAAACTTTAACACCTGACAAACTGTAGTTTTATCTGACTTTCTGAATAAAAACAATTTCCCAATGGATTACAATAATTAAATATGAAAATGCAAATAACAAGATTACTAGAAAAGGGCAGTAAATATTTGACAGACTTCTATTGCAGTATTTTTCAAGGTTATTATAAGTACCTGTGCTAAAATAATTTCAACTCCTCATATTATGGGTATGTTTCTTTTGATATCTCTTATTGGATCAATTATAAGTTGCATATAATTTCTGCATATGTGTTATTTTAAATATATATACATTATTAAGCATAAAACATTTCACAAAATCAAAAGTTGCTTAAGAAGTCTTTAGAAAATATCTGATATTCAATTGTATTCAAGGACGCTATATATCACAAACTCCCTAGGAATAAATTTCTTAAAGTTAGATAGCTCATTTAAAAGGAAGGACACTTTAAGTTGGATACAAGTGTCTTAAAATATCATAGCCAGAAAAAAGCAACACACTTGGCATTATGTAATTTACAACAACTGTATGTAAAAAGCTTTAAACAAAATTAAGACTATAAGAAACAAGTACTAAATTATTAAAAGGAACTATTTCAGAATGTAGCTTGATAGAAGAACCCACATAAATCCATAAAATAACCAATAGAACCTCAATTGTTAAATGGAACCAAAAAAATGTAAATCAAATATTTAAATGTATTCATTGTGTCCATTATATACAATTCCTAAGAATGTAGATTAAGGACATGAAATAAGACTCATCCTTCAATATCCTAATAAAACCTGCAGATACTTAATTACCTTCTATAAAATGATATGGTTTATTTATATATCCTACATACATCATCTTATATACTTCAAATCATACCTAGATTACTCATAATATAATGTAAAAACCATGTAAATAGTTATATTTGATTGTTTGAGAAATAATGACAAAAATAGATTTATACATTCAGTACAGATGAAAATGGTTTTCTAAATATTTTCATCTAGACTCCATTAAATGTACCAGATGCATAACCTACAGGCATGGATAGCCAAATGTATAATACTGGCTGTCAAAGTAGCAATTCTAAAGATTGTAATATTAATAGAATTTAAATAGTGAGATGAAATGAATAATACTGCACATTACTAGTGGTGGTAATGTGCAAATTTGGCAAATATTTTTGTTAAGAAGTATTTTACATTCTTACCTACCAAATTAAATTCTAAAGCTCTGTTAAGAGAAAACTTATATTTTATAAATTATGCAAAATATCATCAACGCATAATTATATGTGTGTATTTATACAATATTATATTACTCACTACTGTATTTTGTGTTGTAAGAAAACCAATACTAATATTAGAATTACAACATGGATGGACATAAGTTTATATGTGTATACTGCATAAGTATATAATTTGTATGCATCTATATACATTTATTTGCGTTCATGAATATATGCATACTGAACATATATATTACGTAAGTACATATAATATTCCCATAATTATACTATTTTGCTTTTTTAAAATGACTTGAACATGCTAGGCATGATTATCATAGCTATTTTAGGATACATTTTCTATTTATCACCTCATCTCTTTTTTGTTGTTGTTGTTGTTGTTATATCTCTAGGTATACAGGTATTTTCCTACTTCTTATGTGTGTTTGGTGATTTTTGTGTTTTGCATGTCTGGAATCAAACCCAAGACCTTGCACATGCTAAGCAAGCCCTCTATCATTGGGCTATATTTCAAGCCTCTGGTAGTTTTTTATTTGATGAGATATATCATAAATTTCAAACAGTTGATTTCTAGATTGTTTCATATAACTTTTAACAGTGTTGAACTTTGTTCTGATAGGCTGTTTACTTGCATGAAAGTTCTTTGTTCAGGGCAAGCTAGCAGACGAATCAGAAAACTTTTTCTGTAAAGGACAAAACAGTATGTATGTTAAGCTTCACAGGTCCTATGACTCTTATCACCTACTAATCAACTCTAGTGTTGTAACAGAAAATGCTCCAAAGATAATATGTACATGAGTGAGTAGTATCATTTGCACAATGAAACTTTCTCTATTAACAGATTGTAAGTCAGATTTGTTCTTTAATTTTCTGACTCCTATTCTAGAGTAATCTAGTCTACAGGACTAGTTCAGCCCAATTACTTCAGCAAGACCTTTCTTGACTCTCTACTGAATTCCCATGTGTTTAAAGAATTTTCTCCACTTTGGTTGCTGGAATTTGGAAGCGTTCATGACACTGTTTGAGGTATGGAAATTATTTGTTTTCTGTGTGCCTGAAAATTATTCTGTCCTCTGAAACTGTTCTTTTTCATGAACATTCACTTTAACAGGAGGATTGGTATTCAAAGACACCATAGGATCCTTATGCAGATTCCTACAGCTCTTTCTCTGTTTAACTCCCTCTTGACTGGACAACCCACTCTTAGTGATTCTAGCTACTTCAACATGTTCATGCTCTAAATTATGCCTCCTCTATCCTCTAATCAAAGTGTCTGCCATAACTCTTGTGCGTTGGCCCTCTCTGCTCCAGGATTTCTACATTGCCTATAGAAAGCAAGGAGATTGGGGACACCTTTTGATTATCCTATCTAGTGGTCCTGTGTTGACTATTATCCAGTATCTAAAAATTCTCTAGTTATTAATAAAGGGGAGTAAGATTTTACCTGGAAAACAAAGGCCTTCATGTAGAAATTAGTTTTTGCGATACTAGGGATTGAGCCCAGGGGTAGTCTATCATCCTGCATCTCTGGTCCTTCTTATATTTTATTTTGAGGCAGTTTGCCCCGACTAGCTGGAAGTTGTCATCCTCCTGCCTCAGCCTCAACTGCCTGAGCTGCTGAGATTATAGGCATAGACCACCAAGTCAAGCCATTTATATAGTTTAGAGGAGAAACATTTTATCATGAACTTTTCTTTACATATACATATTTTTCCTGTGGGAAAAAATTGAAAATTCAGGGGGGAAGAAAAGCAAAATATACAAACTGCTATTCCCCTATATAATCTAGAGAAGGCCAATGACCTATAGAAGTTCTTAGTATTCACAATACAAAATTTTACAAATGTCTGTGTTTTACAAATAACCTGGGATATAGTTTGTATAGCCAAAGTGTTTTATATGTTGTCCAAATATTGCTTATCAGAGAATTAGAACCCACAATTATGTAAAAAAAAATAATTTAAAACCTGAAACCTTTACATTTGGCTTCTCCAGGTAGAAAGGTGTTAAGATGAAGAATTTAAAAAGCATATCAAAGTGTTAGCAGTGTCTCTAGGAGATTTTTGCCTAATGCAGTCATTCTATAGCTACATATTCTTATCTTTTTCTGAAACATGTGATATTAATATTTTTAATCATTTTCAGTTGTCCCTCTCTTCCTTTTCCATTTGTTGTTGTATTCTGCTGCAGTCGGCTGCAGCGAAATAACTGGGAGGGGTGGCGGGGGGGTGACGAACAACTTGTGTACATTGATACAGCAAGAGTGAGAGCCGTTTATTGTAGGACAGGAGGGGTATATATACATTCCACACAGCTTATCTTAATTAACATAAACTAGATACAGCAGTCAACCAATAAGGAATCTCCACACTTATTGGCTCGCTGGCGTTACTTCACAAACCACTCCCTCTGGCAAAATGCCAGGCGCCATCCTGACTTGTTTACAGACCCTAACAGTATTCTGGGATTTCAAATATGACATTGCTTTCCTTGTCTTGGTAATGCAATTCTGGAGCTATAATCTTCCTTTAAACAATCTCTGTTATCTAAGCAGAGGGTATTTAAGGCTAAGATATAGGCATAGAATCAAGCTAACGATCTACAACTGACAATTTCTCACTTCACTTGAACATTCAAGTTATATATGATAGCTATTTTAGTTTTCTCCAGAGAAATAGAACAAATTGTACGAATGTACACAGGTGGATAGATAGGTAATAGATATAAGCATTGATATAAAGTTATTATAATAAATTGGATTATTAATTACTATTGAAACTGGTCAGTTATTGTAGTGTGGGCCAGGCGGTAAAAGATCTAGAAGAGATAAAAGTGTAGTTCTTGTCCAAAGGCTGGCAGGATGGAGACCCTGGAAAGCCAGAAGTACAGGTTAAATATAAAAAGACAGACTGCTGAAGAACTCCCTTCTGCTCACAGAGGTAGGTTATTTGTTGTATTTAAGTATTCAAATGTTTGGATGAAGCCTACCCACATTATCAAGGACAATCTGCTCTACCCAAAGTTAATTAATATAAATGTTAATCTCATACAGAAACACACTGGAAATTAACACATAAAAATACCCATAACAATAGCATTTATAATAATCTCTTAGGACTTATTAACATACCCACAACAAGTGGAAAAATATAATTGATATGACTGGCAAACAACAAAATGCCTGTTTTATATGATATAATGGAAAAATGGTGTGGGGGAGAGGAAGGAATATATTATAGAAAATGTGTTAGAATGGGAAACATTGAGAATATTGAGATAATGGAAAGAAAGTGAATATTTTTGTATTTTATTATTAAGTCTCTAGGGTTCCTACTGTTGTCTCAAAGGAATAACATAAGTGAAATTGTAGAGGCTCATGAGCATTAATGACTTCAGATAGTTCAAAGAATGATATCTGAAAGTCCTACAATTCATGTGATAATTAATTAATAGTTTCAATCACTAAAGGAATTAGAAAAAATTCAACTTCAGACTTTGGTGTAAAAAAAAGGCAATATTGCACAAAACAATAATTAAATAATTAAACTTATTAAAAGCCTTCTGTTCTGGTATCCAACCTATAGAAATCATATTTATTTACTTGTTTAATTTTATCTTTTTCTGTAGTTCATTTAGTCATTATTAAAACAACAGCCAGAGAATTAGTTTTCCATTTTTTAAAGAAAAATTAGGGTTATTTAGTATTATGTTTTATGACTTTTTATATATTTGGATATAAATCACTTATCAGGTGTACTATTCACAAATATCTCCTTTCATTCTGTGGACTATTTTCACTCCATTGATTTCCTGTGTTCTAAAGAAGCATCTTAGTTTGATGCAAACTCATTAATCTGTTTTGTTTTTATTGCTTGTGATTTTAGTAAAATATCATAAAAGAAAAAAAAGAAAGAAAGACTTTTGCCTGAAACAATGTTGCAAAACTTGTCTCTATATTTTCTTTTAGGAGTTTTATGGTCTTCAATTATACATTTAAGACTTAATCCATTTTGTGATGATTTTAATATATTCTGTGAGGTAAATATCTAATCTTTCCACATACAGATACATAGTTTTTCTAGCAGTATTTGTTGAAGAGACAATCCATTACCCACATATTTTATCAAGACCCTTTTCAAAGATCAGTTGATCAGAGATACATGGATTTATTTAGGAGCACTCTGTTTTGTTCCATTGGTTTCTGTTTCCTCTTTATTGCAGCACTATACTGTGTTGATTATTATAACCTATAACCTACTTTGAAATCAGAAAATGTGATGCCATGGCCAAAAGACCTGAATAGGCATATCTCAAAAGAAGACATACAAATGGCCATTAAGTGTATGGAAAGATAATAAACATTACTAGTCTTTAGAGACATGCAAATCAAAACCACAGTGAGAGTATCACCTCACACCTGTTGGGATGGCTATTATCAAAAAGACAAGCAGTAACTAGTGTTAGTGAGGATATTGTTAAAAGGGAACCTTTGTATGCTGTTGACAGTAATATAAATTCACACAGCCATTATGGAAACAAGTGTGGAGGTTCCTAAAATCTACAGACAAAGCTATTGTATAATCCAACAAACCCACTTCTGTGTATATACATATATGCATGTATATATAATGAAATTAGTGTGTCAAAAGAGATATATGTACTCTCACATTTATAAGGCCCATGGACAGAAAAATAGAAAAAGAAAATGTGATATATGTGTGTGTGTGTGTGATGTGTATGTGTATGCGCACAGGATATTATTTATCCTTAAGGGAGAAATACTGTCATTTGTGACAGTATGTGGAAGCTATAATGCTGAGTAAAATAAGCCTGGCACATAAAGACAAATATTGTGTAATTTCTCTCATATGTGGGATCTAAAATAGACAAACTCAAACAAACAGAGTGTAGAACTGTGGTTGTGGTTAAGGGGTACAAGGATATAGTTGCAAATGAATATGTTCTGAAGATCTAATTTGTAGCTCTTTAACCACAGCTAATATCACATATTTGAAATTTTCTAAAATGGTAGACCTTAAGTATTTTTACACACACAAAAATCGATAACTCTGTGAGGTAATAAACATGTCAAACAGCTTGATTGTCAGTTTCACAATATGTTTATATCAAAACACCATGTTGTACACCTTAAATACACACAACTTTTTACCCTAATAAGGATGAAGGAAAGAATTGGTGTGGTTTCGAGGACTTCTCCTAAGTTACTGTGTTTCCCTTCTTTCTTTCCTCAGACTATCTAGAATGTATAAAATTGCTTGTCACTAATGCCAAACCTCAAAGCAGCTGAGTTTATGCAGTCTATACTGGATGAAACTCAGGGAACCAGGAAGCAGAATCCTATGTTTTTTTTGTTTCAAACACAGCTCATAAACAGCAAGGTCAAGGTATTCAAAGGTAAATAAGGCACATCCATTTGCAAAGGCTTCCAAAATTCTCTTAAAAAGTCTGTTATTACATTTCATTAAAATATTAAAAATACTGAAATGATCACTAAATTGTTTGTATTTTTACTTTATAATTCTTTAACAATAACCTATAAAGCATTCTTCAAGCTCTCTGATCACATTTTATTTTTATATTTGAAGACAATACAAATATCTATACAAACATCAAAGAGAGTAGATGATAGTAGAATAATATCCACTAGGTGTATTTTCATTAATCATACATTCAAATGTGTGCTTTCAGGCTATGTATATGAATGTGTCTCACAGCAATATGAAAACATTCAGGCAAATGTTACTGAACATTATGTGCAACCATGTGATCATTCGTGAACATTTATATGAATTTTTCATTGCTCATCCAAATAAATGCCACATTGAGCATTCAATATGTTTGAATGTGAAATCTCTCACTAAAAAATACTTTCTTCAAACCATAATGTTATACATTAACTTACTATGGAGCTTTTAAATATTTTATTAGTGTTTGATTCTGTACATACCATCTTTGGGATTTTGTGCTATGAGCCATATGATGCTTACACAGTGGTGACTGGATCAACAGACCTGAGTTTTATTACCTAGCTTTCATGAGATAGTAGAGCAGAGGTGCTTCCCTTTTCCGTGACTATGTCTTATTTTATTGTTTCATTTAGACAATAAATCTCAGTGGCATTAAAGGTGATCTGAAAGTTAAATATTCCAAAAAATAAATCCAAAATTTATGATGGGCTATTTCAAACAGCAAGATGAACAAAATCCATTTAAAACTATGTCGGTAACATTTATTTTTCCTTTACTTCATTTTGTCTTCCTGTAGGGCTCCAAGAATTAATTAAATTGCCCTATTTTTTTTAAATCTATAGAGATATTGAATGTACTGAAGGTAACCTTTGCAAAACACGCCAGAAAGGGACTATCTTTTTGCCATAAAAGTCTGGGTTTCTTGAAACAAATGTATTGTAATTCTCATAAAAATGTTAAATAAAATTCTAGCACATATCTCCTAAAATAGGCAATACATATATCAACACTAGTGCCAACAGAGAACTAACATAAAGCTGAATCAACATTCTTACTACTACCAGAAGCTATATTGAAAACATGGAGGGAAAAGGCCTGAATTCCTGATGAATATGAAATCATGAAGAGGCAAACACAGTACCACCTTCAATCAATTTATTTAATACATAACAGAGTGTGTTACCTAGACTCTTCTTACTGAACCACAAAACTAATTTTCTCACCTTTTGGTAATGTCAGGAACTAATTCTTTCTCTAGAAATTTCCTTTAGCTGAAGTTTAGGTCTGTGCTCAGGTCTGGGCTCAGGTCACACCCTGGTCACTGTCCGGGTCAAGGCCCCTCCCACAGTGGAAGTCTACCCATTGTAGTGTAGAAATATTAAGCTGTGGCTGACTAGTCTCAGTGCAAGACAACTCTGAAGGGCTATACCAGCTCAAACAAGTCTCATGAAACCATATGAGGCCATGTTTCTAACTGCTTTGAAGTTTAACTTTTTCTTTGCCCAATTCTATTGTTTTTATTTCTAAAACATTGAGGGTACTGAGTAATACATTTCCTGTATGCAAATCTCTACTTCAGAGGCAGTTTTCCAAGGCTACAGACATCCTATACTTGCCATCAGTAGTCATCTGATGAAAGAGGTTTTAATATGGGATTGGCAGAAGGTGGAACACTGGTTTTGTAACACTGTAATTGTTAAAACTCTCACTTCTGGAGAATTGAATGATATGTTGGTACAAGTAAATGCCCTCAAAAGTTCAATATCAGGCTTCCAAAGGGCTGAGGTAAGTATTTTTCAGAAAGAAATCAAATGAGATATTTTTACTGAGTGACACTGATACATTAGAAAAAAAATCAGTTGAAGCTTATAGGTGATTAAGAAAAAATTTCAAATCTGGCTCAGGAATCCCTTAAAATAGTAGCAGAGAACCTTCCAGTGAAGACGAAATTATCAGTATTTCCCAAAAAAGTTCTGCCAATGCCAGTGATAGTTTGGAACCCTGAACACTGAGCTGGGGATATTCACGATGATGAACTAACAACCTTTAGATTCCCTGAATATTCTCGGTTTGAAGAAGATGCTCATGTATTCTTAGTAAAGAGTGGTATGCACCCACTGCTTAAAAACAAGGCAATTATTTCTGCCTTATGAGATATCTTGAACATTCCCCAACATCTGAACTCAACTCTTTTACTAGCCTTCAGGCAGAGGAAGTGATTGTCATGAAAGGGGAGATAACAGATTACACCCAAAAGCACCTGAGGGAAACTCTCAATGAGCTCTTACTGGGGTCTGTAGAACTTAGTCAGTGTATGCAGACACAGATGAGGGAATGTGAACAGTAGGTCTGTATCCTGAAGCTCCTTTATTTAAAAAGTTAGAGCCAGATTTTGGATAAATACCAGTCAATTTATTGATAAAGGAAAACAATCCCAGGATAAAAAATTTGGCATCCTGACATGAATGTCAGTGAATATTGCCAATATACTGACAGAACTCTCGGAAGATTGGAGAAAATGAGAGCCCATGGTAAGTAGAGTAGAAATGCTAAAACTGACTTTGCATACATGGCAAAAAGAAATTTCAAAATCACAAAAGTGGCCAGACCCTTGGAAATAATACTTGAATCCAAACGTACTAACAATTTAAAAATGTTCTAAGGGAGAGTCTGAAAGATACCCCATTTACCAAAACAATAAGAAGCGATGCACTAACAAGAGAAATATCTGATGTCATGGCTTCTGATCCAGTTTTGATACTTGAGATAGCTTTCATACCTGGAGCCTATTGGGAGAAAGAAGGAAGGAAAGGAAGGAAGGGAAGGAGAGAGGAAAACCACACCTCCCATACTTAAGAATTATTGAATAAATGGCATTCATGGCTGTCATCTGTGAGTAAAGTCAAGCCAGGAAAGAGCTTGAGAGTATATAAAAGACAGAAAAGGTAAAATTCACGTCAACTTGGTAGACCCTATTGTCTTAGAATTTTGAATAATGAGAAAAAAAGGGTTTTTATGCAACAGTAAAAGAATTACACGGTTTATAAAAATTTTTAAAAAATTTAAAAAAAAAAAAACACTTTGTTTCTGGTATTTTTCCAGGTCCTTGTATAAGGAAAAAAAAAAAAAAAAAACACCTAACCAGTGTAAATTAAGTTACCATATTACCAGACCTAAACTGAGTTGCATCATATTCTATAAGTCATAACCAAGGCAGGCCTACCAGAACATATTGTAACATGGGAATGTTACATCCAAGATCAGAAAGGTGCAGGACTGAAAGGAAAACATAAGCTGTAGGAATAAGTGACCCAAAGTCCCATTGTACCAGCTTCTCCTCCTCTGCCTTCACTTATTATAATATACAGATTTCTTTTGTCTATCTGATGGAAGAGGAAAGAGACCTAACTTAGTGTGCCATTGTGTTACAGCCCCAATTAGGAGAGGCCTTGGAAGGTAAAAATGATGGGTATTCCTCTGCATAGTAAAGCTTCAGTTTTAAGACCAATTACAGAAGCAACCTTGGTAACTCATCCCACTGTCCTTACACGTCTAAGTTTCTCTTGAATTACCAATGTACAAGAATCATGAAAAATGTTTGAAATAAGGATAGAAGTGGATTAAAGTAGTACAAAGATAGACAATATTAAATATTATAGTGCACACCCCAGAAACCCCTTTAGCTCTCTCAGCAGGTAATGATTTTCTGGTATGTTCTTCTGCAGAAATTGCCTTCCGTCAAAGAGAGCTGCCTGACTGAAGGATATATTCTGAACTCACTTCTAACAACTGGTCATATAAGGATGTTAATGCCTGATTCACTTGCTTTAAAGCTGGATAATAGTTAAGGGCCTTCTCTGTTTCAGAGTTCCCTAATGAACAGGCTGAGTCTTGTTAAGACTGAATGACAGTTCATGTTCTCTCTGCACAAACTCACTTTTTTCACACCAACACAGATGTCAATTTCAAAGGCAATGACAACTTTTTCATATGCACCCGTTCATCTAAGACTCTGTTTCTTCTACTAAATATAGTGAACACTCCTTAATGAAAATCTGAATGTCTTTATTAGCTAACATAAGAATGGAATGATTATCTTTAGTTCAGCCTAGTGCCTGGACCTTAACTGGTCAACAGGATAACTTAACTTGCTCACATCCAGGGAGGCTTGGAGATTTCTAGCACAACATTAGGAATAGGGTTGAAGCTAGAGTTCTGACTCACTCTAGTGGCACTGCCTCAACCATGTTTCCTGGATATCTAGAGTCTTTCATTTCCAATGGCATATGGCGATCATAACTAAATATAAAGCCACATTTCAGGCACATTAATGTAGTTGGTAAGTATTTATAGTTTCCCAGGATAATGCCTTTTCCCTCCCACTACCCAATTTAGTGACCTATTTCTTACCTTTAACTCCAGTCATGCATTCACAGTCCATCAAGAACAATAAAGAATTTCTGGTTGTCTCATTGTCCATGCTATTCAAATAAAAAGACCATGGACTCTGGATTAAATGATAATACCTGTTTCTCACAGTCCTGGGGGCTGGAGATTTCAAGATCATAGAATTGACAGATTCAGTGTAGGGAAGGAAGGGTAAGAGAGCTCTATGGGTCTTTACATTAGGGCACTGATCTCATTCATGAGGGGCTCACCCTGATGACTAAATCCCCTCCTAAAGTTCCCACCTCCCAATATTATCGTATTAGGAACTGGGATTTCAGTATATGAAATTGCAGGGAACACACACATTTAAACCATAACCACTTAAAAGAAATTTTTGCCACTCTGTAGTTTATTCATAACATTATTCATGGTGACTGTCACTTATGTATTGTTATACCAGATGAATCTTGCTACTTTTTTTTTAGAGGTAATGGGGATTGAACCCCAGGGGTACTTTACAACTGAGCTACATCTCCAGCCCTTTTTATTTTTTAGTTTGAGATAATTTGCTTAGGGCCTCACTAAGTTGCTGAGACTGGCCAGGAACTTGTAATCCTCTTGCCTTAGCCTTCCAAGTTGCTGGGGTAACAAGCATGCATCACTGTGCTTGGCACTGATTTTTTTATTCACATTGTCCTAGCTGAAGATATTAGGATAAGAGTAGATGAATAAGAAATTTATTGGGAAAAGACTATTGACAAAAAAAGGAAAATATTAAAGGGAAGTAGGATGACCTTTCCAATCCTCACTGTAGCCTCAAGGACAAATAACTGAATAATTCTAGCTTTGGTTATTGGAAGAATGAGAGAAAAGGAAGAGTATGATTTATTACAAATACATATCAGTTCCATAGTACATCTGCTTAGTCAGTTTTTCTTTTTTTTTTTTTTTTTTTTGCCACTGTTACTATAAGATCCACAAGAACAATTGTAGAGAAGGAAAAGTATTTGAAGGTTCAGGGTTTCACAGGTCTCAATCCATAGGCAGCAGTCTCCATTCCTTGGGGCTTGATGTGAGGCAGGACATCATGGTTGAAGAATGTGGAAGAGGGAACCTGTTCACAGGCTGATCAGGAAGCAGAGACTCCACTTACCAGATATACAAAATATATAACGAAAAGCCACTGCTCCAATGCCCCATCTCCTCCAGCTACACACTACCAGCCTTCAGTTACCACTCAGTTAATTCCTATCGGGGGATTAATTCACTGATTGGGTTAAGGTTCTTACAACCCAATCATTTCTTCTTTGAACTTTCTTGCATTGTCTCACACGTGAACTTTTGGAGGATACCTCACATCCAAACCACAACAACATCCATGGAAATTGTGATTTCCCATCCTCATGCTAGAACATACATTTGAAGTATCACAAAAGAATATGCACACAAACACTGGCAGATTCCAGTTTCATGCCATGATGGAGGAACTGGTATCAGAATTGCTTTCCCAAAGGAAATATCAATAGAAGTTATTAACAAAACATAAAGCAATCATATTCAGGCATTATAACCAAGCAGAAAAGCACTGTTGCATCAGCCACAATAATGCACAACTGAGATCTCCTGCTGTAGGAATTATAATTGACTGACAGTCCCAGCTGCTGCATGCAGAGATCAATGTCATATCCACACTGAGGTCATGTTTCTCAAAAGCTGCTCCATGAAAATGACTGGACCTTCACTGTAAGTCAAAAGACTTGTCAGACAACAATGGCTGAAGGACTCATCATTATCCTTACCAGAAGTTTATCAGAATGTGTTTCTCCTGAAACACTACCAAACTCTCCATTTTGCTTTTCTCATTCACAGGAGTCCCCCATCAGTCCTGGCTCTTTTTCCTTTTCTTCATGACAATCTTTTCTCATTTACAAAAAGAAATCTCATCCTGTCTTGATGTCTGCCTCTTGGACAATATGAAAATAATGCAAATGATTACAAGTTTAGTTCAAAAGCTGGCTTTCTCACCACCCAGAAGGAAAAAAAGAAGTGATCTTGAATAGAAGGTGAGATACCAGTATTAAGAGATGCCCCACTTCTAAATGTTTCACCAGTTATATCCCTCAAAAATGTCCTAGTAGAAGAGAATACCATTGCAGGCACAATGATACACATATTATAAAGATAGTGGGAGCAGAAAGGAATGCATGTGGACTCCTGTTATTTGGACACCTCCTGTTACTCTCTCCTCTAACACAATTGGGGATAGATGCATTCAGCAACACTGTCTTAAGAAGTTTATAATCACTATGGGGTCAGAATTCTCATCAATGAAGGTTTGAGTCACTCCATCAAGGTAAGATACCAAGCCTACAGAGGTGACAGCTGAGGGTGAAGGAAGAGAGAGGTGATGACTATAAGAAGGTACAGCTCCATTATAAACAATAGTGGCGGGGGCCCTGTTTGCTCAGTCAACTACTTAGTTTGCTCTCACACATATAGGCCCATGGGACTCATATAAAAGCTGCTATTGAATACATATAGCATGGTAGATCTTATAGAGGGGCAAGTGGCAAGACCATAGTAACAGACCACTCAGATGTCCTGCTACAGAAACAGCATAACTGACAGAGGGTCCTAGGGATATACTCTTCTACTCTCCTTTCCCATCAATGCCAAACTTCATATGGACTGCTCCCAACTATGATGGATCATGGTTTAAAGACTTCTTTCTTGTTATGGGCCATTTTGATTCAAAATCTCTCTAAATGCTTGAATGAAACATAGAACTGGACTGAAAGCTGTGATTAAATTTGCCTCAATCTCCTTCCTTTCCTCTATCTTTGCATGAATATGACTTGCGTTCTAATCTGATGGTTTTCCCCACATTCTCTGGTTGCTTCCTCTTATTCCTCACAATCATTCCCCCTGAAGCTTCTTTTGTATGTGTAAATCTACCTTGTATTTCCTTCTCAGAGGACATGAACTACCACTTGTATAAATCCAATAGAAAGGCAATGCTTGAAGTAAACTTCATGTTCATACAGGTTTCTGAATGCATACACTTAATGGATTGAAATTCTGGAAGTTATAGTCCAAACACAATATGTCTGCTGAGTTTCAAGGCAGATACTGTAGTTCTAGACCCATAGATTTCCAGGATACAAAGGAAAAAGATAGAAATATATAGAGCATTTGCTCCAGAATTCTGTATGGTTCCCTATACCTTAGGGATTGAGGGCAGAACTGCACATGTGTAGTGAGACTTAACAGACCTTACAGAGAGGAACAGCTGTAGAGTGAATGCTAATGGAGACACCATAGATCATGTGAGGGTGGTGGCTTGTGGAGTTGCAACATATCCAAGACATTTTTTTAAGGGGAGGGGTGGGCTACAGGGTATTGAACTCAAAAGCACCAGACCACTAAGCCACATCTCCAGCCCTATTTTGTATTTTAATTAGAGACAGGGTTTCACTGAGTTGCTTAGCACCTCACTTTTGCTGAGACTGGCTTTGAACTCAATCCTCCTGCCTCAGCCTCCAGAGCTGCTGGGATTATAGGTGAATGCCACAGTGTCCTGCATGTCCAAGACTTTCTAAAGTGTATTATCTCCAATGGTCAGCATACAATGAAAAAAGGGGGAGCCATGAAAAGAATGTGATTTATAATAAAATAAAGTACATTGGAATGTCTCCAAGGTAATACAGACTTGAGAATTATCCAAAATGACTTTAAAACAGCAATAATAAATATAATAAAATTATTTCAGGGAAAGTTGGACATAAGGAACAAGCAGATGGGAACACTAAAAAGTGATGAAAACATCTGTAAAAGTGAATCAGTGGAAATGCAATGATACAAATTATGGTATCCAGAGTAAAAATTTTACTGGACAAGATTAATGGGAGACAAGACATGGTATGAGAAAGTGCTACTGATGTTGAACACTACCCAGTATAAATTACTAATTCTAAGGAGTAGAGAGGAAACACATTGATTAGGGAAAAGAAAAAAAAAAAGCTCAGTGACCAATGTTACTATGTCAAGTGACATAATAAATGTCATTGAAATTTTGTAGAAAAGAAAATAACAGACAAAAAATTTCAAGAGTTATACCACTAGCTATTCTAAATTTTGTGAAAAATAAAATCTACTTTCCAGAAAGATCATTGAGCATCATTTACACACCTAATAACTAGACTGTTCAAAAAAAGAAAAGGAATGTTTAAGAAAGCCAGATTAAAAGGCATAGAGGAGGGCTGGGACTGTTGCTCAGAGGTAGAGTGTTCAACTTGGATGCATGAGGCACTGGGTTCAATCCTGAGCACCACATAAAATAAAATAAAGATATTGTGTCCACCTATGATTAAAAATAAATATTTTTAAAAAACACAGAGGAATAAACCTGTGAACCACAGCTGACTTCACATAAAAGATTAAAAATTGAAAAGAAGATAAAAGTATGAAACAAAATCTATGAAGTGCTACAACAGAAACAACAAATACCATCTAGTCAGTGTTCTATGTCAAGTGAATGACATAGAATATTTTTCAAAACATGGGGTGAAATGAAGAATATATTACCAGCACAACTGCATTGTACAATATGTTAAAGCATGTATTTAAAGTAGAAGGAAAATGATCCACCTGAAAATTCAGATCTGTACACATAAAGTTGATGCCTGAAAATGGCAAAGATATGGATCAATGTAAGCAAGAACTTTTATTTTGTATTATCCTAAAATTTTAAAAGCCAACTAATGAAAGCAGAACCAATAGTATTATTTTGTGGATTTATTATGTATACAAAGAGCAAATATATGACAACAATGCTAAGCACAAAGTGAATAAGTGAAATTGTATACTTGTAACTTAATTGTATTTTGCATGAAATTTCAAAGCATTAATTGCTTTAAGTTAAGAATGACTTTTCAAACACATATAGATATCACCCTATAAAAGTAAAATATATAAATATATCTAAAATATAAAAAAATAAATTGAAATGATTAAAAAAATATTGTGCTAGTTCAAAAACAAAAAAAGGATAGGAAAAGCAGGAAAGGAAAAAATTGCAAAAATACTCGATCAGGTAGAAAAGTTATATTAACTTTGTATGCTTAAACAAAAATATAATAATTGCATTAAAACTAAACAGACTAAAGAAATTAAATAAACTTTCAATTCAAATTAAAATAAAAAATTTATAAAATATGATTTAAAAAAAATCAGCACCCAATTATATGCTGTCAAAAAAAATTCTCCTAAAGTAGGGAGTGGTAGCACACTCCCAATGGATTGGGAGGCTGAGGCAGGAGGATCTTCAGTTCAAAAACAGCCTCAGCAATTTAGTAAGACCCTAAGCAAATTAATATAACCGTGTCTCAAAATGAAAAAAAAATATATATATATATATATATAAAGGGCTGGGGATGTGGTTAAGTGGTCAGCCATCCCTGGATTCAATACCCGATACCAAGAAAAAAAGAAAATCTTCTTAAAGGAAAAGTTAAGTTGAAAATAAAAGAAGAAAAAGGGAATGCTCTGTAAATAGTAATAATAAAAATTCTGGCATTATATATTACTATCACACACACAACAAACTTCAAAAAAAAGGGATGTTATCAAAGATGAAAAGAAACGTTTCCAAATGTTAAGGCGACAACTCAATAGAAATATGTAAAAACTGTATATTATGCACCTAATAATTAAGCTGTAAAAACATGTGAAACAAAATTTGACAGACTTAAAGGGAGAAAGGTCAAATTCACAATCATAATTGGATGCTCTAATTCTATTCTTTCAGAACATTTTATTCTTTTACAACAAAAAAACAAAAAATATAAGAGATTTGGACAAGCTATCAGTTTGACCTAAATTACATTTATAGAACATTACACAAAATGATTAAAGAAAGCACATTTTTTTTTCAAGTAAACATTAAATGTTAATCATGTCATACTACATATTAGGGAACAAAGTAATTCCCAAATATATTTAAAAATCAATACATTATGGAGTATATCATATATCTATGATGGAATTGATATGAAAATTAAAATAAAAACTATGTATAAAAATGTGTGAGATGTAACTTATGAAGTATTTAACAGGAATTTTATAGTTTTGCATGCTTATGTTAGAAAAAGAAGAAAACCATAAGAATCTATGACTTAAAAATCCATCTTAGCAAGCTGGAAAGAAAAAAAAAATAAACCTGAAAAAAAATATGTGTGTGCCAAAATTAATCCAAAAAAAGAGTAATTATGAATGTTTAATATTAGAGGTGAAATTTTATGCCAATAATAAATCCATAGATATTAAGAGCTTAATAAAAGAATATCATGTATAATTTTGTGCCAATACATTTGGCAGTGTGGGGGGAAATGTGCAAATTCTTTAAAAAAAAAATTTACCAAATTCATGCAAGAAGAGATAGAAATTTGGAATAACTCCATATTCATTATATCACTGAATGTGTAATGTTAAACACTTCTACAAAGGAAACTAATGAATTGTATCTACCACATAAGGAAGAAACATCATCAATCTTGCACAAATTCTGTTTAACAAACAGAATAAAAAAACTCTATCCTTTTTATCCAATACAATCTTAATATCAAAACGTAACAAAAATAGTCCAAAAAAATAAAATTTAAAACTAATAATCCTCAAGAATAGAGATATAAAAAATTGAATGAAATTATTAGCAAATCACACCCAGCAATGTATTAAAAGAAAAATATTTCTTAAATAACTAGGATTCTCCAGAAGTTCATAGTTTGACAGCTAAAAATCAATCACCTAATTTACTACATAAATTGAACAAAGAAGACCCAGATGATCTTCTCAGTAAAGGCCAAAAAGAATGTGTTAGAATCAAACATCTGTTCATAATTATTAAAGAAAATAGCTTTCAGCACACTTGGAACAGAAGGAATATCCCTGATGAAATAAGGCTATTTATAAAACAGAGTAGAATATAACGGTCCACATGCAATGGTGGACTATTGAATGATTTTTCTCTAGCATTGACAATCAGGCTAGGATATCTAGGGTGTCCATTCTCAGGTCTTTAGCACTGTGCATTAGGTCCTAGTCAGTGACACAAAGGGAGTTACAAAAAAAAATGTAGATTTGAAATAAAGTAGTTAATCAATCTTCACCTACGGACTATAGAATTGTTTATGTAGAAATCACAAAAGACGTGTGAAACAATTTCTAAAAACTATTAAGTAATTTTAACAATATTGCCAGTACAAGGTTCATATTTTAAAAGCTTAATTGTATTTCCATATAATAAAAACAAGAAATTTAAAAATAAAAAAGTGGGATTCATTGTTTTATTTTAAAAGTAAAGCATTTAGTTATAATTTAACATAAAATGTGGAAGAACGTTTCATTAAAAATGTCAAAGCATAGTTTAGATAAAGTTTACAAGACCTAAGAGAAAAATGTCATGTTTATGGCTTATAAGGTGTGATATTGTTAAGATGTTGCTGTGCTTGAGATAAGAGGTATATCCTGAAGCTCATGTATGAGACTATGTAGCAGTGGTTAAGAAGTGAACATGTTATATTATGAGACTCTAATCTACGGATTAATCTATTGACAGATTAATAATTTGAGTGGACTACTGGGTTATAACTGCAGACAGGCAGGCTGTGGCTGGAGGAAGTAGTTTACTAGGGCATGCCTGTGGGGTGCACATTTTTTCCATGTGCCTCTTTGCATCTCTGCTTCCCTGAGCTGAGCAGCTTTGCTGCACCATGCCTTTCTGCCATTGTGTTCTGCTTCACCTCTGGCCCAGAAATACAGTCATGGGACCACATAGTTGCCACAGTCTGGCTGGGCACAAAATAACCGAGCCACCACAAAAACTTGTAGATTCCAACAGCAACTCTTTATTCCCTAACTCTCACCGACACTCTACACGCACGTTCTGGGAAAAATACACTCCCTCCAACTGGCTCTGCGTACCAATTCTCTCAGAACCCCGCAAGAACTCAATGGGAACTCAAGGAGCTGGAGCCTGAGGCAGCAGGATATGCCCTAATCCCAGCAGGATCCACCCTAAACCTGGAGCCACCCTAATCCCTGAGCAGGGTCACCTTTCAACCCAAAAATGCCATGCGTCATTCCTACTTGGCTATGGCTCTCCGCACATAGTGAGACTCTGAAATGTGTCCAAGCAAACCTTTTTGCCTCTAAGTTCTGATGGTTAGGCATTGGTGTCTTCTCTTCTGAAACCAATTTATACATGCAATGTAATCGAATCAAAATATTTTTAAATTTTTTTTAAGAAACTGACAAACTGATCTAAAATGTATATGTAAATACAAAGAACCTAGGTGGAAAAAATTCTGAAAATAAAAAAAAATAATTTAAGGATTTATTCTACTTACTTAAGTACTTATTATTAAGTTATAGTAATTAAAAAAGTATTTAGTCATACAATAATAGAAAAATATATGAAATAGAATACATAATAAAATATAGTCTCTCTAGTGATCAACTAGATTTTGATAAAAGTGCAAGACAACTCAATGGAGAACAAATTATTGACAAATTATTGTCAACCAGTCCTGGTGAAATAGCTGGATGTTCATATGGACAAAGTTTGTCTCAATCAAAGACTCAGTCAATATCCCCAAATTAATTATATCTTAATATTAAAACTATCACTCTAAAATTTAGGGAAGTAATACTTGAAATTTATGTACAACTGTGCAGAAGTATTTTTAGAGAGGACCCAAGGAGCAATAAGTATAGAAGGATAATTAATAAATTGCTGTTGTTCAAATTTAAAATGCCTGCTCATCCTTAAGCAACTCTAACAAAATGACATGAAAAGTTATACGCTAGGATAAATTACTTGTAATATGCCAAACAATATTTTTAAATAATGTACTGCCAGTAAGTACAACATTGAACACTCTCAAAACAAGTCATGAAGGAATAGATATGGCATAAGTCCATTTTTATGGAGCTCGTGAATAAGATAAACTGATCAATAGTGAGATAAACAATAAAGAATCATTGCCTATTACATACAGGGTTTGACTATAGAGTGGAGCAAAGGACATCTCTGCAACAGTGGAAATATTCTATGTCCTAATCAGAGGGCTAGTTACTTCTTATGGATTTTACCAAACTTATCACATTGTACCCTTAAGAAAAGTGCATTTCACTGAATATAAATTATTGACCCAATGAAAGTAAAAATTACTCTGGCTAAACTTCAGATTGGATGATGAGAAAGGATAGACAAATTGCTCATTATGGCTTTGTGAACCTCTATGCTCATAGCTGCTTGTTCTTTGTTTAAGTCTTTCTACTTTTATCAGTGAAATATTTTCGATTGTTGACGGGGTATTCAATTTTTTTAAGTTTATTTTTCAAATATAAACATTATAAGTTTGTTGAAGATCTAGGAAAAGTCTTTTTCCAAGTTTAAGATTTAGGAATATGTATACATAATATTCATTCTCAGGAACTAAAATGAGATAATCCCAAACATTTTAGGAAGGAGTAGGGATAATGGTTGCCTTTATTGAGGGAAATTTTAAAATTAAAGAACAGAGATGCAATATTATATGAAGGATGCAATATAGCTGCAGAGTATGAAAACATAAATGCTATTTGAGTGTATAGATTAAGAAAGCTGAAGAATAAAAGTGCTGATCATCAAGAGTTAAGATTAAACCATAAGTCCTATGCAAAAGAAACTTGAAGATAAAGTTTTGGCAGTACTAGATCAGTATAGTCCTGTAGAAAGAAGATTTGGCCACCAGCTTTCAAATACACTTAGGTTGCTTATGGAACCTCCCCAGGCTGAGATGAAGAAAATAAGGTATTTATTTGCTTCATGAGTTGAAAGTCTGCCCTTTGGCATATTGAACTCTTATAGTGAGATGAGAAAATCATGTATTTGAGTCAATAAATTTGGTTGCCAGACATTGGTTCACAAAGTTTTACCAAAGAATTACACTTTTACACTTTGTGATCTAGAGACATGAACTAGCTGACATTCCTTTTCTGACAGTGAGGTTGTCATTGTCATTGTACTTGATTTCTATTTTTAAAAGATTTTTGCAAAATAATACCATTACATGTCTTCTCTCCTTCATTCTTCTATTCTAATAGACCCTAAAGAGTATGTCAGCATTTGAAATTTTAGTAATGACAGACTACTGTGAATTTATTCCCTGAGAAGTTGCTTCCTAAAGATTTGTCCATCATGTTTTTCTATCTAGTTGGCAGTATCAGAGTCACCTTACACACACACACACACACACACACACAAACACACACACGTCTCTTTCTCTCTCTCTCTCTCTCTCTCTCTCTGTGTGTGTGTGTGTGTGTGTGTGTGTGTGTGTTTCTATCTCCTCTTTTAAATAAGGGTATTAACATGTGGCATGCAGGGACTTCCTGAGGGAGACACAACATTGCTGTTGAGGTGATTTCAGGCTTGATCACATTATGAGCTTTGGTCATGGAATGTGAGAGAATACAACATAGAGAAACATCTGAGAAGAAAAAAACAAAATCAGAAGGCCTTAAATATTACTCAGCTATAAAAAAAAGAATGGCATTATGGCATTTGCAGGTAAATGGATAAAACTGGAGACAATCATGCTAAGTGAAATAAGCCAGACTTCAAAAAGTTAAAGACCAAAATGTTTTCTCTAATATGAAAAGGCTAATCCAAAATGGGGTGGGAGGTACAAAATAGAAGAAAGACCAGTGAAATAGATGAAAGGGAAGGAGGGTTGAGGAAAGAGAATAGGGAAGCACAGTAGAAAGAATCTGAAATAACTTTCCTATATACACATATGAATATACCACAGAGAATCTCGCCATTATGTACATACACAAGACACTAAGTTTAAAACAAACAAACAAAAAACCTATAAGTAAATCACAGAAAGATCAATAGAGTAGAGCAAAGAGAGCAGGAGGAGGGAGGAAGGGAAGAAAAGGGGAAGTTCTGGGGACTGAATTAGAACAAATTATATTCCATGCTTTTATAATTATGCGAAAAGAATCCCATTGTCATGTATAACTAAAAAAATAAAATATAAAAAGAGATTATGCTAGTTTTGTGGGGTCTTTTTGTTTGCTTGCTTACTTGAATTTGGAATCCAACCCAGCGGAACTTCACTTGTAAGCTACATCCCCAGACTTATTTGTTTATTTATTTTCATGAAAGGGTCTCATTAAATTGCTGAGGCTGACCTCCAACTCATGATCCTTCTGTCTCAGCCTCCTGAGTTGCTGTAATTACAGATATGTGACACCACACCTGGCTTTTTCGATCTTTTACTGGATATCACAAATGCTTGCTCCTTGAGGCTAAAACCAGGAGAGTGAAGACACATGGAGCTTGATCAACAGCCAGTGACACTTATCATAATTGTGAATATGAAATTGATGTTTTTCGGTAACTACTGTGATATGGGGGATTCTTTATTATTAATTAAGTCATGTAATACCACCCACATTGTAATAGAAATAATCAAAATGAAACATTTAAACATATGTAAACTGCAAATTTGAATCCCTCTTAGATGATGTGTCAACAATGAATAAACATGAAAGTACTAAACAAAAAATAAAAATAAGAGTAAAGTTGTTTAAAAGTCACATTAAATCAAAAGAAGAAAACAATACCCTGAAATCCAAGGGTACCAAAAAGTCTGAGTTCTTTCCCTTTTTGTTGTAATAATTCAAGATTAAGTAAATAGCTTTCTAGAAAACGTAATTACCACCTCTGAGCATCTAAGGAGAGAGCTCTTGTTCCCAGAAGACTCTCCCAAATGAGGGCCATTTTTTCTTTGATGTGTCAGGTCAGTTATAAGAAGGACGTACTTTTGGGTTTTACAACATACAAAATGTCTCTGTCTCCTTTAGCAGTTATGCTCACAGTGGCATCTCCCTCTACCTCTGCTGCTGTCCTCTATTCACCTGTTCACTTTCAAGAATTCAAGGAGGGTGCATAGGCAAAGGAAAGACAGTGGAAAAAATCTGACATAATTTTCCCATGTACATATATGAAAATAACACAGTGAATATCACCATCATGTACATTCATAAGAATGGGACTATACCTAGAAAAAGATATATTCCATGTTTGTGTAATTATATCAGAATGGATTCTTCTGTTATATATAATCAAAAAGAATCAATCAAATTAAAAAAAGAAAAGATTTCAGGGTATGGTCTCTCATGTAATATACGCTTGCCCCTGTCATCATTCTTGATGACTTAAAATAATCATATACACTCACCCTCAAAAAAATTACCAAGCTCTTCTTGCTGCTGTACTTCCTCACCTGTAGCATAGTTTTGTTTCATCTAAATTTCTTCTCCCATTCCCACTGAGACACTTTGCACCATTGTAACTTATTTTCACCATAAATTCAAATTGCAAAGCTCCCATTGAGTGCCATCTCTCATCTTTTCATCTTAATTGCCCTAGTAGCCCCCTAAAATTGAGATTTTTTACCCCATTGAGTGGTAAACCTTATGCATTAGTCTTTCTGTTTTCACTCTTCTTTTTACAATCTTACATTTTGATAATTCATCTTTATTATAAGGAGTTTTTTAAGCACTTTCAGTGATGTATTCTCTCCCTTTGCCATACTTGTATGGAGAATTTCAATTGTGGGTAAACTCAAGGATATACATTCTTGTCTAAAATCTATATAACCTAATGCTAACTGTAAATAGTCATATATCCTTAAATCTATGAGCTCAGACCTCAAAGAGACAACATCCCTGCCCCAAAATAATATCATGTGTCCTAAGTTTTCTTTTCTGGGATTTGATATAAATATTTCATAACTCTGCTTTTAACAAATCCCTTTTTTACATAGTCTCCTATTTTTCTTAATTTCTTGTGCTGAGAATAATGTCTTCCACTTTGTTCTTAATTTTCTATTTTTTTTTTTGGCAGGGTTATTGGAGATTTAACCCAGGATGTTTAAGCACAGAGCCACATCCCCAACCCTTTTCAGTTTTTTTTTTTTTTTTTTTTTTTTGAGACAGGGTCTTGCTCAGTTGCTTAGGGCCTTGACAAATTACTGAGGCTTGCTTCAAACTTGCAATCATTTTGTCTACCTAGTTATTGGGATTACAGGTGTGCATCATCACTCCTGGCTTATTCTAAATTTTCTGGCATTTCTGCCCAGCCATTCTCCACTTCCTGATCTTCTCATTTGCTATTTTCATGGACAGTAATGCTCATACCCTGGTCATTTCTTCCTTATGCTCTAGATCTAAATTCAGTTTACCACCCCTTCAGAGAGCCCTAGCCTGGCCATCTTGCTCAAAGAATTCCTTTATTACGCTGTTAAAATATTCTGTTGAATCCTTTACAGAATTAATTACAGTGTGTACTTTCATCCTTCTTTCTCTTTTATACCTTTCTTCATCTAATCAAACTTCTAAAGAAGAAGACACAGCTAGGGTTGTAACTCCAAGGCAGACCACTTGCCTAACACATATGTGACCCCAAGTTTGATCCCCAGCATTGCAAAACAAACCAACAACAACTAAAAAGAGGAGGTGTTTGCTGTTTTGTGTTCAGCTATTTACTTATTACCTTGTGCAGTGCCTGCCAAGCACTAAAATATGATTCTGATCATAAAATGATGAACTATAGATGAAAAATTCTTGATAATATTTTGGTCATTTTTATCTGTAAACTGAGAGGATGAAATTGCATGATTTCCAAATTATTCTTTGGGCTTGTGGTCCACTCCTTAACCCAAGTTGTGAATAACCATACCATGAGATTAGGTGGGTAGTTGGATCAACTGGTAACTTGAAAGAATTGTCAATATAAGGCTACATTTGATGTTCACTATAGGTTACTGCATCTTCAAAGAAACTTCAGCATCCTCAACAAGAATCCTCAGCTTACCAAACATTTAAGCTCCCCTTAGAAGAAAAATGTTGGGTGGAATAACACTGAAGACACATACTCAAATGTTCTGGAATTCTGGGTCAGTCTCCACATAATTTTACACATAATAAATGTTATCATAATCCATTTATTCCTGAGAACTAACTGTAAATGTATTCTTTTATCCAAAAGATTAAAGTGAATAAATCCACTCTACTTTCTTCTTCATGTTTCCATCTAAGACATGGGGCCAAGAAAGTAAATAATTTGACATTTAAATTATATAATGCTTATAATAATTCCAATATCTAGTGTCTTCCTGGTAGAATTTTAAAATATATTTCTTTGATTTTCTAATGATAGGATTACAATTTCAACTAGCAGGAACTGTCAGAATTTGTAAAAAATATGTTTGTGAACATGCTGTATTTAACCACAATGTATAGCTACCCATACGAATTGATATAAATGTTTCTGTTAGAATGTAGGCATTTATGATCGTGGTAATGCAGTGGACAGATCAATTATTTATATTAGGCTGGAAAGACAAAGGTCAGATGTGAATTAAGACAATTTTTTTTTTCATATTCCCACAGGCTCCCACCAATAAGTGTCATTGATTCATTCTCTCAGAGAAGCTTTCTCCTACTGACAGATCAGGCAGATCTTGAAGTTCAGTGTTCAAAGTTTTAGTTCATAAGGGCTTTGTTCAATTATTCTTTCAATTATTCACTTTATAATAGTTGAGATTAGTATAAAACTAATCCATTAAACAGACATCATAATGGTTTTACCCCCAAGTATTACTTAGCAATTACAAACTCAAATTAATGTAGGAACCAAGTAGATAAAAGCAATAAATAAAACTTCTGTAATTAACAAAAGTTATGTAGAAAGTAATATGACTCATCCATAATCAACTTCACCTAATACTGCTGTCAGAATAAGTGAATCTGATGTTAATCAGTCTTATGATGTTTTTGAAAGTAAACTTGGATTATTGCTGTATGTATATATGTGACTGCATGACCAATGTGATTCTGCAACCTGTACACTCAGAAAAATGAGAAATTATACCCCATCAGATTCAAATGTATGATATGTCAAGATCATTGTACTGTCAGGTGTAACTAATTAAAACAAATTAAAAAAAAAGAAATTTGGAATACTAGCAACTACACATGTATGTGTTTATATGTATGCATGTGTGTATTTTCTTTACACATGTATTCATTTACCTTTAATCTACTGTTCAGGAAAACATGTCTTTTGATAGCTATATTCATCACTAGTATACTAGCTAATAATGACCATGGCAATTTTTAGTGTCTTCCAATAATAAATACCAAAAAATCATTAAAAATGTTATGTGGTTTATAAAATTCAATTTACAAAGAATTATTTTATATAATAATATATATATGAACTCTTATTAAATGTAAAAAATGAAGCAATATGTTTCAAATATTAATTGAATGATACAAGAATGAGATCTCAAAAGATATAAATTAACACAAATGAATTGTAGCCTTGAAAACTCTATGCATTTATTTCTTTTGCTTTGAATATGATGGGTTAAAAAGTATAAAAAGAAGGTGGGTTGCACTAAAGAAATTAAGTTGGTGATTAAACTGGGCTATGTGAGAAAAGAAATATATTAAAAGAGGAAAAAGAAGTAGGCTACACCAGAAACAAGCAAATTCTAGAAAGTCCAAAACATGAAAGAAATTGCAGCCTCGAAAAATGTACTCCCTATTGTTAGTGACACAGAAAATCACCAGTAAACAACCACTATTCAACAGAAAAACAGGAGGAACAAGTAGAGTGAAGGCTGCTCTGTTCCTACCAGACTGTTCCCCTTATGATGTTTAGTCAGAACATAAAAAGATCTCAGTAGGTAATGAGGAAAGTCATCCCAAAACATGTGTGGAACAGCACATCTGTGTATTTTTAACATTTCGGGGCAGTGCAGTGGAAGATAATGAATAAAAGCTAGGACTATAGAACTAAAGGAGATGAAGGTTTATAGGCAATTAAAATGTAGACATTGAATAACTAAAATATATATTACAAACTGGGGTATAAATTATCAGCAGTAGTTAAAAAGAGTCTCTTAAAGAACATTCCAAATGGATATTAGAATTTGAGGAATATTTAACCAATGGTACTTAAGGTACCTATGTCTACTATAAGGGCATTTACATTTAAATAGAAATAATAGGACTAAACTGCAAATAACAATATTTTAAGGGAAATGGGCCAAATAATAGGGGGAAATTGAGACTAGCAATGATACTATTTTTTCTATTGTTTCCAAAATTATTCTAAGTTTAGGATTGTGTGTTCTCTGTAAAGTCAAGGCCAACCTTCTATTGAAAATTTATTACATTTGATACTTATAGATGAAAATGTAACAGAAGTCCAATAAATTCTCATAATGAAAAAATCTATTAATATTATATGATATTCATATGAGAAAAAATAAATTAACTTAGAAAAAAGTAGATAACTAAATTTTGTCTAGTAAAGGGTAAAAATAAAAATAAAATTGCCTGGGGTAAAAAGTAGAATTTTCTCATTATTATGATTCTTGCCTGTTCTGGTCATTGGACTTAAAGGTAAAAGGCCAATCATGAATAATCCTCACTAGGATAAGACCATCTATAAGAACTTCAACCTTCCCATTTGTGATAGGTAACTTTATGTGTCAATTTACCATGGTACCATGATATGTGGTCAAATACTAGTCTAGATATTTCCATGAAGGTATTATTTTTAGTGAAAATAAATTTTAAATCTGTAAATCTCGAATAAAGTATATCACCCTCCAAAATGTTGGTGGGACCTATCAAATCAGTTGAAAGCCTTAATTAAATATAGAATGAAATATCCCAAAGAAGACAAAATCCTGCTCACAAACAATGTTACACTTAAATTTTAATATCAAATATTTGCTATGCCCCTATCTGCCAGCCTACCCTCCAGATTTTGGAACTGCAACTTACACACTTGTGAGTGTTTATTCCTTAAAAAAAATCCTTATTTTCCTTCTATACAAATTTC
Organism: Marmota marmota marmota; assembly: GCF_001458135.2. Taxonomy (NCBI): domain Eukaryota; kingdom Metazoa; phylum Chordata; class Mammalia; order Rodentia; family Sciuridae; genus Marmota; species Marmota marmota. Next base: position 58,747,773 of record NW_026000026.1, on the reverse strand, counting down.
TATTGATTTTTTATTATGTTTTTTAAAGAGAATTCTAGGTAATACACAATGTAACATTACTGAAACATATACATCATTATTATAAATGTCATCAGTACAAGTAGATAACAATTGAAATATAAAATTAAATCATTTATATTAGCTTGCAAAGCATTGATACGCTTAAAACGTATCAATCTCACTAGATATTTACAAAACCTACATGAGGTGAGGACAAAACTGTAATTAAAGAAATCAAAGATGAATTAAATGAAGAGATAGACATTTTTCATGTACAGAAAGATTCAGTATTATCAAGATATTAGTTCTTCCCAACTTGATCTATAGGCTCATTGTAGCTCAATCAAAATCCTAGCAAATCATTTTGTAGGTAAACTTATTACATAGTTTAAACAGAGTCAAAAGACCCTCAGAATTGTGAAAACAACGTAAAAAGAGAAAAAAAATGGAGAAATGATGATACCCTAATTATAGACTTAATATAAAATATAAAAATAAGACAGTGAGGTATTGGTGACAGTACAGAAAAGTAGACCAATAAAGCAAAATATAGAACCCAAAAGTAAACTCATCTAAATATATTCAACATAACTTTGACAAAGGAGCAAAGGCACTACTACAAAGAAAAGACAGTGTTTTCAACAAATAGTGTTAGCACACTGGACATCCACAAGTAAAATACAAAAAAAAGGGGGGGGGGACAAAAAGCCACACAATATCATACAAAATTTATCCTAGACCTAAATATAAAATATGAAACAATACACTTTCTAGAAGACAAGAAAATTTGGATGACATTAGTATTGGATTTTGAATGCAACAATAAAGGCACAATCAATGAAAAATTAGTTGATTAGTTGATTTCATTGAAATTAAAACTTTTGCTCTGTGAAGTAAATTGTTAGGGAATAGGGAAACAAACTACAAACTTGGAGAAAATATTTCCAAAAGGTGTATGTGATAAAGGACTACTATCGAAACCTTACAAAGAAATCTTAATTAACAGGAAGAATATGAAAAACTTCTTTAAAAACCTAAGGGGAAAAATCTCAGAAATACTTCTCCAAAGATGATCAACATATGAAAGATGTTCAGATTTATATGTTATAGGTAATTATGGTGAGCCGCTTCTGCCGTTTATACAAATTATGGTCGCCATTACAAGATGGCGCTGGCTCCGCTGTGGTCTGTGACAAACAACTCCTTATTTGGGAGAGTTGGCGCATGACTTTTCATCACCCTATGAGAAAGCTCCACGTGGCTGCTTTGCATTGGGGCTTGAGATGCTTTATTAAGGCTGGGAGGGGCATCCGAGAGGAAGAAGAAGAACTATCAAGGGCTGAAATAAACTACTGAAAGAAGATTCCTGAGTGTTGCGTCTTCCTTGCGGGCAAGGGGGCGCAACAGGTAATTGCAAATTAAAACAGCAATGACATAATACCACATGCATTGCCAAAAGCCAAAACACTGACAATCCCAAATGCTGCCAAGGAAGTGGAGAAGCAAGAACTTTCATTTGTTGCCTGTGAAAATGTAAATTTTACAGTCACGTTGGAAGGCACTTTGGTAGTTTCTTACAAAACTAAAATTATTTTTATATAATACAAGAATCATGTGTCTTGCTGTGTACTCAAATAAGTTGAAGGTTTTATGAACACAAAATTTTTTTTAAAATATCTTTATTTTAATTAGGTATATATGACAGCAGAATGCATTATGATTCATTGTAATAGCTTTATTCATGTCTGCTGAAATTTGGAAGCAACAAAGATGTCTTTCAGTAATTAAAGCTATATATAAACTGTGGTATGTCCATACAATGTACAGTGTTAAGAAAAAAATGAGTTTTTAAAAATCTATTGATTCATTTATTTCACCATGAGTAAATGACTAATTCAAAGCAACCAATCTGGACTCCAATAACATAGCACTCTGGAAAAATCAAAACAATGAGCACAATAAAAAAAGTTAGTGGTAGCCAGGGACTGGTGACACAGCACAAGGAATTATTATTATTATCAATATTAATATATTATTAATATTATATTATTAATATAATATATTAATGCATTGATTAATATATTATTAATATATTATATTATTAATATGATATAATAATATTAATGATATGACAATATTGTTGATAAATGCCCTTATTCATTTGTCAATCTGTAGAATGTACATCAAGAATGAAACCTAATGTAAACTGTAGAGTATGGGTGATAATAACATGTCAATCTAGGTTAATTGATTGTAAAAAAATAGTACCGCTGTGATGAAGAATGTTAATAGTGAGAGAAGCTCTGAGTGGGCAAGGCACTGGGGTCTAGGGAAGGAATGCAATATTTTCTCCCCAATTTTTCTGTAAACTCGAAATACTTTAAGAATCTATTCCAAATGCCATTGGTCATTAAAAGTTCCACTTATGAGACTACAAGTATCTATGCAGTTCTTACCAGCTAAAGTTGAGGCCCAAATCAGCAATTAAAATATGAATTTCCATTAAGTTAAAGGAAAAAAATTAGCATCTTAAATCCAACTGTCATTGCTTGCATTATTTATTCATAGGTTAATGTGTAATTGGAGAATTGTGCTGAATAAAGACAAATGCACTTCTTTATTGAAGAACTTACTGTCCAAAGACAGAATGGAAATTTAGAAAAAACTGTTTGCTCAGAGACATCAAAATGATCATTATAATAGAATGAGGTGATTCCACAAATCCTACCATGTGGACAATACTTCTTATTTAGAGTTGTTATACCCAATTACATGTAGAGATGAACCACACTGGCTTAATCGTTGGCTTATCTGCTTTTTTAAATTTGAAAATTGGGATGAACACATATTTCATCAATATGATGATGTTAAACACATGACATTATATTATATTCCAAATATTAAATTGTTTAAATTTGGGAAACAAATTTCTTGAATCTCAAGGAACTCTTAGTAGTCTTCCCAAATTGTTTAACTCCATATAAAAAGCTCTATTCTTTATTTTTTTCCTACATTTTTATTGGTGCATTATAGTTGTATATATCGATGCCATTTATTTTTACATATTCATATATGCACACAATATAACAATATAATTTTTCCAATATCTCTCCAAGCACTTTCCCCCTCCATTCCCACCTCCCACCCCTTTCTTCTACTGATCTGTACTAATCTTTTTCTTTTTTCCTGTCTAGCTTTTCCATATAAGAGAAAACAAATTAACCTTGACATTCTGAGTTTGACTTATTTTGCTTAATAGTCTTTAGTTCAACCATTTTCCTAAAAATGACATAATTTCTTTTTTCTTTGTGGCTAAATAAAACTTCATTTTGTGTATATCCCACATTTTCTTTAGTCACTCATCTGTTAATGAGCACCTAGGCTGGTTTCATAGTTTGGCTACTATGAATTGTGCTGCTATAAACAGGGGTATGCATGTATCACTGTATTATGATGACTTTGATTCTTCAGGATGAAACTGAGGAGTGGTATAGCTAGTCAAATTCAGAAACAAAATTGCAAAGATCACACTGTCCCTTCTTGACATTTAAATTTGTTTCATGTATTCTCTTAACTAGTTATTGGGGTTCTTTAGTTTTGCTGTTGGGTTTGTTTTGTTTTTCTATTTAGGCCAGGTAAATAGTTTCTCTCAATGTGGTTTAAAGATAAATAGATGTATTAAACCTACTTTTCTCTTGGAAAAAAAAAATTCTGTGTGGTTTTCCATTAGAGAAGACATTTCCTCGTTGGGGAACTGCAGGATTGTTGCAGTCTGGCTGGGCACAAAATAACCAAGCCGCCACGAGGCACTTGTAGGTTCAAACAGGAGCTCCTTTGTTGAGAGCCACAGCCGAAGAGGCCCAGCAAAATTCCAGCTGCCAGCAAACTTCCAGCTGCCAGCTGATGATTGGCTCCTCTGCGGTGATGCTCATTGGGCTGTTTCCCCGCCCTTTCTGACCAGGGAGCTGCTCATTGGGGGACTTTTTTTTGGCTCTGCCCACATGACCCAGCCAATCAGCCTCAAGAGCAGGAGGAGTGGGGGAGGTGGAGAGGCTTGTGGGAAGCCGGTGGTGGCAGTTGGGCTCTGAAGGTTTTTCCTGAGGAGCTGTGTGGTTTGGTGTGTGTGTTCTAAAAATAAAGTTCGTTTCTTTTGACAAGTGGCTCCTG
>NW_026000026.1:58727923-58743024 GCF_001458135.2 Marmota marmota marmota | reverse complement strand
CCCCCCCACCGGTCTAATTCTCCAAAACGGAGCCTTTATATCGAGAGAAGGTGCGGGAGCTGGGGCAACCAGGACTTTCGCGGGCACCCAAGATGCGCTCCATTAGGAAGAGGTGGACGATCTGCACTATAAGTCTGCTCCTGATCTTTTATAAGACAAAAGAAATAGCAAGAACTGAGGAGCACCAGGAGACGCAACTCATTGGGTAAATTCAAAGCTTCATTTCAGGATATGACCCAAAGTCAAACCATAAATGAAATGTGCATAAAGTGATGGTTGTGATACTGTGAGTATTTGAGCTTGTGTGTGGCTTTTCTCGTGATTTAAATAACAAAGGCTGTTGTTGAGGTGTGTGTGTGCTTCTCTACGCTGTTCCCAGTAGGAGTTCAACTTGCCCTGTACGGTAGTGACAATTGTTATCCTTGCCGGTTGTTCGGTTGTTCGCACGCCAAAAGAGAAGTCACTGCAGAAGTGTCAACAAAGAAAGTGCCCTTGTCCTTTTAATCCGTGGGCAAAACTCAAGGGAGATATCTTTATTCACCAAACGGTTGCCCTTCCTTCTTTCTCTGCCCTGTAAATCTAGGGAGATACTAGAGAAAGCTGGTTTTCTGAAAAGATGAAGTTTAAAGCCCACTAAGGAGGAAATCCGTCTTTTCTTTCTTTTTCTTTTTTTTTCTTTTGACATTGGACAGATTTGTGCATTTTAATTTGAATTAGTAAATCCAGCACCACCACGTAAAACGCATAAGCGTTCTGGATAGAGTTTTAGAAGGAAACTGGGTACTTCCTCTTAACAGGCAATATTTCTGTTATTTCTTTAGTTTGTCTCTAATTGAGTTCAGAATCTCCCCACCCCATTAAGTTCTCTAAATATCACACTTCCTTCCTCCCTCCTTCTGGGCTCTGTGCCTTTGAAGTTAACCCAGGGGGTGGTGCAACTTTGTGTTGGGGACATAGCTTGGAAGCGATTTTCTGAGGATGTGAACCTGGTTGTCAACTCTGTTCAAAGTCTTGTTTCGGAAATCCTCCCTAGTCCGGAGGCGTCCACCGTGGGAAACTCTACTCTAGCAGAGATTCCCTTCTGGCTTTTATTTTCTCTGACACTATTGAAACGAAGAATGAGAACTTGCCTGTGTGTGTGTGTGTGTGTGTGTGTGTGTGTGTGTGTGTGTGTGTGTTTTGTATAGCACTGCCAGAATATGCTTTTAAACTTCATGCAGCCCATTTAATATTCCTGTTCCTCCCTAACTAATGAGCATTTAAGAGCAAAACGCACATTTATCCTTACAGAAGGCATTGCTATTCTATAAAAACCGGGATAACAGTAGTACAGCCAAGAGAGACTGGAAAAAAAGAAAAGCAAATAAAGAATGGGCTGAATGGTTGTTATACATCAACAAATCTGTTCAGGATCTGTTCATTCGGGGAAAGAAAAAAAATTAAATAAAAGAACCCTCTGAGATCCTTTACACAGGAGTGGGTGGTTTGAAAATTCAGTCATGACAGTTGTCAGAAAGGAGGACTTTGGTGTCTTAGGACTGGGCTGCAGGGTGAGCAATCTCTGGTGACCTGCGCTTGCCAGGCAGACAAAGAGGTCTTTAGCAAGGTGGTGATCCCGCGCGTGGGGGCTCTGATAATAGGAGGAGGCTGGAGTGTGAAGGTTGAGGCTCTTTGTTCCTTTCCACGTTGGTGGGCTCTGAAGATAAATCTGTGTGGAGACAAAGCGGCCAAGCCCAGCAAGGACTCTGAGGGTTTGGGACCTTGGATGGCAACCCTGGAGAGCAGGAGTGGGAGGGGTGGATGTTGGAAGGGGGGCGCCAGATCCTAGGGAAGCATCCTTTCTGAGCCTCCCTAAACTGCAGGCGGGAAGAAGGAGCGCGCTATCAGTCCTTTTAGGGGAATTCACAGACCCATTACAGTTCATATGACACAGGAGACGTTTCTTCTGTGGCCCTTTACTGGATGCCTAGGGCAGTGGACGCAGCCCTGGGCGCTGAGGAAGAAGAGGCGGGCACCGGAGCAGCGGTTGGGCTAGCGGGACTGAGCTCTTCTCCGCACCCTTTCCAAGCAGAGCTGAGGGTTCAGTTCTTTGAGAAGGCATGGGGCGGGCACTTGAGTTAACCAAACAGGAAGAGTGGTGCGCATTGGATCTATCCCCAGTGAGCTAGCAGCCAGGGTCGGAGAATGAGCGAGAAAACGGGGGAAATCTGTTTTTGTAGGGATCAGACTCCCTTCGTTTAAAACAACAAAAAAAATCACTTTCAGTGCTTGGCGGCAACCCAGTCGGTCCTCCTTAATTAAAACCTGCAATTTCAGTCCCTCGGGGCAAGGCAAAAAGCTGGCCGCAGGCGTCACTCTCATACTGCTGCCCCTAAGTGTCCGGGCTGCTGTGCCGCCTCGGGTTCCTGCCCCAGACGTTGCTCTGAGCAATTCCAGAATGGTAGTTAGTGTCCCTGAGCGCCCATTGCCTTTTCCCCAGAATGAAACGTTCAGTAGAAAAGCTTGTGATACAAACTCGTGGTTTTCTTTCAATCCCAAAGAGTGCTTCTGGTAGCGGAGTTGACTCATCAGACTATCTAATAATGTCATTGACTCTTTCTACTCAAGCCTTGAGGCGAGGCCGGGCTTTATTTTATTTTTTTAAATGAGTTTAAACTAAACTGGATGTTGGTGCCAAAAGCTCAGATCAGTACTTAATTTCAAAGTGAAGTAACAGTCAGTTTCTGGCCTTTGGGGGGCACTGCGTCCCTTGCAGGTGGGCAGTAGTTGCAGTTACAGGACTCCCATAGCCCTTTAATATTACAACATCCCACCAAATATATACTTAGGTTTCCTGCTACCATTCCCCCGCCCCGCCACCCATAGGCAAGCATCTATTCGACCCCTTTCCTCTTTTAACGGAGTCCCATCTAGAGTTAATGTAGCATTACTCTCCTTGAGCAGTCATTCTCTGCAGAGGGAAAAAGAAGACCAGCACAACTTTTCGATTAAACATCCACGTTTTCATATGTCCAAAGGAACACTAGCAGTATGTTTTTAATAAGGAATTATTCTAGAGTAGGTCAAGTGATAAAAGAACTTATGTGATTGATTAACTCAAAGAATTGCAAAGAACTTATGTGATTGTTATAACTTAATAAAGTTTAAGTCAAAAGGCATTGGTTATATTAGTATTCTAGTCTTGACAGGCTTCTACCCCGCCCCCGCCCCCACACCTTAATGGTACTGAAAGTTGTGGGGTAATATGACTCCCACAGGTAAAATACATGATATGCTCATTTAATGTGACAAAAACTGTAACAAACTTTAATGTGATATAGATGTTTGATTGTTATACTTAAAACTTGCTACACATTATTTTCCTGGTTGACCACAAATGACACTTTAACTTATATTTCTTATCTGGAGATTTCCTTTATAATAGGCTTATTACTGAGGTTATATTACTAAGTTATCAAACATATTGTGAAATTCGTGATAAAATTGATGGTGAAGACAAGTATTCAGAGTATTACTATTGTCAGCCAAGGTAGTTTCAATTTATTCTAGGGTAGAATATACACTTGTAAATTAGGAATTCCAGAATTTGCACTTACTTCACATGTTACATTTGCAATTCTGCCAAAACCCATAAGCAATAAGTTAAAGTAGAGCATCTCATCTTTATTTTCAGTTGTTTGGTACCTATGTAATAAATAAAAACCCCAAATTGCCTGCTGTTTGTGTTCAACCTTAGTTTGATGTGAGTTCTTTTCTTTTAAATGACTTTTAAAACTTTAAATTAGGGAGGAAGTTTAGCCTAGCCCTAAGGGAAAATATTCATTTTGAAACCAAGTTATGAAGAGTTTCATCAGGTTTGAATGTAGGGCTTTGGGGATCAAGTTTCCAGAAAAGAATTAAATCATATTTGTTATGAACTGCAGAACGAAAATGGATAAATTGTGGTGAAGCCTGGAAATTCATATCAAAAGAGAAAAAAAATATTTTAGATCCTAGGTAACAAAATAATGATTAGTTTCATCTTAGAGATGACTGTCTTCCTGGGTTTTTCTCAGTTATAAGCAAGAATAATGTATAATATATTGCTTTATGAGTGATTTATCTGATGTGTTTTCTATTTTGCCTTTAAAAGCACATATTAAATATTTTGGTAGATAGTCCTATGCAAAACATGTCTGTGGTGCAGCTGTTCAAAAGTCATGTCCAATCTGGAATATGAAATAAGCAGTGGGTGGTGACATCCTTCATGCCTTACATTCACAGGAAGGAAGTCTTTTCCAAGACAGAATGCTACCAAGGCCACATGTGAAAAATCTCTTGGGACTTATTGAACTTTATACACAAAAAATTTGCCCTAGAATCTCAGACTACACTGAGCTTGGCCATCTCCCACATGAATTCTGTTGACTATAAGGGAAAAGTGTTACTACTTGTAGATTATCCCATTCAAATTTCTTTCCCAGTCATTAACATCTGATGTTTGGCCTATCATCAGTTAAATATACACAATTCAAACAGAGCAAGATGGTAACATTTTATTCATATACAACTAATCTAAACTTTTAAAATTGCTCCTGAAATTTTGGTGGTCCTGAAAAGGTTCCATGTAAGTAAGTACCTCCTAACAATCATTGTACAGATAAAAATGCATCCACATGTCAATGCAACAGTCTCCTATAGATGTAAAAAAGTGCAACCATGTGTATCTGTACTTCTATGAAGATAAGTTAGTATCAGAAATAATTATTATAATCATAGCAAACTATGTAGCATTATTCTTCTTGAGCAGTCATTCTCTGCAGAGGGCAACTAAGAAAGATGATATTGACAGGGTAATTGTTAATGAGGAAGATTGGAAAGATCCCTCCTTCCACAAAAAAAAAAAAAATGATAATTTATGCTTATGCTCTTAAAGGCACATCTTCAAAAATGTAAAAGTTAACTTCTGTACATGTTCACATTATCATTTACATGCAATTATTATCATTAAACATGCAATATGAAGACTGACTTCTGGGCCACGGAGTAGTGAAGAAAACACTCTTGTTTCTTTGCATCCTAAATGACCTCTGTAAAATGATTACTATTAGCCATGCTCAGGCATGCAAATGTATCATTTTCATCAGTAGGAGAGTTTAAATATTAATTTTTATAGAGTTCCAAATTTCACAAGGAGTGGCTTCATCTGATGCTTTGAGATGCTTCAAATTTAAACTACATGTTTAAAAAAGAATGCAAACCAAAATACCAAAGTATCAGCATCCAATTATGGAATTCATCCAACAGCTGTTACACAAGCAATGTTTCCATTGATAGTAGGAGAGGATTGCCTACATAATAAACACAAATTTAGACTTTGTGATTGAACAAATAGTCATGTTACTTTTTAACTATGCTTTTGAGATTCTAAGAAATTTTAAAAGTGACATGTAAATAAATAAATTTACATACTGAGTTGGCTATGTCTTTTTTTATGTTCCATAATAATTGGCTTTTTCTCTGAATTTGATACATATATAAAGTGCCAAGAGAATAGCATATTGAAAAATGAGTTGTTTAGCTATGTCTAAATGATATAACTGATAACAGAGCTGTCTCTCGCCATCATCATTACCTCCAGGTAATCAACACACCATGCCCCATGTGATACTAGCTGACAATACTGATTGAAAGGAGATAGTTTTGTTTTTTTTTTTGACACAGCAGAAATTATCAAAAGTTATGCTTACTGATGGGTTTCTTCCTACTACAATCCCTGTCTTTCAACCATTACCTACTATCAGGAAATTATCTTATTCTTGAGAAAATATTTTGATACCAATTTTTTAAATTAGCATTTCAATAATGCTTTATAAATTACTTTTTAATACAGAGAACCATTTGTTTCTCACAGTTATTCTTGTAACATCTTTCATCATGCTTATACTTTCCTTCTAAACTGCAGAAAAAAATTATCTAATTTTTCACCACTATGATTAATCAAATTAGGTATTGTGCGTCTTAGACAGAATTCTAACTTTCATAAAACTGTCATTTTTGTTTTGTTTCAGGGATGGTGAATTGTGTTTGAGCCGATCACTTGTGAATAGTTCTGATAAAATCATTCGAAAGGCTGGAACGACAATCTTCCAGCACTCTGTGGAAGGTTGGAAAATCAATTCCTCTTTAGTCCTGGAGATAAGGTGAGTTTCTTTAATAAGGCACAATTTCACATCATGTTCTCAAATAGGTTGGGTTTGCAAACTAATATGAACACTTGATTTATAGTGTAAGTATGACTACTTTAACAAAAGAGTGATACAGCTATATTTAATGCTGTTCATTGAAGAACTTGAAACCATAAAATAAAATAATAGTCAAAAATTTAAAGGTAAATATGTAAGTTTCAAATATATGTCTTTATATTAATGGAACATAATAGTCAATAAGGTACAAGTACTTAATATGTTTAATTACTGAGGATGGAAATATATTTTGAGAATACTGATCTCTATTTAGACCTCATTTGATCCTGTGTTTTCTCATCAAGATGAAAATAGAGACTACTCAACTCCTATTTTGGTGATCATTAAAAATAGATCTGACTTTATCTTTTAAATGGTTACATCTGTATGAGTATAAAATGGATAAAAACCAGAAAATAAACTTCTAGATTTTGTTTTATTTTTTATAATACATGGTATTTTAGCCAAAATAGACTTGAAATCAAGCTTAGGGCCTACATGTATCCATTAAATTATTTTCTTCCATTATAATCCTGTTACTAGTAAGAAATATCCTAATTATGGATATTACTTCTCTTTATCTTTTCATTACATTTCTGTTAGATGAAGTCTAAATTAGAGTATTTCAGTAAATCATAACTCTCAAATTTCCAAAGAATACATCCTTTACATAATAAAACCACTGAATTTTTTTAGTATCAAATGTTTATTACACAATGGCTGAATATTAATGCAAATACTTTGTAAGTGTAGCTTGTTCATTAGAAGAAAATGGGTTGGCTTATCTACCTAGGTTTCTACCTACTCACTTCTTGGTTCCTAACTACACACAAGGTGGACCGTAAACAATGTTAGGGGAGAGTCTATTACAACTATCTTGAGAGTATGCCATTCATAGAATGCATTTCAGCAAAGACACTCACTGTAAGTTGAAGTATACTTGAAAGATGTCTGGAAGTTTAAAAAATGATGGCAGGGAAATGCAGAAAAAGTTAGGCTACTTTGTATTAAAGGTTTGGAAGTGACTGGAAAGGAAATAGGAATCAATCTACAGTACTGCCCAGTGATACAAGTTTGGTTGCTTTAGTTTAGGGGGAGCTTTGTATATTTTCTTGATCTACTATAAAATGAGGAGATTTGTAGAGACTAATGACTTTATTAATTAGTGCCCCCTGGTGAGATCATGGCTTTTAAGGACAATTTGTTTTCACTTGGTAGGGAAAGTAATTTCAAGCCAATATTAAAGATCAAGAGATTCCAAGCACCCGCATCCTTCCTGAGAGCTGTTTTGTTGAAGTGGTGAGGAACATCCTGTCTACAGCTTGACATATTTATGTCCTTGGCTCTGTTCTCTCATGATCCCTGCATACTGTTTTCCTTTCTGCCTCAGACCGCCAGCTCCTATTTGAATTTAGATACTCTGCAAGAAGTGAGACACTTATGAGAAATTAGGTAGCAGAAGACCATAAGACCAGATATAATTAAAAAGATTCATATTTCTTGGAGGCACATTGGAAAAAACCATAAATATGGTTAAATAAAAAGAAAGAAAAATGATTGATGAATAAGCATATCTGGAAAGAGAACTTTCATTGAATGGTTTAGCAAGAAGAAAGCCAACTAGGTTAGACTATACAAATCAAGTAAAGCAAAATAGTGAAAGAAAGTTAAGTAAAATAAGAAAATTATAATAGTTTAAATAACATATATAGCCAAGCTAAATAATTTTGGGTAAATTAAAATCTAGCAAGTGAATTAAAGAGTTGACACTGGTTTGATTAGTATATTCAGCTATGCCTTCCTAATTTCTATAAAAAGTGAATCTTATAAATGTTCATATGACACTATAGATTTTGTTCTTATCAAGATACTCAAGGTAAAGGTGTTAAAAATAAACTGACCTAAGAAATACACTTATTGAAACTTTACAAATTCATGAGAGTTACATTTATATTTTTGGGTTGCATTAGATGTTGTGAATGCATCTGTGAACTTTGTACTGAGAGATGATTTATTTGATTATATCCAATTCTTGTGGTTTGACTTTTTTCATATTTTTCTCATTTTTATATATCAAATAAATTCTAAAGAAATACAAATGCCAAATATAGATATGTAGAAATGTATGAGTTTAGTTAATTATGAGAAGAGATTAGGACTTCAACAATTTATAGAATATTTTAAATTCTTAGTATAATATATATCAAGTTTTCCAAACAAGTAAGACATATGGGTTAACTAAACATGATAGCAAATTTATATTTGCTTACCTGTCAAAAATAATTTGGTAGTGCATGCATATGTTTGCTTTAGGAAAAGGATTGTACTATCTATTTCCTAGTTTTCATATTGAGTGATCTGTATAGGTAATTGTAGGTCATGAAGCTTATTAGTAACAAAGTAAAGACTCAAATTCTATCTTGTCTGACAGGTTCATATTGAACCAGTCTTGTTATAAAACAAATTTCTAGGAAGTTTATGTTTTGATAATAAAAATATGAACAATTAGCATGCATATTTATGGACAATATCATGGTACTTTTTGTGCTGAAATAATAGAATATCATTTACCCAATATTCTGTGTCAAGTGTCAAAACATGGTCTAGTGTATAAATTAAATGAAAATGCTTTTCTTCAAGGTTTTGGGGACAATTTTGCATTTTATTTGGTTATAATTGTTTAGAATATTTCTTTTGATACTGGAATATCTTCCCTATAACAGCTAGACCTTAAGTTCAGAAGTATCAACTATTTACAGAATGTTCATTTAGACCTCTGAGGCAAATTTTCTTGTAGAAATAATTCTTTGAAAAAATGTGTGTTCTAATTATTTTTGTAGGCATAATAAACCATTAATCCTTTTTTTAAGGTTTTTTTTTTTTCTTTTTACTGAACTGTTGCATTACTGATTGAATTCATTCAGTGATTTTTATTTGGGGGGCTGGTATGCATGGAGTCACTGGATAGAGTATACAAAAACTGATTCTTGATATATGTATTTTGATATATAATATATATTATTTTCAACTTGTGATGTGTTCCATCTGAAAGTTTTGTCACAAAATACTTTCTGATTGTTTTATGCCATTTATTCTAAGTTTTAGATGCTAGAGCATGCATGGTTGTTGACAAGAAACCTACAGAAAAAAAAAAAAAGAATGGCATCTGGTGATAGGTTAGCTATATTTAACATTTCACAAGTGAAAACAAGGTTTAGTAAATTAATGCTCCAGAACTCTGCAGCTGCTATTTCAATGATGGGTGATGCTGAAAGGGAAGTTCTAGTTGAAAATTCAGTTGAAAAGTTTCAGTATAGAATCTATTCCTGTCAGTTTAACAGTCTAAACCAGCCCTTCATCTTAAGCCAACATTGCCTAACGAAAGATAGTTTTGATGACTAAGATTTTTAGTTCCACTGAAAGTGAAACATGGTTTCAGATTTTTTTCAGTTATTCTTTAACATTAAAACAGTTGCTGAATCTAGATGTTTACTTATCTAAAGAGGTTTCAAAAGTTTCATAAGGATCACCAAATGACCACAGAAGACCTAAGAGGAATCTCCTGTTGTTCTTTGAAGGCCTCCACGGAAAGCACAACCCATGCTTTGAATACCTGATAGTAACTTGACCACGTATTAGGAAAACTTGTACTGGTACAGCCTATAAAACATTTTCTTTTTTTTTTTGATTCATGTTTCTTTAATGCTCAGATGTTAAATGAGTTTTCTTTTTTCTTTGCTCTGAAGTAATTTTGTTTACCCTGCTGATAAACTCATATCATTTTTGTCTGAACAAAAGCATATATATCTCCTTGGTGATACTTAGAGTGCTGCTTCATTTACCTTAATACAAGAACTTTTAATGCTTCCAATGACATTTAGCTAATATATGTAAATACAAGTTTTATTTATTTATTTTTATTTCTCTTTTTTCTCCTCACATATTTATAGTCTGAACAACAACTAGACTTAGCAAATCCACAGAGCTTGTTATGGTCCATTGCATCTATAATCTAAAAAATGCCTTCAGCCTGCTACAGGGAAGAAATAAACTAACCTCTCCTGTTTCTGAAGAGTATTAAGCACTTAAGTCATGATATTACTCACTCCTAGTGATTACTTTAGTCTTTCATACAATTATATCAGGAATCTATATCAATTTTTTTCTCTGCATTGCTTAAAGCCCTAAAATAAAAATTAAAAGTTAATAAAAGTGTGGGTCAGTATAAGAACAAGCTGCAGTTATTTAAGGTCTCCTTTCCTTTTTTTTTTTTTTTTTTTTTTGGTTTAAAAAGTTCAATTCTACACCCAGAAAAAAAATTGTTTTGAATTTTATCTAAGCAACTTTTACATGTTTATTCTTTGATTAATCTACATGAATTGAGTTTTTATTGCTTTGAAAAGCACTTTCACTATTTTTACTGCTATCATTAAGGGAATAAAACACTGATGATCCTATGATACAAATTGAAAGGATACATAATATATTACCATTTGTACTTAATATTTTTATTTCATTAAACACTCTTTTCTTCCAATTGTGAGTTAAAATAACATTTTAACTTTGCTCAACTCTTATAGTCTGATTTTTTGTATAATTTTTTTCCAAAATGTTTTATGTTTCCAATAAAACAAAGATGTTTAATTATACTTAATAATTTAGAAGATGTGTACAGTTTTTTTGCTAATTTTTTATTACATGGAAAATGTACCAATATTGGAAAGTCCCTCTCTCTACTACTTGATAGATATGTGTCAACTTTTTTGATGCAATAAAAAGAATTTTCCCTTTTGGATTTCCATGATAAAGAATTTCATGTCTGAACTTCTAACCTACTCAACTCAAGCTTGCAAACATGTCAGTACTTGTGAGACTACATCTTCAAATACATCTACAGCAACCTACTTAAGTATGTTCAAAGGAAAATGATAGCATCACCTAGTTAGATGATTTCCCCACATCCGTGCAGTCTTTATTTTAGAGGCTGCCCTGTCTTTTTCACAGGAAATGAGAACATTTTTGTTGAAATCCAGGTGTCAAAGTATTTACTTACTTTTCCAAAAAGACAAATAAATGTTAGTTAATAAGTATGTATAAAAGCTTCTTTGTGATTTCACTTTTGGTGTTAGGTGCTAGTTGTTAACATATTTTTTTTATCACTTTGAAAATGCAAGTTTATAATACTCTCCAATATGCAACCTAGGAGTGAAATTTTCTGATACTTTCTTGTTAGTATATGCTTTGTAGTCCATGGATCAAATAATGTCAAATTATTGAAGACCAGGTTCAAAAATTTTTTTTTGACGATAGAATATTCTAAAACATTTACTAGAGTCCTATAGTGATTTCTTCTAGTTAGTTTCAGGTATAAATAACTCTAAATATCTGCTGAGCCTGGTTCTTATGCTTTTACTCTCCTCTAATTCTTCTGAACTCTCTCTCCTTTTCCTCAATTTAATGATAGCCATCCTTACTTCATTTGAGTCTATAGTCTTACATGGAAAGGCAATACCCTTTGTGTTGCTGAGATGTCTACAATTTATAGTCACATCTCTCACTAATTGGGATACAGAAACATTTGGGAGGTCCAAATTACTAGACTCTCATATATTTCAGAATACACACCCAGATACATTCCCTTTCATCTCAGCTTCCAACTTAGCTATGACTTAGCCTGACTTCATCTCTTTTAATGTTTTTCTAAAAGGAGAAACCAGCACAGTGCAACAAATACACTCTTTTTAATCAGTTTCCCAAGGACAACAAATTTATTAGATATAAGGCACAACTTTCAAATATGACAGGCAGATGATTCACTGTCTGCTCATGCCAAGGTTTTCCAATTTCTAGGAAGTGATCTGCATGCATTTTTTCATTTTCTATCTTCTAAATATTTAGCATATGCATATAATTTATGTTTGTATAACAGCTCACATTGTGACTAATTTATAGATTAGGTATTAGATGAGGAAACCTAATACAGTGGCCAAACAAACTGGAAGGGAAGTTTCTTTCTCTCTTATATGATCATGTCCATGATCCACTCATATCCCCCTTTTAGGAAACTTAACTCTTATGACCAAACCAAGCTGTACATGGAATTAAAAACTTGGAGATGTTCTGGATGACCATCCATGACATGTGAAAGTTTGAAGGTTCAATACTAAAAGACAGATAGGAGGAAAGGTCAATAAGGAAAAATAAGCTACCTCTGCCATATATAATCCAGTGCTATGTCAATTCATCTTCTCCTTTACCCATTTTACTTCCTGGGGTCCTAAGCTTAGAAGAAATTTTTCATATAAATTTAGTGCTATTTTTCTTCAAATATTATAAAATACAAATGTCTTGGATAACTACATAAGTTTACTGTAAAGTTTATTCTTCTTAAGTATAATCTATGATCGCAATAAAAGTACATTCAAGTTATTTCTATTCTTCACAGCCAAACAACATTAAACAAAATAAATGACTATTTAGAAAAAACTAGTAGAATATTTCATTTTGTAAAATCAAGTGACAGCTGTATTTAATAGTTTGGTTTTTTTAGCATATTTTGATGAATGAAGTATTTTTTTGCTCCACAAATGGGTGTATATACTATACATCTTTACAAAACCATTGTAAATTTCTGCATGAAGTATTTTAAGAAATGTACTCCACTTCCTATAAAATCTACTTAATTGGTTGGTTTGATTACCACTAATAATTTAAGGTTAGTAGTATACCTGTTGACATTTTCACATGTAACTTTGCAAATGATATAACCAGTTCTTGGATATGTTGTCATTAATGTTAAATCTTGCTTGTATTTCACATGCAGGAAGAATATTCTTCGTTTCTTAGATGCTGAACGAGATGTCTCAGTAGTCAAGAGCAGTTTTAAGCCTGGTGATGTCATTCACTATGTGCTTGACAGGCGCCGGACATTAAATATTTCTCACGATCTACATAGCCTCCTACCTGAAGTTTCGCCAATGAAAAACCGCAGGTTTAAGACTTGTGCAGTTGTTGGAAATTCTGGCATTCTGCTAGACAGTGAATGTGGAAAGGAGATTGACAGTCATGATTTTGTAATAAGGTGAGCTTCCTCATTTTACTTAAGAATAAAAAAATGATGAAAAGTTGGAATTTAATATTAAGTATTACTGAGAACTCAAACATTTATCTAAAATATTATTTTGTGTATTGTATCCTAACCTATAATTACCTTGGATAGAATATTAAAATGACTGTACTCATTTTAATATTCAATGAGGTGATCTCATTGTAGCAATGATTCACAACAGCTTGGGGAGACAGAAAGCAAGTAACCATTTTATTAAATTTAAAACTAACATAACAATGGTTTCTTAATCACTCATATTTGTATTCATTAGTTTTGTATAAGTTCATTTATTGATTATGAACATTGCTCTGCAGTGATGAGATAGATGTAAGCTATTTTTACTTTTTTATTTAGCGGATTCTAAGGATATAGTCATTATCAGGTTTATATTTGATATCCAAGAGAAATTGCTTCTTATTCATTATTTGCAGTATTTGTGTATGTTAGCATATTTTAGCTTTTGAGATTTCTCACATAATTGAACATGTCTGTTTGGTCTTCATTGGTGTTTATTAAATATTGGATGAATTATGGTTTACTTTTTATTAGCTGAAAAAAATAACAGTAGAAAAGTAATTATATTACATCATAACTAGTAATTTTTAATTTTCAGTTGTTATATCTGTATGGGTTTTGACTTGTTTAAGTTGTTTATAAAAATTATTGCGTGAGGGGCTGAGGTTTTGGCTCAGTGGTAGAGTGCTCACCTAGAATGTGCGAGGCCCTAGGTTCAATCCTCAGCACCACATAAAAATAAGTAAATAAAATTAAAGTATTGTGTCCAACTACAACTAAAAAATAAATATTTTAAAAAAATATTGAGTGACACACATACAAATATATATATTTAAATATGCAAGAGTGTGGCATAAAGATATATAGTAAAATATGCTGAGCTGACAAATTGACAAATATTTGAATCCCTTTAAAAATATGCTGTGAAAATATAACTCTTAAAAATTTATATTTTTACTTAAAATATAGTTATTAATTACATATGCATTGACCATAATTAGGCTACTACTTAAAAAAAAAAAAAACAGTAGTAGCTGTGAAACAATCCCATTGAGCATTATCAGGTGAGCACAATTTACAATAACAAACATGGCTGTGAACATTTTATTTTATTGTCTTCTCTGTCGATTGCCTGGTCAGATACTGATTTGTAATGAATTGGACCTTTAAACATATAAACTCTTAAATTGAGTGGACTCTGAGAAAAATTCCATCAACATGTAAATATGCAAAAAGAAATTGTTTACCAAAAGGAGAAAGAATTTTAGATGAGGAAATGAAAATGGAAGTAGAACAAATGAGTTTCAAACATACATGTCTTTGTGGTAAGTGACAAAAATGTAAGACTTCTAGATTTCTGAAATGAAGAAAATATCAGGGCAGCTAGAATAAAGAAGCAAAATTTTAAGGTACATTAGAAATTGTTGCAAAATAAAGAATGATATTTTAAAATGTGATTATTACTGGATGAAAACGCTCAAAATGTGGCTCACTTCTTGCTCCTGTGTCTCTTTAAGCTTTGACAATGAGGCCTAGCTAAGCTTTTAGATTCAACCCTACTTCTGACTCTAGAATGAAAACTCTTATTATCTGTGGGCAATGAGAAGGGCCTGATGGAAGTTATCCTTTAATATCAGTTTATTAATATTATTTTCTACTCAGACTCTTTTACTTCAATTTGTATTGGCTGGGTTCTTTGCATTATTCCAATTCAAAAATTACTGAGTTACCTTTTTTTTTTTTTTTTTTTTTTT
>NW_026000026.1:58685712-58727174 GCF_001458135.2 Marmota marmota marmota | reverse complement strand
TTTTTTTTTTTTTTTTTTGAGAGAGAGAGAGAGAGAGAGAGAGAGAGAGAGAGAGAGAATTTTTTAATATTTATTTTTTAGTTTTTTGGCAGACACAACAACATCTTTGTTTGTATGTGGTGCTGATGATTGAATCCGGGCTGCATGCATGCCAGGCGAGCGCGCTACCTCTTGAGCCACATCCCCAGCCCAATTACCTATCTTTCATTTCATTAAATGTCTAGTGATTGGATTCCTATATTATGTCTGGAATGCCCTAAGAATCACCAGTAACTGTCCTTATTTTATAAGACAGTCTTTCATATTCATTTTTCCTGCATCTGTTTCCTAGAAACTATACATTCTGCACTGTAGCTCACTCTCCTGTAGTTGGCTTTGACCAATCTGTAGGTTTCGAGACTCTTGGGCCCTCATCCATTCGTAAATAAAATTCTGATTCCCTGAATCATACAGGCCATTTCTTTTATTCTAAAATTAAGGATTTTTTTTTTCTCTTTTGCTGGTAAACAGGAGCAGCAGGCTACCTGTTATCAAGGTCCTCTACTGTGGACAACTGCAGATTTATATCACTATTAAGCTACTCTGGGGGCTCCTCCAGCAAAATACTGAGGTTCTAGGCACTGGGATAATACAAACATATATATGTGTTTTTCCTTTAATTATCTAGTGTCTTCTTTCTAGGATTAAAAAACCCTATATTCTGCTTTAAATTAATAAACTCCACTCTAATTTTGAAATACTCTTTAATTATTCCTGCAACAATCATGCTCCAGTAAATACTCACTACACCGATCTACTTGTTTTAACTCTACACTCTGTGGCTCCTGTGTCTTTAACCTACTAACTAGTGGGTGGATGTGAGGGTGTGTTGTTGATACCTGGGTAACCGGTCTCCATCTACACAGGACACAAGACGAATGCTTTAGAAGGACAAGGTGAAGAATACCTTTACCACTTCCTTTGTGGTAACCTCATTGAATCCACAGTGACATTTCAACATCACACTTTGTATGAAATATATATACTTTGCCTTCTTTCAGACTCCATGAGTCTATTACTTATATAATCAAACTTTTAAAGGTAAAAATCTTTGCTTGCATAACTAGCAAAAATAAAGTAGTATGAAAAAAAAAAAACACTTTGAAAACTTCAAGAATAATATTGAAATAGTTGATCAGCTAGTGTCTTTTCTTGCTAGGGGTTTCCAAAAGATTTCTCTTCCAAGAGAATAAAAGGCCTACCATGGACTAAAATGATAGTTACTATATATGAATATATGTCACAGGAAATACTTATAGTCTCAATTGATAGTAAACTTATTTTTGTAATTTGTAATAAGAGTTATGAAGACCACAGTTTATAAATAAACCATTAGCTTTATTAGAGTTTTAATATATACTTATGACTTTGGAATATTTTTGTACATTTTCATATGTATTTCTGCAAATCTACACTGTACTAGAACCTATATTACATTGTTAATGATTTTGTTATATAAATCTTAGCTTTATATGAAACTAGAAACTTTAGATCAGAGTAAAAGGTCAAGTGTAAAAAGGCATATTTGTGGGAAGTTAGCACTTAAATTATTATGATGTGGGAAATAGCTTATATGAATTTCTTTCCTGGTTTATATTCATATACACACCTGCACATCCCAGGCACATACAATATCTTTAGTTATTTTTATGTTAAATGTGCATGGAAGAAATTATAATTATCATTAAGATAGACTTGATCCTTTTCTCTGCTTAGTGTCATTGACAATATGTTAGCCAATTCTACAGATGTTACCTTCAAATATATGCTGAATCTAATGATTTCTCATGAATTCTACTACTGCCCTAACACAACTCTTGCTTGGAACCTTGAAGTAGTCCATTAACTGATCATCCTGGTTGCATACTTGCCTGAAGCCAGAGTTTTCCTTGCCTGCATTATATGAAACAGTCTGCCACCATCATCATCTGTGACCTTCCACTTGACCTTTGGAACTTTTCCATTCCACGGTTACCACTTCATTGCTTGTCTCCTCAACTAAAATATAAGAGAAAAAAAAACATTATTTGCATGGCTTCATTTTAGATTCAGTACCTGGAAAAGTACAGGACACATTTGTATATTTTATACCATTCCTTCTTCTTTTTTTTTTTTTTTACTTTTTCACCATTCTTCAAAAATAGAATTTGAGATTTTCTAGAAAAAAGTGTACACTAAGGATATGTAGCCCAAGTTTTTTTCTGAGTTTTCTTTTTTATTGGTTCTTTTAGTTATACGTGAAAGTAGATTCCATTTTAATATGATTGTACAAGCATAGCATATATCTTATTTTAATAGGACCCCATTCTTATAGGTGTACACAATGGTGAGATTCACTGTAATGTATTTATATATGTACATAGGAAAATTTTGTCAGATTAATTCCACTGTCTTTCCTATTCCCCTCTCCCTTCACCTCATTCCACTTTCTTAAAATATTGAACTTCTGTTCTTCCTCTCCTTACCCTTATTGTGGGTTAGCTTCCACATATCAGTGAAAACATTCAACCTTTGTTTTTTTAGGGATTATCTTATTTCAGTTGGCATGGTAATCTCCAGATCCATCCATTTACTGGCAAATGTCATAAAAATCATACACACACACACATATACACATACTATATTCATTCATTTATTGAAGGGCACCTAGGTTGGAACCATAGCTTAGCTTTGTGAATTGTTCAGCTATAAACATTGATATGTTAGCATCACTGTAGTATGCTGATTTGAAAATCTTTGGATACATACTGAGGAGTTGTAGAGCTGGTTCAAATTATGGTTCTACACCTAGTTTTTTGAGGAATTCCTGTACTTCTTTGGGGACTACAAATTGGTGCTGATTTTTTCCAAGAAAAAAAAAATGTGACTTTCTAGAAAATATTTTTGAAAAAATGTTCATTTTTTGAAAAAAAAAATCTATGCAGAAATACCATCCTCACTTTTAATAGCTAGTTGGGGAAATCACTCCTTTGGGTTTAATTTTATTATTTGTATTTTGGATCTGTATGATTATTTATTACATCCTATAGTACTCAGTAGTGGACATATTTGGTAGCTTTTCTCAATACTCATACCCTGAAAAATTTGTGTCTCTTTCCACTGAATGATGTAATAAGCAAAGTCTTAACACTTGGTTATCAATAGGTGTTTGGGGGCAAAATTTAACTAGTACTTAAGAGTTATCATTCTACATGGGGAAAAATTTGAGATAAGTAATGCATGTCAATCAAAACTTTGTCACCTCTTAATAAAGACTGTCACTTCTTGCCAAAGAGAATGTGACACCATTTCTTTCATTTTATTAATTAGAACACTCCTGAGAATGTAACATCTTTCAAACTAGTGAACCAGAAAATTTGCTGCTGTGTCTGGCAATCTTAATGATAAGCCAAATTCTCCCAATGCCTAAACTAGTTGTTAGTTATATCCTTTCAAAAGGTTCATTAGCAGACATATGAATATCTGAATTATAATAGGAAAGGACTAAAATACAATTCAGTGTTACCCACATTTTTTCCAAGAGAAAAATTAAGTTGATTTCATTCCAGAAATACTAATTTGTAATTGAGAAGTAGGAATCAAGACCATGAGTTACTTAAGTATGAGCATGTAAGCAGAGACCAAAGATCCAGTTAGCAATATTTTAATAATAGATAATCCTTCATATATGTATATGTGTTCAACGTATAGAATTTTTATTATTTATACCTTTTTCCCTAGTATGATTATTTTCTATTAACCTAGTTCTATTGTGCTCTATTTTCATGATCTGGGGGTTCTGCTAACCCTTGGAAAAATAAAATTCTAATCTTCTTTATGAATATCAACAAATACATCACTTGATTGTGGACACAGGGTCTTCAATAACATATAATCATGCCAGACTCCCATCCCTCCTAACAATTTTTGCCATTTCCATTACATTCTGGCTCATAATTTGTGTACCCAATAGTTTTTCCTTGCCTAAATGCATGTGGACTTTGTTGTTTGTTAATTGTTATTTTGGCATATGTCTCCTAGAGCCTCTACAGTCCATAAAGTATTTGCTTAAAAATTTAATCAAAACGTCATTCTTGCTTGAAAAAGTTTCTTATCCACATTGAGCACATTAAAATTATCACATGCTCTTAGTAATAACATTTAGAATATTTCAAATATCTTACCTTCTTGGAAATGTATTGTTTGTATTTCTGCTTGGCAATACACAGAGTTGGTCTTTTCAATGTTTGTTTATTGTTTGTTCATTGTCTTCCCAGTTTGTTTACTTGTTTCCTACTTTCTCTATTGGAAAAAGAAATTTTTTTGAGGGAGATATAAATTGTGTTGGGTCTGCTTACAGTGACTCCTCTAGGATCAGATTCATCCAGAGACTATGTTCAAGCTAACCTCTAACTTGACAAATGTAATCACTATTTTTAGATAAAATCTTTATTCAACATTAATTAGATTTTTAGCTTGACTTTTTTTGGGGGGGATTTAAATAAACACAATGTAATCTTCTCTACCAGTGTATCAGAATACATTGTTGTCTGTTAATGGGAATCTCTTGCTCCAAACATTTTTTTTTTCTATAGGGAAAAGGGACATGGAGCATAACAATTGCACTATTATCTTTTTAAGTGTAGTTTTGAAAACTATTTTTAATATCCTGCAAAAAATATTAAAGATATGCCTGTGAATATTGCTTGGATGTTTTTGTAGACTTTCAGACAGCACATGGAAATGCAATTCATTTCCTATAAAAGGAACTCTCTCAGTGACTGCTTGTATCATTAATGAATTACATTAAATTGTTGTTTCAGTGGGATATTAAACAAAAGGTATTCCTTATCATATAATTACTTGATTCTTAAAACTGTGAAACAAATCATGAAAATAGGAAAATCAATTAAAACCTAATTTTGATTGTGTAATGACTAATTAAATATTTAACTGGTTTTCAAAATCTAAATCTAATGTATACTGGTACTCAGTAATAAAGAAAGAAGAAATACATATTTCTTAGTAAAAATTTCCAAAATCATAATGCACACAGCAGTATTAAGGAAACTGTGATCAATGTTTTTTTAAATATATGCAAACCTCAAGACATCTGCATGTGTTTCCTCAGTAAAAAAAAATGCCCTGAAGCATCTAAGGAAGCTCAGATAGGAGAAAAATCAATGACTCAAGTTGAATATATCTTATTTCATGGCCTAAAATCTTCTCTGATGAGGGTAGTTTACAAAGGATGATAAAATTTTTAAGAAGTCAATGATTCTGTGGTATGCCTCCAGAGAAGCAAAATTTTGACTTAGTCTAGCATTAATGTATCAGTTATATGTAATATCCCACCTGCTTGAGAAAAAGAGGAAATGGAATCATGAGAGGAAATATTATTTTGGTTTTATTTCCCAGACCCATTTCTTCAAAAATTGATGAAAATTTTGAATGCTGCAGTTGCACTTCATTGTAACTGTGCAAAACCATGATTTCCTTCTACAAGATGAGATTCCTCATCATGAGAGTAGGCACAGATCATGATCTTTACAGAAGAAGTCAGTGCCATGCACAATTTCATCTTCAATATTCTCTTTTTCCTCTCAGGGATAATCTCTTCTATTCTAAAACAAAATCTGTGTCTCTGATACAGTTAAGTACAGAAAAGTGAATTTTAGGCCTGTTAGTTCTTTTTATTTTTTAAAAGAAACAAAAATCCAGATATTTGGTTGACCGATGCTATATTTCTAACATTAGTAAAATGATGTGTATAGACAAAAGAAGCTAAAATATGAATTGTTAAAATTGTAAATGACCAAACACTAACTTTTGCTACTCCTTACAACATTAGTAAATTTGGCAGTCCCCAGAAACGATTCCATAATATCTATCTTCTACCCAAGTTCCACATTAACTGAAATTATAAGGACTAAAATACATCAGTTTTTTTTTTTATTCTTGTAATCATTTAAAGTTAATCTGTTTAAAGATAATTGACTTGTTTACAGACTCTAGCAATCTGGAATAATCACTAAAATAATATCTCTGAAGACACACATCGAACTTAAAATATTTGTCTGTGAACAGTTCTGTTACTTCAAATAATGCTGAAGGATTTATAAAATGTTAGGAAAAGAAAGTAAATATGATTTCAGTACAGCACAGGAATCCTGAAAGTCGGAATTTTACCTAGTCTTTTTAGATATTCCAGGATAGCTCTAGATAGATTACTAATCTTTGGATATTACAAGTAATGCATTTCAAGAAGATATCATCGATAATTTTAAAGTATTATGATAGTGCCCAAAACTGTCCTGCCACATACCAAGCAGAACACAGCAAACATATACACAGCTTATAGGAATAGTCAACTACTAACTGATTAACTTTTAAAATGTACTAAGTAACATTCAACAGAGCCCCAAGTTTATGGTTATTTCTACTCTAGTGGTACTTTAGAATAGTTGAGTGTACTTTTAAATTTTTTTAAATTTAGTTTTAGTTTTCTTGAACATTTTATTTTATTTATTTTTTTAAAATTGATTTTTTTTAAATATATGACAGCAGAATGCATCACAATTCTTATTACATATATAGAACAAATTTTTATACAATTTTTGAAAAACTCTGAAGAGTGCAATATTTGAGCCAAATTTAACTTAAATAAAAAAATTTTTAGTGTCATATAAACAAAACTAAAGTTAACACTAGAGTGTCATTAAGTTAATAGAAATTAGCAATTATTAGAAAAATTGTCCAATCAACATTTTTTCCTAAACTTTATATTTGGATTATCTGATTTGTGAAATATTAGAGTTACATATATGGAGGCAGATAGATGATAGAAGATAAAACATAATAATAGAAGTAATAGAGAAACAGACAGACAGTATGAGTATCAATTCTGTGCTTGCATAGAAAAATCATCACTCATTATAAACTCCTGGAGTCTAACCAGGTTTATTTTAGGTGATAATAGATGGTGTTTAGCCTTTCTATAGTTTATTTTCTGAATTAGAAACTGAGATTATTGTATGCACTCTTCCTCTTTACTTACATTATTACAATATTCACAGAGATCACAGAATGATAGAATTACACCCCAAAGCCTGATGAATGTTCACCCCATCATGTATACTTATTTATCCAAAAATGTGCTGTGACATTTCACTAATTTGGAGAGTGCAAGGCAGCATACATCATTTATATATCATGATGGGTAAAGGAAAACAGAAGCTTTGTAATCTGTTCAAAGTGCCACTGAATCCTTTCTTTGGTTATTTTTTCACTTTGTAACACTGTACAACTTCCATGAAAGAATTACTTTCTTTAATGGTAATTAATGTTTTGAATTCTTCAAAAAAAAAAAAAACCTTTAAAGTATTTTAAAATTTTTCTGTAGCTATCTTTCAAGTTTTTCATATAATTAACTCCAATCTGTATCCACAAAAATGTTATTCTAGTATTTGTGTCTATATTCCAGATTCCAAAAGTTTAAAAATATGATTTTCTGATGAGAACAAAATTATTCATATATTTCCTAATATAGATCCCTAAGAAATGGTAGATAATAAATTTTCATTCCATTTCCCTATTACCTCTTTACAAGCATTTTTCTCAAAGTTATAATTTTTTTATTTTGATATAAAATTATCATGTTTCCAAAAGATAGTCAATCAAAACACCACTATAAATTATAAAGAATGTTCTTTGCACCACTGGAAGGTAATGATTTTGGTCATAAATCAGTAGTCCACATTAATGTACATCTCTTTCTTGATTCTCTTCTGTTTCTTTGTGTATTGTTTTATTAATACCACAATTTAAACTTTGAACCAATAATAAGGATAGTACCCATTTTCACATTGTTTCTTTAAGAATGTGACCAGGAACAGGAACAAATATAGTACTAGCCCTCAGAATTCCCTGCCTTGCTCCCTTTCTTTCATTATATTCTTTCCCAAGCAGTGTAGTTTACATTTGTTGATATTTTTACTTTATGCAAGTGAAATCATTCTAGTCTGATTTCACCCACTTTTTTTTTTTGAAAGTGTAGTGTGGGTTCTTTCCCATCTCTGGACTAACTGGAGATTATAGGAAATATCAAGCAGTATTTCAATGCTGGCTTTTCATAAAAAAGAAATGTCTAGACTCTGTCACAAGTGAATCTAGTCCTGCACTGTGCTGACTTTGCATCATGTGGTGGATTCTGGGGTAGAGGATAATTAACTATTGCAGTTAGTAACTAATATTCTGTGACCATCAAATATCAGTCCTCACACTCCTCATGTTGCTTGAACAGATATTTTAAAAATAGTGAGTCTGATGTAATTGACTCAGAAATTGTCAATGAAAAGCTTCAGAACACTTTCATGCGTCTATTCTGGATAACTAGTCAGATTTTTCTATTTAGTTTTCTTAATTTCTTTTTACTTCTTCTTCCATCATTCTACCTTTTCCGCATCTTCCCTCTATCCTAAAACACTTTCTTTCTTCTACTCATTCATTTTTTTTAATTGTTTAGGATTTATACTGAGGGCTATATATGTGCTAGGCTAGCTCTCTGCTACTGAACTACCTCCCCATCTTTCCCTTTTTCATTTCATAGTATGTCTGATTTACTTACCCTGTAACTCTGGGACTGAACAAGATTGATACACTGAGGCATATAGCATTTATAAGTCGAATAAATAAATGACTGAAGGAATTAACGTAGGATTTGATACAAATTGGATTGTGTTCATGTATTTCTTGTCTTAGACTTTATAATTTACTGAATTCCAAAATTAAAATTTAAAAGGAGTCAGATATAAATGTAATTCAAATCCTTGCCAGAAAATGCACAAATTTAAATACTAATATAGTAAAATGTTTCAGATATTGGGAATCAAAACTTGGATTCCTAACAATGACTAGAAATATAATATTAAATAAATATGATTTTTCCTTTAAAATGAGGTTAATATTAACAGTCCTATCAATAACATAGTGTATTCATAAGGTATCAGGTAGAATATATAAAGGATATAAATATAAATTATATAGCACATACTCATATAAACACATAAAGCATAAACTATAAATCTGAGCTAATGATGAATCATATTAAAACATATATTTTCATTGACTATATTTAGCTATACATAACAGTAGGATTCATTTTGACATAATTATGAAATCATGAAATATAATTTGTTCTTATTCAGACCTAGTACTTCTTTTGTCCCTCATTTCCTGCCTCTCCCTCCCCCCCACTCTACTGACATTTGTGCTACTTAGTTATAGTTTCTTTTCTTTTTTTTTAAATTAGTGTCTTGTGGATGTACAAGCTTGTAAGATTCACAGTGGTATATTCATATATTTCATATATATCCACAGGAAAGTTAGGTCAGATGGATTCTACTTCTTCCCTCTTCCCTTCATTCCCCTTTGTCTACTCCACTGTTCTTTCTTCTATTCTTTTCTTTAATCCATCCTTTGTTTTGTATTAACTTCTGCCTCTCAGAGAAAACATTTGACTAGCATATATTTTTTGAATTAATTATAGGTGAAAATGAAATTCAATGCTACATTGCCCAGCAGTCATGGCTAAAAGGGAAGCCCATTGATAAGATATGCAAATCCTCATCTAATACAAATAAAAAAGAAAAACTTTCCCCAAATTTATGAAATGTGTATCAACTTCATGCAAAATGACTGAATATAAGTGAATCTGAATAACATACGAAGCAACATGATACACAAAGACAAAAACAATATTGCCCAAATGATAGCAGTATCTATAAAATCTGAGTATATAAAATTAGATGTAAATGTAGTGAAGATATATATGTCTTTGGAAACTAAAGTAATATGGTAAAGATGTATTATTTTATGATGATCTATAGTCCTATGATAAGGGATGATATGTTTCACAAAAGAAAAAGATGGAGGAATCGACTATCCTTGACTGATACAACACATTTTTATAACTCAAATAATTTTTTTATTCTCCACTGGTGGATAATTTATGGCAAACTTTAAATCATAATTTTGACTTATGAATGCTAACTGTTTTACAACAAAACAGATTCTTTTCTGGGAGATGGTAAAAATGACCTTTTTCCTATGTGTTCTTAAGATTGTCTTTAATTCTTTCCCTTATGCTTTCACAGAGAATATATTAATATTATATATATTAATATATTAATTTGAATAGTAGATAACAAACAATGAAATTTTTTTCATAGAGAGAGAGGCACCAGACATGAGAAATATTTTTTATTTTTTTATTAATTTTAATACCAACTTTATATTTTAGGAATAGTAATATTACTTATAATATTTGTTGTGCACAATTTTGCTTAATAGTTTGTTCATTATTTTGATCTATGAAATTCTGTAAGGCAATCTTTGAGGCAATAGATTAAAGAGAGGGAGATTAGGTGGTACAGATTGAATATCTATTATGCAAAACACGTGGGATTTGAAGTGTTTTGGATTTTTTATTGGGTTTTGGAGGTTTGCATATTCATAATGACATATTTTTTTGATGGGACCCAAGTCTAAGCAAGACATTCACTCGTGTTTCATATACACCTTACAGACATGGTCTGACAGTAATTAATGTTAGGCAATATTTTCATACACCTGCATTTTGATTGTGACTCATCACTTGGGGCATCATGTTGGCACTCAAAAATCTGCAGACTTCGGAATATTTCAGATTTGTGTTTGTATTTGTATTACGATTGACCAACCTATATTACCTAAAACAGCTGAAATGTGATGATAATGAAGGGTAAACTAAGATAGTGATGGTGGGAATGGGACTTGAAAGACAAGTAGAAGTCAAGAAGGCAGAAGTGATATGAATTTGTATGGTACATGGAACATGCAAATGGCCATTTGTATGAATATGCTGCTTTGAAAAACACTGACATGTTGTTTTACAGACAATAAACAGAAAATTACTTTTGAATAATCCACATTGGTTCTACTTGTTTTCTCTAAGGTAAGCTATGCTTAGGCAAATCTAATGCATTGTTCCACAGAACAGGATTTCGTATGCCTTCCTTCAGTGTACCCAGTAAGTTGGTGAAAGAATGACAAAACAGCATTCTTCTCTCCAACTGAAAATCCAATACTTTATTTTAAAATAAAAATTAAAAAGCACTTATGTCTTTCATTTATAAAGAAAAAAGTTTTTTTTTTTTTTCAATTGAGAGGCTTTTTGTTGTACAATGACTCTGAAAGAGAAAATAAAGCAAGAATTTTCTCAGGCTATATTCCAAATTTCATTTTTTAAAATATATTTTTTTAGTTGTAGATGGACACAATACCTTTATTTTTATATTTATGTGATGTTGAAGATGAACGTCACATAAATATAAAACCCAGTACCTCAACCCAATACCTCCCACGTGCAAGGCAAGCACTCTACCACTGAGCTACAACCCCAGCCCTATTCCAAATTTTAATAGCTTATCACGAAAGAAGAGGCAATACCATTGTAACATCTGATAATTTAAGGAGGTACCAGTAATTCTCCAAAGTGTAGGCTAATAAACCAAATGTGAAAGAATCAAAGGAAGATAACCTCCAAAAACCGCACTGAAAGTTATAATGTTGAACAATTTCTCCAGTTGTGGTCTCTGGACTATTATATGTGAACTTCTTTTGTCCAGCGAGTCTATACTGTGCATCAAAAACACATCAGAACATCCTAAAGATGAATAAGAAGGAAACTTATGACTTTTACCTTATCACATCATACCTTAATCAAAAGGTATGATAAAAAATTAAATCTATTGTTTAAGTGCTAGCTATTTCATTTAATATGAATTCAATCTTACATGGATAACACCTGCTCTAAGCCCCAAATTCATCTCTTATAATATGATGAAAGTGATCCATATCTTCTATTTGTGTTTGTGTGTGTGTGTGTGTGTGTGTAGTTTGTAGTGTTAAAAACGAGATAATATGGGTGAAGGAGTCTAATATAAACAGCAGAAATTTATTATTCAGTAAAAACAAATCTCCCTTCTGCTATTTAGGATTAACTTTCAGTATATTCAGAGTGTGAAAATTATATTTTTAATTTGAGCACAGAGGAGATGCAAACTTTATAACTATATGGCGGTCATCCCTAAGCAGGACATACTCTCCCATGCTGTATAGTCAAAAAATAATAGTCATTTGATAGTTAAGGAACCTTATTCTCCTGTTAGTATTGCAGATAAGTATAGTTATCTTTGAACAAAAGATGTAAAGCACTTTGGGTTTCAGTTTCCCAGTCTGATCTCCCAAATAAGGCAGTTGAACTAAATGGTCTTATAAATAAATACCTTTCTGACTCTGAAACTCTATGATTCTATATCCTTATAATTTCATAAATGCCTTTGGAGTGGGTACTGTCAGCTTCAATTGCTGTTTGATATATTTTCCCTTTTGGTTGCCATATTTTATGAATAAATTTCCTGCTCATCAGTGAACTTGTGGAAATAACATTTTCCACTTAGTTCTATGTCCTGTAGCCTGGCCTTTTGTTTCCTTTGGTCCAGGAGTATTTCCCTTCCTCCTGATGAGAGTAAGCAAGTGTTAAGATGTAAAGCAGGCCAAGAGTATCAATGCTTAGAAAAGCAAACCTATTTTTAAGTGAGTCATAGAGTTGCCTGGAAATATGATAAGGCCAGAGTCTTGTGAAGTCACAGGATGTACAAGAGATATAAAGGAGAAACAGTAAGTGCAAATATCAAAAGAGAGAAACTGTTTTACATCAACTTCATTCGGTATAGCTTTGGAGGAAAGACCCTGACATTTTTCTGGGAGATAAGACCTCCCAGTTCCTATATCTACTTTACTGGTAAACCCCCAAATTCCTGGAAGTACAGAATATGATCTTTAAATATTATATGACTGATGTTATTACAGGAAACATATGTATGTATTTATGTTATTATGTGTAATGTGTTATATATGTATATATATATATATAAATTTGCTTTATATATGTGTATATAGCTCCACATACACACACATGCACACATACACACATAAAAAACCTGAAAGTACATACATATGCAGTCTTATAGTGCCAAGTATTAACAGTGATTATCTTATCCTTCAAAAGAATATTACAAGAGTTTTATATTTAAAAATTAACTTACCTTGTTTTGGGGGTAGGCTTCTTTTCAAAGTGTATGTGAGTGTGTGTGTGTGTGTGCACGCACGTGCATGCACGCACCTGCACACCCACGTGATTCTTATAAAGTGAATACTCACAGTGTTTTAAGATAGAGGATGAATGCAAATTAATTAATTTTTTTTAATTTAAAAATATGAAGAATGGGAAGTGTGACATTATTCTGACTATAAAGAGAATTGTGTTTATCTTCCAGCTACAAGACTGAGTGAAATTTAGCATGTCATTCTAAAACACAAAAATACTTAATTTGTGAGATTTTTGTAACCTGTAGGTTTCCATAGTCCCTCCTAAGTGCTGACATTGGAGTTGCTGCTACTGTTTTTATTTTATTTTCATGAGGGAAAATCTATATCTTGAATACTCAATAATTTGAAAAGGCAATTCTGCCTGATCAGTTTTGGGTTCAGTATTTTGATTCAAAGTATGTTTCAATCCCAGCTCTAAAGATTTGTAATCTGAAGGGGTTTTCTTCTTCATTAGTGAAAAGTGACTACTAATATTTGATTATACAAATATTCCTTAAAATTTGAATAACTCAGATATGTGTAGTACCTGGCACAAGGTAGTGATTAAGTAATAATCCTCATGCTTACTAAGTTACACGAATGATAAGAATAAGCATCACAGTCAAGTAAAAATGTGGTGACTGTATAGGGATTTGAGGTTAAATGTTGTACTATGATTCATAAATTCTTTGGAAAAATATTCAAAATTATTTTATAATTACTATTTGAGTAGTGATCTCACATTTGACATAAATGTTTAACCTCTAAATAAGGTAATATAAAACATTAAAATCATTTACTTGAAGTTTTAAAATAGAATCATAAGTTCTATTAATTCTTTATTACATTAATTCAACAAGTAGTTCATTCATTCAATGAACAGTTATGAACAGCCAGCAGGGAGACAACTTCTGGCCAACATCAGTAGGTAATAGGGATAGAAAGGTAAATTATATGTTCTATTTACTTGTAGTTTGTAGCTTGAAGGAGGAAACAGACATGTAAAGAAGAATAACAACACAGTATAGTGACAGTAGTAATAGAAATAGGAGAAAACATTGTTGGCAGTGACACAGAAGGAATTCATTACAAGGCTGAATTAAACTAAGTGCAAAGGTAGTTCTATTACGGAAAGGAAAAGTCATTTCCTTTCAAGAATGTCCTCAATTTATGCTGGTCCCTGCCTTCATTTTTTACGCACATCATCTTAACCCAGTATTGTGGGCATGTGCATTTCAAGAATTTTAACCTCGAAGATTAAGATCATTAGCAATATATCAAAACTGTTAGGGCTTAACTCACTTTATTTTTAAACACATGGCTTGCCCTTTACTTTCTCAGATTCTTCAGACCTGATCATCTACATGTAATTTTAAAAAAAATATTAATATTAGAACATTTAATTTGGCATTTTTTATATTAAAGCTATTTTTGTTCTACTCTTTAATTATCTGATGAGAAGATTTCCAAATCTCAGGCAATTTTATTATATAATAGACATTTAAGCATATCTCCAGATTTTATGTGATATTTGACATAAAAAAGAAAACTACATTGATTAAGTAAAAATGCAGTTTTTAATATAGATTTCAAGTTTAAGGTGTTAGAGTTTGATGAATAGTGGGCAGGCATTCTAACAATTAGAGGAGATTTTAATATCATAGTTTCTTTTGCCTATTTATCATCCCTACATGCCAATTCTTATGAGTAAATTTTATTTAGGTTGTTTGCGAAAATAGAGTAATTTTCTTCAAAATTTCTTTAGTCTCTAACTGTTATGAATGGTCCTGTACCCGCTTAAGGAAAACACCAGTTATTTAGAATGTTTACATCAGTTCAAGCAACTACATTTTATATTTAAATATAATAATTCCACCATCACCTACTTTTTTAAAAAAATTTTAGTCCATTTTAGTTAGTGTAACTTCTAAAGCAGTTTAAAAGCTATTTTCAGCTTAAGACCCATTTATTTACCTTTGGTGTTTTTCTTAGCTTACCTCCTCAAACACACAATACAATAGTGGTTTTCTAAAGAAATACCTTTAACATTTTTAATAGAACCAACATGTTAAAAATAAAAATTGAAGCAATTGTACATAGAACCAAAATACAGTCAAAGCTTACCAGATGACAGTCTTGGGACCCAGTCCTGGTGATAGCTTTGTTTTCTTTGGTATTTTTTATCACAAGCCCCCAAAAGGCTGGTGTTTCTTTACAATAGGGACCATCCAAGCAAAATTATACATTTTGTAGAGTTGTGTTATCCT
Organism: Marmota marmota marmota; assembly: GCF_001458135.2. Classification (NCBI taxonomy): domain Eukaryota; kingdom Metazoa; phylum Chordata; class Mammalia; order Rodentia; family Sciuridae; genus Marmota; species Marmota marmota. The sequence continues at coordinate 58,711,698 of NW_026000026.1, read as the reverse complement.
GTGGTCCAGTGTCCTGCATATTTCTAGGACTTGGTTAGGAGCATCAGTAGTACTCCTGAAAGACTGAAAGACCAAATTAGTATGAACAGATTTCCAATTCACACACCCACACACATACAGAAACACAGGATAACTCCAACTGTGGTTATATTTAACTCTTAATTTATTACAGATATCAAGCCTATCCATGTAACTAAATTTGCCAGTATGTTTTACTTTGTAGAATAAAGATATAGGTAAATATTTTACACTAGAGCAATGTAAGCAATTAGATCTTACTGAGAATAAATAAAAAGTGTAGTAATAATAGACTTTAATCTTTGATGTTTAAAAACAAATATTTTTTCAGTATAATGGCTATAGTATGTTAGGTCATTTCAGACACACACAATGGCATAAATAAAGGGACATAGATTTTTAAAAATTCATGGAATAGTCTAATGTCATTTGAATTTAAGATAAGCAATGGATGTATAGAGAAGAAATTATGGGATGGACAGAGACAGGTTATGTGTTTTGATTAGGAGACTTAACTGAAGCTGCTTAAGATTTTTGGTAAGAATAATATGATCAAATGTAAATTTTAACAACCCAATGCCATCTCTAAAACAGAGAATCGATAAAGAGTTCTTGAGATAATGAACTGAAAACTCAATGTCTTTAAATGTTTGAACAGATACATAGTAAAAATGTATTTTTATATTATTATCAACTTCTATTACTGCTTCCACTACTATTATTACTCTCTTCAGAAACACACATAGACATGTGAAGCAAATTTTCTTAAAATTACATGAAGAGAATACTGCCATTTTCTATTCTTTTTCATCCTTTCAAAATCTGACCTATGAGTCCCCAAATAATCCATAGTCCATCAATGGGTCTAGCTAATTGTTGGAAAATTAATTAGGGGAATATTGTAAGAATATTTCAAAGAAACATAGGTATATTTGAGGTCAGCAGAGAAAATAGAAATAGAGAGAATATATACAGATGAATTCCTAAAATAAATTTTCAGATGTCTCTAATAAGTTGGTGTGGAGGACAGACAGTTCTGGGAATCAAGGCCTTTCAACCAAGTTAATGTGTGACTGTTTAAAACAGAGATTGAGAATGATCTCATTAGAATAAGTTCAAGGCAATTAATTTGAAGTTGCCATGGCCTACCTTGTGATATCAGAAATTGAAGTCTTCATTTTTATACACTTATGATAATTTTCTGAACACTTGATTGGCATCAGAATGCCAAATCTTCTGAGCAGTGTACTTTCTTTGCAAGACTCATTGTTAAACAAGTCACACATACTAAGTTAGACAACATTTCTTAACTTTGATTTGTACTTTAAAAAGAAGAAAAGTTTATTTTTAAGAATGGCAAACCAAAACAGTTTTATGTTTTTTAAAATTTTCTTAAATAAGAAAATTAAATGGCAAAACAATGTTGTTGTGACATCATTGAAGGTATAATTGCTATAAATTATAGAATTCAAAAATATCTTTCTTATAAACCCTGCAATGACCCCATTACATAATTTCTTAGTATCATGAATTATAAAAGGAAAAATTACAGATTTTCTGCCTTTTTATTCTAGCATGGGTGATTAAAGTACCAATCATAATATTGTATTCATTTTGTTTCTTGATTTTTAATGTAAAACATATTTTAAAATACATATATTTAGTTGTAGATGAACACAGTACCTTTATTCATATATTTATTTTTTAGGTGGTGCTGAGGTTTGAACACAGTGCCTCATATGTGCTAGGCAAGTGCACTACCACTGAGCTACAACCCCAGCCCTTAATGTACAACATAATTTTTAAGGATATAAATTTTGTACTGAATCAGTTCTTCCTTTTGTGAAACAGTAGTAACTGCTCAGCAAGGACAGATCAAGGAGTGGTCCAGTTAAATGACACAATTATTGCAAAAGTATATCAAAATATGTCATGAGAATCCCTAGTTTTCTATATCCCAGTCATGAAACTTTGCCTGAGACAATAAACAAGGATTTCTCAAAAACTTCGAGAGTTTTCTCTTGTACCCCTTCAGAAAAATAAAATGATTCCAATTTGTAATTACCAAGGAAGGATTCACTCAATTCAATTGATGTTAATACTATATGCTATTTCAAGGAATATGATATGTGTAATGATTCAAATAAATATTGGTCTTGCTACCATATACATCCATATTGACTTTTGTGAAAAAGAAGACAGTCAACCACATTTTAGTTTTTAATGGCCTGAGATAAATGGTGAATTTAATAGATCATATTTAATTATTTTTAGAATGAATTATTTAATGTTTTTAGCTATATTTGCAAATAATTTTATTATTATATGTATTAACTTATGTTAATTGTACAAATTAATGGTTTTCACTGAGATAGTTCCAAATGTGCATATATTATGCTTTATTCATGTCATATTCCCTACTACCCTCCTAACCCTTTCATCTTATCCAGCCCCAGTCCACTTCCTCTTCCCTAAAACTTATTCTTCTAATATTAGATCATCTTCTCCCCTTCCCTGCCCCATGTTGTGATACTTGTTTTTCTATGTCTCGTTTATCTTGCTTAATATGATGACTTCCAGTTTCATTCATTTTTCTGTGAATACATGATTTTGTTCTTTTTTAATTGCTATATAGTATCCCATTGTGTTTATAGACTGTAGTTTTTTTGATAACTCATTCAGCCTAGTGAAAAATTTCTGACAATGCTTAGGAAAATTATGAAGTTCAAGACATACAAAATAAAACACGTTTTGTTTATATCTACATATTTATTTGGTTATTTATTCCAGGTGTTAAAAATGCTTGAGTGTAGAATCATGAATTAGACTGCTTGGTTTAGAGCTCCAGCTATGTCGCACATGTGTACAACATTTTTAACACATTGGTTTGTACCCAATGACCTTGGACTCTCATCCATCCTGCATATATTGAGCCTTAATTTACTCATTTGTAAAATATTGATGATGGTTTTACTCTATTGTGGTGACATGAGGATTAAATGATTGTGTGTGTGTGTGTGTGTGTGTGTGTGTGCGTGTATGTCCTTGTGAATATACACAGTCATCCCTCAGTATCTATGAGGTGTTGACTCTGGGACTGTCTGTGGATACCAAACTCTCTACTTTCTCATTTCCCTTATATAAAGTTATATGGTATTTGCATGTAAACTATGTACATTCTCCTATATGCTTTAAATCATGTCTATATTATTTATAGTACGTAATACAATGGAAATTCCACATAAATAGTTATAATGTGATGTTTTAGAAATAGTAATGATGAGAAGTCTGTACATGTTCAATACAGATTTAACTTTTAAAAAATATATTATACCTGAAGTTGACTGAATAATTGATATTGGGGGCAACTCTGTATATATATTCGTGTGTGTGTGTGTGTGTGCATGTGTTTGTATAAATTTTTTTAAAAATATAGTTTATTTTCATGTTCTGCAGATGTAGTTCAGTGATAAATTGCTTGTCTGGTATGCACAAAGCCCTAGGTTTGATCTTCCAGCCACATGCAAAAAATGCATTTCATATTCATTAATTTAAACTATGTCAATATTTTTCAGTTACTCCTTTTTTTTTTTTTTTTTTGGTACAGGAGATTGAACTCGGGAGCAACCAACCACTGAGCTACATGCCTAGCCCTTGTTTGTATTTTGTTTAGAGTCAGGGTATCACTGAGTTGCTTAGTTCCTCACTAAGTTGCTAAGGCTGGCTTTGAACTTGCAATCATCCTGCCTCAGCCTCCTGAGCCTTTGGGATTACAGGTGTGTGCCACTGCACCAGGCTCAGTTTACTCTTTAAAAGTAAATTTAGGTGCAATACATGATAGAAAATTGTGGAAAAATTAACCCTAAATTTATCAAAAAACATTCATTTTGACAAATATTTTAATTACCTTAATGTTTTAGTCAGCTTTTTTGCTTCTGTGACTAAAAAGTCCAACCAGAACAATTATAGAGGAGGAAGGATTATTTTGGGGTTCAGAGTTTCAGAGGTCTTGGTTCATAGATAGACGGCTCGCCATTCCTTGTGGCCTGAGTTGAGGCTGAACATTATGGCTAAAGAGTGTGGCAGAGGGAAGAAGCTCACGTGATAGGCAGCAGAGTGAGAGAATCCACTTGCCAGATACAAAATATATACCCCCAAACCACATCCCCAATGCTCACCTCCTTCAGCCATACCCTACCCACCTTCTGTTACCATTCAGTTAATCCCCATTGGGGGATGAATTCACTGATTGGGTTAAGAGTTTCATAACCCAGTCATTTCTCCTCTAAGCCTTCTTGCATTGTCTCACACATGAGCTTTTAAGGGACACCTCACAACCAAATATAACATTACTAGTATACACTAGATGTGAACTGTCAGGGATTGGAGACATGAAAAGAAAGTAGATATGGTCTAAGGAAAATGCAGTCTATTAGGAGAAACTGACATACCATGTAACTAATATACAATGTGATAAATGAAATGGCAGAGATAAATATGCATTATGTTATCATTGTGTCAATGAAGGCAAGACAGCACCTTGTTAAAAAAAAAAAAACGGTGTTTACATTCTATATTCTGAAATTGGGTACTTGGCTCTGAAGGTCCAAAGAATTACTGTTGACCATGCTAGGGGATGTTCAACCTTAAAATATGCATATATTACAAAGCAGACTGAGGTATATCCTGAAATATCAGATTTAAAATTTCATAATCTTTCAGTCTTATGGACCATAATGCTCATAAGCAGCAATGTTCATGACTGAATAGAGGACTATGTGATTACAGATTGTAAAACAATTTAGATTATAGAAAAATGTAGGTAAGATGTTATTAAAATGAAACAATGTCAATGAGACCAAGTAAAACGGCTCCTATTTGAATGGAGGGAAGGGGAACATGAGACAGAATGTGGTGACCAGTAGATATGAGGAATAAAAGGTGAAGTATAAGAAGGCTTGCAGATGTTTCAATTCTGTTGACAGCAGAGGTGACAGTTGACACAGTGTTAGAAAATAAAAAATAAATAGGGGATTTATGGAAAAGAACAGAGAACACTACAGGTATGGTTTCTAGTGTGGACTTGCTGTTTTGAAATATCTTTGGAGCAATTATTGAGTTCAGTAACTTACTGGATCTAAGGTAAAAGAGCACAGTTGGAGACAGAGGGTTTCTTAACCATGATGACTGAAGGCAAGGGAGTAGATGAACTTGCCAAGAGGCAAGGTGTGGACTGAGACAGAAGGAATGGCTGCTAACTGAAACTCAAGCAAACATCAGCATCTTAAAATTGAGGATAACTAATGATTAACTGAACATTTCTGCCTTTTTTGGCTATTTGACAACTGACTGATCAATCATAATTGTTATTTGAGCAGAATCCACAAACACTGGGAAGGAACACTTTTGTCCATTGCAAAAGAAAAAAAAATGGAACAGATATTTTCTCCTCCTTGTCTAGGCAACAAGGGAATGGAATGTGGCTAACTATAGTCCAACAAGATGTTCCTGTTTCTGGCCTTAGATAGTGAGAGAAAGGTTCAGGGACAGCAAGACCCAACAGCGTCCTAGACATAGGGAAATGGCAGAGTCAACCACATCCACACCTAAAAATGGTTTGTTAGTGTGATCTCGTTAGTGATTTCTTTTGTGCAACCACCCTTACAACAAATCACTTTTCTTTCAAGTTAGCCAAAGTTGATTTTTGACTATTGGTTACAAGCATACAGAAGAGCTAAGAATAGAAACAGGAGAAATATACAGCACTGAAATTTAAGAAAGAGAATACAAATTAAATAAAGAACAGTTTAATAGTTGATCAATTTTGGAATAAAAATTTGACATTGTAGCTTTTACCTATTAGGTTTCATTGATATTGCTGATTATGATTTTTTTTTGTACTGGGGATTGAACCCACAGATATATAACCACTGATACACATCCCCATCCCTTTTTTATTTTTTAATTTTAAGATAGACTTTCACTAATTTGCATAGAGTCTCACTAAGTTGCTGAGGCTGACCTCGTACTTGCAATCCTTCTGTCTCAGCCTCCGCAGCTGCTGGGAATCCACATATAAGTCACTACCCTCAGGGGCTTATGGAATTTAATAAATAAGGAAGTTAACTCACTCAAAATTATTATTGAACACCTGCGTAATGTTCTTGGGCAATGAGACTACAATAGTGAATTAGAAAAAGTAGCTGCCTGCACTATTAGGACCTGCATTTTGTTGTCATTTCAGAATTTTCTGTTATCTTCTATGTTGTCTGAGAACAAAAGTTAGAGCTCTGTTTTCTACATTGCTTAGTGCATGTAATCATGTGTTGATTGCCAGAGGCTGTTAAACTCTACTTTTAATTGAGAGGAAAAATACTTTGTGAATTGTTGTCTTTATGATGTCTTACATTTTCCCCATTCATTCCTTCCGTGTTTCCTTTTGCCTAGTCCTCTATATTTTTTTTTTTAATCCTTTCCTGAAAAACAAGTCCTGACTTGTAATTAGTCAACCACTCAAAACTAAGTAGGCTCCAAGGAGAAAGCTGATAAAAGTGAAGCTTGAGCTTGATTAAAAATGTGAATTAGCAATGAAACAATCCAACTGTAATGATTTTCACTCATCCCCAGATTCTTGTCTGTTGGTGTGCTGGAGTTAGTAGTGATTGTATAGGATAGAAGGTTTTGTTGTTTTTGGAAAACTGATAAATTTAGACCTTACTTAATCCATTGTTTATATAAAAGAAGATATTTGTATTTTATATTATATTGAAGTTAATTAAAACTACTAGTGATCTTCTAGTATCCTCTTATCTGAGATAAAACTTACAGTAGCCTCATGGTTTTTAGAAATATCTGAGTTCCAATGGTAAAGGAATTGCCCTCCAGCAGTAACATTTGCTCATCTGTAGTTTTTCATGATGGACACACTTTTAATAACAGAAATCTTAAGAAGACAAAGAAAAAAGAGGACATATTCCAATCTGTTTGCTTTAATATTAAACTTAATGGGCAGTCTTCTCTCCTCAGTCTTACTTAACACATTTCCCATCGAACACCCCAACTTTGGGGATGGGTGCTTATAGGAAAGTGAGGAAGGATAACCTTCACCTTTACCAAACAGGCTTTCAAAGCAGATGTTAGAATCCATAAGGTGATAGAATTTATAGCCACATATTTGGAGCCTTATTCTGTATATTTTTGCTCTGGCGCTTCCTCTTCATTCCCACTGATTGATACACAAGGCTTAAAGATATGGACTTAAAAATCTCCCTGTAGTACTTACAAGCTATGTAATCTTGTGTAATTTTCCTGCAACTCAGCTTTCTCATCAGTTGTAAAGTATAACAACAGTACTTCTCTCTCATGGGTTTTGTGAGAATTATATGTGATATTGCTTGCAAAGGCACATAATAAGGGCTCAAGAAAACTTGGCTACAATTCCTTTTGCAATCATAACAAAACATTTTAGTTGTTTTATATGTGAATCATTACATTATAAAGATTTAATTGGATGGCTTTATTCTCCTGAACACTTGAGCCACATTCTTCTTTTTTAAATGCAGTTTACCATGTCAAAGAATTATTAAAATTTCCATACAGCCTATGGAATAAAATTTGCCTTCTTTAATAATTAAGATATTTGTAGTTAAGCTCCATCGCTACTAAAGCCCCAATTTCTAGGAGACTGAAACTAAATTCCACTAAAATGGCTTACTAAATGTCATAAAGGCTGGGCTTTCTCATCCTGTATCTCAAAATGATCTTCTTTGACATGCCTTTTAACATTTCTTCATGAATTTCAAAGATTTACAATCAAGATAGATTATAAAAGAAAAAGCATAATGTAAAAAGTATCACTTTATTCTAGCAAGCACTATTAACAAAGGGAAAGGAAATTTGAGGGGAAATTCACTATTGCATTTAATTTTTTTCTATAGCATTTCAGTGTTAGTCTTACTTAAAGCAAAAAAAAAAAATTCCAAGAAATATTTTATTTTTCAATTATATCCCAATAAACAGAAAAGAAGAATTATAATCTCAGGTAAGAAATTTACCTGATGTCACACATATACGGATGGCAACATAGGTGACCCAAATGTTGCTACTAGAGATGACTAAGGACAGAAATGTAACCGGAAACTTTTTATTCCTAAAAGTTGTACTCAAGGTTGGATAAATTCTAAGTGTATATTTAACACTTTTATTTGATTTAAACACCTTATACCACTCATTGGTATACTTCCCCCCATTTCCCACTCCCCTGGGAGTCACTGAATCAAAGTGACTTTGCTGCTGTAGTGTATTTGACCATTAATTCCACTTCTGTTTTGACCAAAGTCTGTAATGACATAGTCTGACATATTTCTCAGCACAAGATCTGTTTTGTAAAATGAGTTTGACTTTTTTTTCATTCTGTGGATTTCCCTAGAAATTATCTGACAGTATTCTTCCCACCCTTGCCTGTAATGTAAACAAACCTGGGTTTGTGGAAAAATTTCCTCTTCTGTTAAGTCACATCATTATTTTCACAAAATGTGGTGTTTGTATTCAATTATAACACTGAGGATTTTATCAATGTTTAAGCAGTCATAATATATGGTGTGTGTGTGTGTGTGCATGTGTGTGTGTGTCCCTGTTCATCTGGTATACTGAGAATGTAAATCTTCAACATGATTTGCATCTTTATTTCTTGTAATTTGTTTACTACCTAATGCCAGACTACATGTAAATCAACTTCTATTCCTGTTCTTTATGTGTCAAACAGTCTTACCAAGTAGTTATTTAACATTTTGGTAACCTATTCCATCAAAAGATCTGATGTACAGACATTAATCTAATATTGTAGGTATTTAAAACCCTTTGTTTAGTAACTGTTTAGAATTGGGGATAGTCATGACATAATGGCTTAGTATAACATGGCCTTGCTTTAATGTGGGGTGTTGAAGACTAAAACCTAGGTAAGAAAGACAAAGCAGACTTTCTTCTATATGAAGGTTTGTGTGAAGATGACTATATAGACATTTTCCCTCATTTCTAAAGAAATCATATGTACAAACAAAGCCAGTTAAAACTCCAGTCCTGGAGCCATTCCAAACCTGATTGTCCTTTTCTTTCATAATCTCCATGCCCTTGGGCATGTTTCCTAATCACCTTTACTGCGGTTCATCCTTAAATATATAGATAATTCTATTCCTGACCTCATCCAAAAATGGTTGGTTTCAGGATGATTGGAGCCCTACTACCTTTCACCTCAAGAAGTCAGAGATGAACAGATTGCATATTCCAACTTCTTTTCTGAGCATGTAACCATAAAGCTTAAAAAAAAAAAGTAACAGAGATTATTCTCTTGGCTCTTGAAGCCAAGAAGCAAGAAGAGAGTAAGCTTCCAGAAGTTTCCTCTGTGAATAGAAGAGACTCTCCTATTTTCCAGTGTACTGGCAAATGTGGTCCCATTGATAATGATAGTTTAGGTTGAAAGATTTCAGTGTTAGTACAAGGAAAGACATAGCGGATTGGCCAAAAGAAGAAAAAGGAAATATGATAATTATGTGGTTAGGACTTGTCTGAATATTAACCAAAAAGTGGGTATAACCCACTTAGAATTGTTTTCTTCTAATTTAATTTAGTCTACATTGAATATCTAAGAATGTACAAATTCCAAAATTTTCAGTATACCATCTATACTTTACATCAGAAACTTGGTAACTAGTTCAGAAATATGTGAAACATACCATAGAATGAATAAGCAGATGGCTAAATGAATGAGCCATATCTCATCAATATTATTAGGAATATCTGTGATTACACTTGGGACGGATTTCTGTCATTGTAAGGTAGCATGAAATACAAAATAACTAGAAAAGGCATTCTATCCACCAATTGTGCATGACTGTTACGTAAATAAAAGAGAGACCTCCTACTTGCTTAGACCTTGGAATTATAACTTAAGAGAAATGCAGAGAACATTGACAAATCCTAGAAACTTTTTTGTAAGGAAATTCTATGATCTTGTAGTATCTGTACATGAAGTAAACATTACTTTCCACATGAATTTTAAAATAAGTGTTGTATATTGCCTTAAATTTAAAGGAAATGTCTTCATTTCTGCATGTAAAGAATGCTGAGAAGTGATGATATGCAGCGTGATATGCTATGGTGTGTGCAGAAGAAAATTTGGAGGTCTAGAATACAAGGGGACCTAGCTTTGTTCTTGTGAGCAATTAATCAACATTGAGAAATCAACCTCAATAAATGGAGTCCAGAACAGTTTAGAATAAGTAGAAGGTTTGCTCACCACATCTAATTTTGCATGTACATTATCCTGATTCTGTTTTGTCAAATAGTTTGACAGTACAAAAAACAATTGATTTGGCTGAAGACAATAGAGCTTGAGTCTATTAAATGCACTCAGCAGCTCTGGATCACAAAAATCCACCATTTAAAAACTGGACACTCATCTATTTTATGAGGTTAACATTAATATGAGTAATCATGTTTCACTTCATAAATCCTTGAGAAACATTTCAGTTACTTTTGAATATTATAACCTCTAAAATTTTTAAAAAGATGAAAGCGTTGAGATTGAGAATGCGTTTAGAATCTTACTGAATCAGCAATATTGCTCCAAGTAATGTTCTCTAGTTCTTGAGTTTACTGAACTGCCGAGTACAGCACAGCTGGTGGTTTATTTTGGCTTTCTTGAGTTCTTTTCCTTGATTATGTGACATTCAGCTAATTATATGACAAAATATCTGACTCAACCACAGAGCAATTTACTGGCCACATGTGGACCGGGGTATTACTCTTTCTTTCCAGTGAGAAATTACACATACTCCTTCCCACGAACATGACAAGTGGACTCCAAGAGCTGGCACAGTGTATATTGTATGATTTGTCACTGTCTTTCTGTTTTCCATACCTCAGTTACCATAACTCACAAGACCTGATTCAGATTGCTCAAATCCCCTCTGCTCCATGTCCTATGTATATAAGCATGGATTTAATACTATTTGATATCCAGTTTCTCCTCCTTGTCATTAAACTCATTTATCATTGTTTAGTTGCATCAAATGTGTTTGTCTCCTAGATCGATCCTATTCACCAAAAATATTTGATAAACTTCCTTTTGTTTCCAAAGTGAAAAGCACCCGAGTTTAGCCCTCAGCTCTAATTGATGAACATTTTGTCACTTCTTAGAAGATGAATGCCCAGACAAACATGTGTCGGAAATATATGTAATCAATCTTGAAAGAGTAGGTGTTGACAAACATGGCATAAGACATAGGATGTTTAAGCATGAGGTGAGGAAAAACAACTAAAAATATAATGTACTTAAGTAAGGTTCTTCTTAACAATATTCAACAGAATATAATTTTTATTCTCTTCAAGGGGGTTGCTCTAATTACTTTTATGTTATGGAGAAAGTAGAGTTTAGATACTGTTTTTCTACAGTGAGCACCATCTGAAAGCAATTGCTAAGCATTGCTGTGTAGCAGAAAAATATGTATGCTGTCATCTCCCCTGGCAGAAACATGCTAACTGTAATGTTAACAAGTGTTCTTGACATTTTACATCAAAAAGGAGAAGTGACTGCAATAATGATATTCAGAATACACCTCCTTACACAGTATCCAAATTCATGTTATAATAAGCTTGATTAAAATTTTAGATTTTTTTAACTTTTGTGTGCAGCACATTTTTTTAGAACTTCAAAAATACAAAATCTTAATCTCCTATGAAATTCACAATAGAATGTTCACTTTGGTATCTGTTCATGGGTAACAATTATTTTTCGGGGCAGTCCTTTTTCTAATATCATTATCAGGATGGAAATGAACAATATCCAATCTCAAGTAGTGGTGAAAGCAAATACTCTGTCATACGATATAGTGGGTATAAAGATATATAAATTGAAAGATAATAATTAATCTATAATTTACAGATAATGTCTTGACATTAACATTTTTTCTCTTTTAATAGCTCACTGTAGAATTTTCTCAACAGTGTGAGATGAAAGAGATTTGTTCAATAGCTAAGTGTTATACAAGATCTGGGAAGAAATAAAATGTATTAATTAAGAGATATAAGAACAATATACAAGACAATGTTTTTAATAAAACACATGCTTAATTTTTAATTAAAACTTAGCTGTTGGAAAAATGTAATTAATGCAGTACAATATATGAGAAAGAGAAATGTGAGATGCTTTCATAATGAAATCAAATCTGTAAAAATACTGAAAAAGAAAATCTATTAATGTTTCTTTCCCTTGAAAGGTTGATAAAAGGAAAGGAGGTGGGGGAGAGAAGTTCTACTTATGTGTGTGTATGCATGTGGATGTGTGTGTGAGGGGTATGTTTATATTTTGTGATGATTTAGATTGAATAAATTCAAATGAATTTTTTCTTAGTAAATTCATGTTTGTTAAAAATCTAGTTTTTCATTCATCATTTGATTTTAGCCTGCTTTTTTAAGCAGATTAAACATAGTGAGTTTTTAAAAGGCTATAGATTACATCAAATATCCCAAAATTAATATGATGGAATCAAGAAAGCATCACAAATGATGCTTTCCAAAGTTGTCTTATAATACAAGAATAGAACCTAGTTACATGAATAAAATCAGGTCAGGCATTTTTCAAGACCTTTTGGCTCAGAACCACAAGTTCTTTCTCTTTCTAACTTGAACATTTCCTAGGGATGAAGAAGTCCTAACAGGGAAAGAAGGTACCTTTAAGGTGTCCTCAAAAGAAACCTAATGGACCTTACATCAAAGGGTTTTTTGTTTGTTTGTTTGTTTGTTGTTGTTGTTGTTATTTTGTTTTTACTTCAAATCCCAGAAAGACTTAATAAATATTATGTCTACATTTTTCTTTCTTTTCTTCCCCACTTGACCCACAGATGACAAATATGTTTGTGCAAAATTCTGTAAAGAATTGTACTATTCCCTTTAACTCAGAGCATACAGAAGTTGAATTCATTCAGTTATATATATGAAATTGTTGAAAAGATGTAAGCTTGCAAGCCGTACAAATTGAGATACCAAGTCCAATGTGTTTTACGTACTTACACAAACAGCATATGGATTATATTGCCTACTGCATGGCAACAGAGCCATAGTGAATTTGTCATCATAAATTCACTTACTGTGAATTCTATCATATAGTTTAATGAAAATAACAGTAAAAATATTCTTAGACAACAGATTGAATAGAAGTGGCAATTTGAGTCTTATAATGGTAGTGTGCATGCTTATTGGTAGCAATATTTTTGAAAATATGGTGACTCACTGAAAACATAATTTTACCAGGCAGATTATCTTTGGAATTTTTCCTTCACCTGTTGAAAAAAGAAGAGGAAAAGAAAAAAAAATAACAAAAAATACCATGCTTGTTCCTCATTCTTCTTTTCATGTATGTCATTTTATGAGTGAATGTTTCATATTTATTTGTCATTTGTCCATTATTTTTTTTCCTCTTCAGGTGTAACCTAGCTCCTGTGGTGGAGTTTGCTGCAGATGTGGGAACTAAATCAGATTTTATTACCATGAATCCATCAGTTGTGCAAAGAGCATTTGGAGGCTTTCGGAATGAAAGTGACAGAGAAAAATTTGTGCATAGACTTTCCATGCTGAATGACAGTGTCCTTTGGATTCCTGCTTTCATGGTCAAAGGAGGAGAGAAGCATGTGGAATGGGTTAATGCATTAATCCTTAAGAATAAACTGAAAGTGCGAACTGCCTATCCATCATTGAGACTTATTCACGCTGTCAGAGGGTAAGTTACTGGAAAGGACTAGTCTGTCCTTGGCACAATGGAACACATAACTAAACATTTTTGCTAGACAGGAAGGAGACTCAGTAAAATCTCCAAATTAATATATGTTTCCATTACTTTATAATGGTTACTCTGTTCACAATCATGAATTTTTGTTTGTGTACTTACTATTTTAACTCATCCTTTTCTCATAAAAGCAAGCTGTTGAACTTGACACTTATTTATGTCTGCTCATGAACAAACTACAGATTTTTATATTTTTCTGAGCTAGAGTAATAAGAATTCATAGTAAAATTGATGAGTTTAGGATAACAAAGCTACAACAGAAGTGCTAAATGACTAGTGGGTAATATCATCGAAACATAAATGTTAAACATATTTAAGGAGCAATTAAGTCCCATCTGTAGCCAAGAGGCCTACTACTGAGAGAAAAGACTGACTGAAATAATATGGCTTAACACTTCACCCCAAAGTCACAGATGCCAACATCATGAATTAAGTCAACATTTCCTTTTTATTATCATAGGCTTTTTATTCTCAAGGAAAAAGTATAAGAAATTATCTCTTTCTTAGAAGTGACAAGTGACCAGAAGGCCAAATTCAGTCATAAAACACATAAGCAGATAAGCAGTTATGTTTATTTACTGAATGTATGTATGCTGAGTTTCAGATACTGTCAGCACAAAAGTGAGGATCTCACTACTTAGATGCGTAGGCTTCATGGTAGAAACAGAGGTGTATACAACTCTAGCAGTAAAGGAAAGGGGTGAATTGTTCCTCTAGTGGGCTTAGCATTTTGAACTGAACTTTAAAAACAGCATAGCATTGTTGGGCAAAAATAGGAGAAATTGAAAGTGAGAGACAGAACCAAACAGAAGGAAATGTCATTGCCTCATTAGGGGAAACTGACACAAGACAATGATTACGTGCACAGTAAAGGTATGGAAAAATGGAGTCCATTGTGGAGAATTGGAATATGAAGTTGGAAAACTAAGTGGGAATATGGTTGGGCAGGGAATTAGTTTTACCCTGTATAAACACAGTATCAATTTGAGAAGGTACACTTGTGACTGCAGATTCTTTTAAGAGAAGTAAAACACTAAAAGTGCAAAGGCCAACTAGCCTTTTTGATTAATTTACTCATAGGTTAATGGAGATGTAGTACAGAAGCACTGAGCATGACAGGTTCAGGGGATCGATTAAATACAATAGATAGAATTCCTAAAACAGACAGTGTTCCAAGCCCAGAGTTAAAAATAACTTCCTTTATGTACTGTAATAGATGGGAGGCTAAGGTGTTTTGTTTTATTTGTTTTGGTATTGAGGTCCTTTCCTGCAAGGATTTTCCCTTTCCTGATTAAACCTGCAGATAATGTTTTGTATTGTATTATACTTCACACAGTTAAAGTCCATTCTTATAATTAGATCACAGTTATTCAGCATTCATATCTTTGTGTTTGAAAATTTCAACAAAATAAGATAGAATGTGTACATTTGGAGGACAAGTAACTGTCATTTTTTAAATTAAAATATTTTATATTTAAATTTTGACTCTAAATATGATATATTCTTATCAAAGAGCAACTTTACAAGTGCATATATTAAGAACACTTTTTTGAGATGACAAAGTTGAGTATTATTTGGTTCTGAAAACAAACTTGGAGAAATTACTTTTCAATTTTAGAAACACACATTACAGAGATAGATGCATAAGTTTAAAAACAAATGCTATGAGTAAGTAAACCCCTAACCATGGAAAACAAAGTAAATACTTTGTTTAACAGTATGCTGAATTAATATTTTAGTTTGCTAGATCCTGTTTAATGTTTCACAATTCAAAAGTAAAAATTTTAAAAAGCAATTAAACATGAAATCAGAGACATGGTTGAAATAGTGTACTTTCAATAAGGTAAGATCCAGGTAGAATTAATAATGATGAACAGTGGATTTATATAGGCTTTTACAGATGTTTTGTTTTTCTTTGCTTGGCTTTGCTTTTTTTGAGAAAGAGTCTATGTTTCCCAAGCTCCCCTTGAACTCCTGTGCCTAAGCCAATGGAGTACCTGGTATACAGGCATATCCCACCACACCTGGCTTAGACATTTTGAACAGTAAAACTTGGGGATTCTTTGAGTAATTTTCCAATACTCTTCTTTTATGCTTTGTGTTATCTTCTTTTCTTCCATAATCATTTACATATAAAGTACAGTGCTGATCCTTTAGTGTTGTATCCTAGATAAAAATAGTGTCAGACTCTGACTACTGGTGAAGTTAATGGCATGCTTTGTTTTGATTACTTTGTTTAGTTTTTTTGAACAGACTTCTTCTTCTTCTTCTTCTTCTTCTTCTTCTTCTTCTTCTCCTCCTCCTCCTCCTCCTCCTCCTCCTCCTCCTCCTCCTTCTTCTTCTTCTTCTTATTATCTTTAATGTGGTTTTGGGGATCAAACCCAGTGCCTCATGTGTGCTAGGCAAGCACTTTACCACTGAGCCACAACCCCACCTCTGACCAGTCTTATTCTGAATTCTCCAGAAAAAAGACATTTGTAGGTAAATGGATGGAGTTATAGAAGATAATGCTAAGTGAAGTTAGCCAATCCCCAAAAAACAAATGCCAAATATTTTCTTTGATATGAGGAGACTGATTCATAGTGGAATAAAGAGAGGGAATATGGGAGGAATAGATGAACTCTAGATAGGGCAGAGGTGTTGCAGGGGAAGGGAGGGGCATGATGTCATAAATGATGATGGAATGTGATGCTTATTATTCAAATTACATGTATGAAGACACGAATTGGTGTGAATATACTTTGTATACAACCAGATATATGAAAAATTGTGCTCTATATGTGTAATAAGAATTATAATGCATTCCACTGTCATATATAAATAAAAAAAGAACTCATTCAACTACTTTCTTCCTCTTATATCTACATACCCTTCCTTAAAGTGAAGGAATAGAGTTCTGAAGGATAGCCTAATGTTTAAAAGTAGCTCCATAGTGGCCTATCCCTTTTCAAATGAGATAGAATTAAATACATATGTGCGTGTGAGAGGCTATTTTATTTATGAAATTATTGAAACTGATACATTTATGCATACAAGGTAGTATTTCAATGTAATATGTGTATGCTACAAAGCTATTAGAACTCTAAAAAATCATAGGACGTGTGAACACCAATGAAAAAGAAAATTTAGATTAAATGAAAGCAAGAGCGAACTCCCATTAGACTGTTTTTTTAAAGTATTTGTTTCATATCTCTTGATTTACACTCTGAAGCCTTGTGGTTAATACTGTTAAGAAAAAGTTTCATATCCTCTGTTGATTATTGGGAGTTTTTTTTGATTCTCATGAAAGGTTAGAATACCAACTCACGCATTTCAGGGTGGGCATGATGACAGTGCTTGAATGTCAAGACCTTTCCAAGTACTGCAACTGCATGTGGAAAGTTTAGGTGATAATGAACATCAAGATTCCCAAACACAACAAGGATCATTTAGGTTATTGTCACATGGTCCAGTTTCATTATTTCAACTTTTTCCTCTGAAAATTGTAAATGCTTACTAACTTTAAACACTCATTTTATTTTTTTTAAAGCTCTAAAAATGAAACCATAAAGTCTAATGGCATTATTGGATTAAGATTAAATGTATAATTCTTTGAAAGTCATATTAAGGGAATCAAGAGGAAAACTATATAGAAAATTTGTGATTTAAGAACAGTCTTGCAAAATAGTGAAAGTTTAATTTAATGGACACAAATAAAATATATATTCACGAGTTTAAGAGAATACATTAAATCCATGATGGATTGGAACCTTTTTGTAGAATCTTCTTTGAAAGCCCCCTGTGGTCTATGGTTTTTAAAGCATTTTGTGAATAATTACAAGATTTAAGAATACAGAGGGCACTTTGAAACTTCAGAATTACTCTTACATGCAACAAAAAAAGAATATGTTGTACATTTATAATAACATAATCAATGTACAACTCAAAATCTCCTTTAAAAAACTTTTAACCGGGGGGCTGCAGATGTAGCTCAGTAGTAAGCCTTGAGTTCAATTCCCAGCATCACAAACAAAACAAAACAAAACAACAAATTTTTAACATAGAAACAGTTTTATATGATGTTAAATTACTATTGAAAACATACTTCAAGTCAAAATTTATTTTAAAAAAACATTTCATTATGAAAACTCATTATATTTTTGTAATTCCTATATTTTATTTATAATATCCAAATAGTTATGAGTTTTTAATGTGGAATTATTATTCTTTGTTTTCTAGTTTGCAACATCTTAAAACAAAACACAAAAGCAAGCATTACACAAAGTGGAGCCTCAATTGTACTACCAAACTATCAGAATTAATTTCTTAAGGATTTTTTAGCAGTTAGATGGATAGACTGATAAGAATATTTTAAATTTCTATATTTATAAAAGTAAACATGTAGTTATGCTAGTAGTTCCACAACTATATTCATATGTACTCTTCCTTACTTTGTTTATATAAATTCATTTGTTGTTTTCTCAACACTTAAAGATATAGCCCAATCTTCACAATGGAAAGTTTACCCCATTGCTTACTTTTCTGTATTTAACCAGCCAGTTTGATAAACTCTTATATTAAACCCTATTTTTTTTTTTGGTTGTTGCTGTTTAGTATAATGCTATTTTATTGTAATGAACATTTAACTGGAAAGAGAGCTTAAATATACAATTGTGGTTTTATTAAATTTATACAATAACAGTATTTTTTAAAATATAAAATTCATGTATACTCATTATAATAACTCTAAACAAAAATATATATACACACATATATGTATATCTGTATACATATATGTGTGTATATATATATAATATACATATTATATATATAATGTTATATGTTATAATTCCTTTTCAAATACAATTCCTTGAGCTAATGATAGTTAAGATTTGCACTATATTTTTCTATTCTTGTTGTCTGTGCTTATGTACACATATGCATTTACACATATGTATCTACAAATACATTTACAGAATTTTTTTTCATTTCACAAATAAAAAGACTTTAATAAATGTAGATGGATTTTTTTTTGCCTATAATCAAATATTTAACTTTAAGAGATTAATTGGTTTGAACTTTGATCTCTTTGTCATAAGTTCTGTAAAAAATATGTTAGAACACTTACATTTGAATCTTTTTACTCCTGGCAATTATTTTAGTTATTATTAATTATATAAATTAAAATGAAATATTTAACTCAATTATTTCCTAAGCATGCATGTCCCCTACTAATATAATTGTCCTATTTTGTAACAACATTATATATATTAATTTGTTTTAATATAATAGGGGTTATGTTATCATGAACAGAGAAGCTGCTGCTGTGTATTAAACAGGATAAACACTTGGAATGAGAACTTCCACATGATCAGCATTTATTCCTATCTGCATGCAATCTCTTGTAATGTCATGACCATTATAATGATTTTAAAGATGTCCAATATTTTTGCAAACAAACATCTTCACCAGAATGACTTCCAGCAGGGCACAGTGATGCACGCTGGTAAGCCCAGCAGCTCCAGGAGGTTGAGGCAGGAGGATCACAAGTCCAAGTCCAATGCCAGCCTCCAGAAAAGTGAGGCACTGAGCAATTCACTGAGACCGTGTCTCTAAATAAAATACATTATTGGACTGGACATGTGGCTCTGTGGTAGAGTCCCTGAGTTCAATACCAGGTACCAAAAAAAAGAAAAAGAAAAAAGATTTACAACAAACATAATAATTCACTGCATATTCAATTCAGTTCACAACTAGTTTTTAAATTTTTATTCTATAGAAATTTATTGAATACATTTTACTTATTCAAAATAAGTCTTATTTATTCAATACACACTTTATTCTGTGTGTGTATGTATGCGGCGCTGGGGATAGAACCCAAGGCTCACATATCTTTATCTTTTTGTGGAGAATATGTGTAACTCTTTCAAAAATCTTAAAATCTTATCAAGTTGAACTGAATGACTACAAAAATAATGTTCAAGTATATGAAATCAACTGTATAACTTTTTTATGTTTTCTTGGAATTAAGAATTTTCATTTGAAATACTTCTTAACCACATAATTACCTATAGCAGTGTTTTCTAATTTGGGGTTCATTTATACATTTTGAAGATTCTCAGAAAACTTAATTTTTATATAATTCTTTACAAATAATTCATATTTTTGCATACTACATATTCCACATACATGCACATATTTTGCATACTACATATTCCACATACATGCACATAATTAGAACATTTAATTTTTATGTCATTTTTTACAAATACATTATATTTTTGGATATTAAAGCATTAAACTCTTTGCAGTTTTATGATTAACACAAAAACACCATTTTTCAGAATTTCAGTTGAGTTCATCTTTCAATGTAAAACTCTGTTTTAAATTAAGATATTTCCCCATGCCAAACTAACTTCATTGAATGCCATGGACTTGCAGAAGAATTTGAATTAGACTATTCTCCCAGTAGAGTCCCCAGTGAAAATATAAGCCAACATATATCATCAGTAGACTTCAGGGAATTGACTTCATTACAGTCATTCAAATAGATTGTTTTGGAGTATTGAATCAACTCAAAGACACATATGGAAAAGCAATTTTAAAAATAACTTTGAAAATGGAAATATTCACTCCAAGTGTTTTCTGAAAATGGCTTACTTGCTTTAAAATTAGTCTTATGCTAAAAACATTTCCGTATAGTTTCTATTTTGACCTATGAGCAACACAGCTGTAAAACTTCTTCATAAAGCATGTGTCCTAGTTAAATGTTTTTGACTATTGAGACACAGCATAGTAGGTATTTTATGTCGAAGGGCATAAAATACTGTACCAGAAACACTGTTACTGTATTTCTTTCCCTAACAAGAGGACTCCTATAGGTACACTCTGGCCCTCTCCCATTCTAACCTACAGGGTCAAACTTGGTTACCCTCAGACACAGTAGTATTTCCTGCTAATCCCTCTTGTTTGAATTCCATTGTAGAATGTGATCCTTTAAAGGACATTGTAGCTGAGAAGACATTCATACACATATGACTTTTACTTGAATTCCTGTACAACAGCTTGCAGGATGTCTTTGTCCAATACACCTTCCAATTGTTGGTTATCTCCACTGAGTTGAAAACTCTTTACAAAGCTACCAGAATTTCTTTGTAGGAATGATAAAGCCAAAGGGCACCACTGTGACACTGGCATATTGGTTTCTTCCTTCTCTACATATATCATTTTTATTCACTCCTCAATTTCAGTTTAAAAGTATTTTCCAGTTGGGCACAATTTCTCACTCTTTGTACTTTCTCTTAGATTGACTTGGCTGTTCTTATATTCTTTTCACAAGTGATGCATGATTCTCTTAGAGCAGTGATCAAAATATGTCATTGTTGCTCATATTCTTCCCCATGGGTAAATTTCATGAGAGCAAAGACTGATTTATTCCTATCTGCATAAACCTAATAAAAAGCATAAATTTTCTGAATATGCTATGTTGAAATCTGTGCAAAGGATGGAGATTAGAGTTGTTCAAAAGGAGAATGCTATGATAAAGTAAGACTATGATGTTTAGCTCAGAGTTAGTCTATTTGATCTATTAATTTTTAATTAATGTATGAATCAGTTTTTAAATAATATTAATTTAACATGGTGCTTTTTAGAGGAAAGTGATTACTTCAAACACACTAGCCAGGGAAAGAACTTGATTTTCACTACTTTTTTAAAAATTTCTAGGCTGAAATTTAGGAAGTAGGACAAAGGTTTATACTGCTATATTCAAGAGCTACAGGAAAAAATCATGAATTCTTACCATGAGTTATATTCACTATATGCTTTTGTTCTATGATCTTTCTGCTTTTAAGACTCACTTTTCTAATGAGTGGCAGAAAATACATAGTAAACCTCAGAAATCCCCTTATATCTCTGACCTTTCAGGAAAAAAGGGGAAGACTGATCAATAAGAACACTTTCTATTGAGTTAATCTGCATAAAACAGTTGTAAGTCCAGCTATTCAGAGACTTTTCACATATATTAAAATAATTAATTGTGAAGTTAAAGTAAATGGCAAATATATTTAATGCAATTTTAGACAGCAAGAATGAGTAGATACTTGAGTTTCTGAGAAAGGTTATTGAATCAGGAATCTATTAAATCTTTAAAAAGTTACAGTTTCTTGTCTCCTAGAAATAATTTAGATGTAGTTTAGCTTGACAGAAATAGTTTAGATTAGGTGTTTCCTTGTGATGGATCATAGTCAATCAGCCCCTGATGTGGTTGACAATATGGTCAGAGCCTCAGGCCACAGCTTCCAAATTATGGCTACTGATAGTTGTAATGCCAGCTCAATAGGCCAGTAATAAATAAAAGAATAAGGGAAAAGACTTGAGGCTAGAACACTAGAATTATCATGTAGGTAACAAGCTACTTATTGTTGCCTGTATCAAAGACCAGTATGCCAGCATATCATGTTTCTTGTTGGAAAGAGAATAGGTAGGAAATACCTCTGTTTCTCCTTTATCTCTCTCCCCTAAAACCTTACTCCAAACCATTAAAAAATCTGGGTAAAAGTACATTGTAGCAAAAATAAGTTTGAAGAATTTGGCTACAAAAATATTTTTAATTTTAATTTAGTCCCTTATGTTTTCACAATCCATGGATGAAATAAGTGAAGACAAGCATTCAGCGAGGCAAGAAAATAATCACAATGTGAAGCCTTGGTCAACACCAGGTTCATTGATAAGAAAAGAAAACATACTGCTGAGGTCTGATATGACACCCTGGTGAGAGTGCCTTAATCTACACGTGTGCCCAACAGCCAGGATTATTCTGCATTCCATACAAATATACCAAATGACAATCTTTGTTTGTGTCTTAAAAGGCAACTGTGCACTCACTTCAACTTAGGGCATTTGTGATTTAAACTGGTTTTCTGGAGTTGATACTTAAATATATTATGTGATGATTCATATATATATATATATATATATATATATATATACACAAACACACACACACATACATGTATGTATATGGAAAATATTGTTCAATGGAATCAGATTATATAAAATGTGAATTCTTATACATTTTCTTCAGATCAGTGGTCATTGTTAAAATCCAGTGATTTTTCTTCCTATGATCTTATGTTGGGGTTGTCACTTGTGAGGTCAAAATAAAAATAAAATTCTAAGATATTTTTCTCAATGCTTAGGGAATGGTCCTTGCCATTACAATTTAGAAGCTGTGGCCTTATAGTTATTACTATTTGTGGATAAATTAGACATACAGTAGAATATTGTACATGTCATGAAGGATTCTTCAGAACTCAAAAGAATCACCACCTAAACTTCAAATATATGAGAGAGGTAACAAAACAACTTAAATATGCTTTAGGTATAAATAACTGATAGCTAATTCTTACTTAAAAGTAAACAAATTTGGATTAAAAGAAAGGAATCATAAAGTCCCTATTAATCAATTTTGAGCAGTTAGGAGCAAGAAGGGGAAAATATATGAAGCTTCATCATCTTTGCCTTCTGTTGCACATGTGATCCTGGGCTCTGGGCATCTTTAGGCAGCTGGTTTCCAGTTAGGCATCACAGTTAAGCTCAGTTCCAAAAAGTGGTAGGAGAGGAAACATTGTTCTGTATTGGGTGTACACTTGCTGCTTTTATGTTTGCGCATGGGTTTTCAACAAAAGAATTCATTACTCCAGCAATGGTATTGTTTACCTGTTTCCTGGATACCTTTAGTTGGTGAGAAAATCAGCCAAATGTCAACATCTTATGAATTTGATGCTGCTTCCACTTTGATCCTCCACACCATCATTCAGTAACCATGTGGCTACTACTACAATGCAGTAGGTAGTAGAGAGATTGGGCTGGTAATTGCTACCTTCTTAGTACTTTTTTCTCCGATACTAAACTGGTTTTGTTTCAGTCAGTATACATTTTCATTGTGAGCATCAAATTGTTTTCATAATAAAAGAAAAGATTTTTTTTTTTACTTGTCCCATCAGTTAAAGCACACTCCTGAAGAAAATATAAATCTTCGATGTCATCCCAGAGATGATAAAATGAAGGAAGGGTACATTTCTCTTTCTGCAAAATAATAAATAAAATCATAAGGAGATAGTATACTAACTACGTATTCTTAGGACCATAGCTTGTATAGATTTCTGTTCATAAAATTTCTTAACTGAGGTTCCTTGGTCTTTAAAACAATTTTAGTGAAAATTGCCAGAATTAATTAATCTGTAGCAACAAGCAACTGAGTTTAGATTTAGAACTTCCTAGCTTTAGATAATGATATTTTGACCAATAACACATTCAAATGACATTTAATAGCTACAGAAATCATGCAAATACCTCGTATGTATTAACAAAATATAAAATGCCAGGAATTGTGTGCTATGCTATTGATATTTTGATAATTTAGTCTATTAGGAACCTACTTTTCTTTTTCTCTTTCATCTTCTCTGGTGGATCTTAGTAAAACTAAGATTATCATTTGCAGCTAAAGAACTGAAATTGCATTTTTTTTTCACTGATAACCTTATTGCTCAAAGTAGAATTCTAAAAGATTTAATCAAAATGGTTCTATAGCAACATATAAAATATTTACAATATGATACAATAATCTTACACCAAAATACCAGTTTCTCAACAGCACTTGGGAAAATACTATAGTCATTAGAAATGACTTACTTTTACCAGATTTCTTATTTTTGTTTTTGCTTCTTAGTCGTCAGAATTTTTTTTAGGGAAAAAATAGTTTGTGGAAGTCACCTATAGATGCTATAATCAAATAATCCAACCACAGATCTCTACTAATAACTGTCACTATCAGGAAGAATCAGAGCTGCTAATATTTTTAAGTTTGTTCAGCTGGCAAATATTTTCTTTTTCTTTATTTTTTTCTGAAACATATGCCTACAACAGAATTGTTGTCAGTATCAAAATTAGTAAACTGATTATTTTACAGGAAATAATTAGCTCAGAATATATTCATACAAATAGTTTAGTAGTGCACAAAATATGGTTTGCTTATCAGATTGGATAAAAAATGAAATGCAGATTTTTTCTTTAAACATTTTTATTGAAGCAACAAAATACTTGAAATCACATAATTCTACAACATTTGGAAAACATGAATAGACCCACTTCTGCTACAGCACATTCATTCCTTTGCTGAACATTTATAGAATGCTGTTCTATGCCAGGAGCTGGGCTCAGCCAGGAGCTGCCTAGAAGATAACAAAAACTTGTGCTTCCTCAAGTGACAGAATTCCCAGTCTGATATTCGAAAGGTTTCCATAAAGAAGCTGCAAGATAATTTGCGAATGGGTATCCCAAGGTATTTGGCAAGAACTTGGCATATCTTCAGTGAGATATTGCTGTTACCAATTAGAAATTCACAGAAGAGATTCCAGGAAGCATTAATGGTCAGCTAATAGTATACACCAAGAATGTACAGTGGTCCATCCCTGTGTTGGGTCATAACTGTATATTACATAACATTCTTCTTTAGAAAGAATGAAACATGATTCTAGTATCTTATGACCTGAATACAAAGGTATTATTGTCAAGGTCACATTGGGAAAAAAAAGATTCAGGATCCAAATATCCTGCATGCTGAAATTTATGATACAAAGGTTAGAAGAAAATAAGAGTAAATAGTTATATGATGACTGCAGTGACTATAACCTTTTAAGAAATAATTCAAGATGACAAAAGTATGTTGTAAATAGATTTATGAATGTCTTTTCTCTCTCTACTATGAAGTACTGTACATTTGGCATTTCCCTTACTCTGGTTTTCTCATTTAAATTGGTGTACACAGGAAATAAGTTCTTGGGTTTCTTACTGTGACAGCCTGTGTGATAATGAGGAAGCATACTGTGATCACAAAGATTAAGTGGGAGCCAGGGAAAGGGACCCTTTTGAAACAAAATCAGAGACCTTAATGTATGTATTTGGCCAAAGAACAAATGGAATAGAGCAAAAAAAAAAATTAAAAGGATAAACTAAGAAGAAACAAAAAACAAAACAAAAAGAATGAACTATCTTTATTTGTTGTATTCTTTAAGATATCCATAACAAGAAAATTTTGATAATTATATATATATAATAGTATTATATATATATATATATATATATAT
>NW_026000026.1:58600520-58685687 GCF_001458135.2 Marmota marmota marmota | reverse complement strand
AATTTTGATAATTATATATATATATATATATATCCTTGAGTAACCAGGAGACTGAAATGTTAGATGAGCAAGATGAGCAAACATAGGCTGAGGAGAGAAATAGGAAAAAGATTTTTTTCCAGTTGAAACATAAGAAAGAGGTTTTTCCCGATGAAAAACTAGTAAAATGATATTTTGTCAGTACTGAGAAACAGATGATGTTGACATCCAGCTTTCTCTCCAGTGGTTCACATATTTGAAAATGACTTTGTGTTATCCAAGCATTGTGACTCATGACTAAATGAACTGCTTGGGGGAATTCTGGATGCCTCTGAATGCTCTGGACCTTTCGATTGTTAATATGTATGGCTGACTGGGGACTTTCTAGCCAAGCTGTTGTTTGATGATATTAGAAAAAAAATTAAATAGCTTGTTATTTATTCCATTATAGCAATACATTGAAAACTAGTTTCATAGTCTTTTACAACTTCCCCTATTTTCACCCTAAAGAAAAGTCTGGAATTGATCGTGTGTGTGTGTGTGTGTGTGTGTGTATGTGTTTGATTAAATAACTGCACTGTACTTCAGAGAGCAGTAAAGCACTACAATACTCCATAAAATAAGTAGAAAATGTTGAAAAATGTTGAAAAGTTGAAAGAAAACTTATGAATTCTTGAAGCAATCTAAGTCACTTAAGATGAGTCACTTGGAAAGCATGGGAGATTTTCATTTCAAGTATTAGGCAAGTGTACTCTGTCTCCCTGGTGAGAGCAAATATGATATGATATGATATAGAAGTTCAGGATGAGGAGTTAATATTTTAAAAATCATATGTGTATATATATATATGTATGTATATATATATATATATATATATATATATATATATATAAAATAGTAAAATGATATAACTATCATACAAATATAGGTATATATTATGCATAGCTAATAAATATATATGAAAATAATTCAATGATTTCTTATGTAATTTATTAATTTTCTCATTTTACGTAGGGCACTTTTGAAGCCCAGACTCATTCAAGAATAAACACTCATTTAGTGGCACAACCAGAGTTGCTGATTCCAGGTTATCTTTCTAGCAATCCTTCTGTAGAACAGTGCAGCTTTATATTGGGATAACAATATCTGTGCCATTTTATCATTCCTTTTTATAAATGATTTTCAATATAATAGTATTGATTTATATACCATTTTACTCTTTCAAAGTAATATTCAGAAACTGAATGCATTTCAGTTTATAAGTTATCACAGATCTGAAGCTGTTTCTGGCTTGTGTTTCCTGGACAAATTTAAAGAAAGATTATTTTTCACAGACTAGAAGAGGAAAAAAAAACCTTAAAAAATGCTTATCTAGCTATGGATTTATAGCCCAAACTGCAAGTCAAAGTTTTAAATAATTCTAAAATAGAATTCCAATTTTTTTTCAACTCTAAAAAAGATAGCACAAATTCTATAGCTGGGTTCGGAAGCATTTCATTTAATTTAAGTTCATTTATCTACTCAGGCTTTCAGCTGACATCTGCAGAGCAAAATCAAGATCTCTTCTGGAAAATTGATTGATGGTGCACCATATTATTTGTAAAACTCAAACCATCTACATTTGAAATATTTTATGTTAATTGAAATTTGAAACAAAATCAGAGACCTTAATGTATGTATTTTGCCAAAGAACAAATGGAATTCATTTTAAAACTAAATATTAAGTTGTACACATTCAAAGTTGGTAAAGGGTTATAGGAATAAAAGAAAAAAAAAACTTTAGTTTTTAGGGCATGCTTTGTCAACAGTTTTACTTTTTTACTTTATTTTACTAGAAGGTTTAATGTGGGTCACATGGTATTAGCAAAAGAATTTTGTGGCATACTGACACTGTCTATTGATAATTTTGTTTTTCCTTGTTCATATTTATTATTCTTTTCAAAGCAGATATTGTCAAGGATATACTTGAAGAACTACCAGAGAATATATTTATATTCTAAGTGTCTACAATGTTGAGAGTTGGTTGTCTGGAATACAAGATGGTAGGGTAGGAGGGACTTCATTTTAAAAATTCAGATTGAATGAATTGCATTCTCATTAATAAATAAGGAAATACATGTGGTGTTGAACTTTTAATATTTAATATAGCATGTTCTTTTTAATCAGTTTACTAATGTATGGACCTAATTACAAAAGTATAAATTGAATACTACTTATGAACAAGACAGATTTTTATAATGCTATTATTCAGCGTCTATTTGATGTTACTACTTTGTGTGACATAACATTGGTCCTTATTTAAATTCCCTGATTTCTCTCATTTCTCTTGTAGGACACCCTACTGCCATTTCCGTTCCTATTTCTGATTATAGAATAGGAGTCGCAAACTAATGACTCACAGTTTATTTCAAGTCTACTGACCTACTTAGGAACACATAACTTTAAAAATTAAATTGTATGCCAACATTTAAAAATAGTGAAATTTCAAAAGAAATTCCAAATTGCAAGAATTTATTTTAAAATTGAAAATCTATCTAAAATAGATCTTTCTTTCCTTGTAATAACAGCTAACTGTGCTTTCTTTTGTGGCCTGGTTATTGCCATCCAGTCCTTTACAACCCAAGTACCCTTTTGTCTCTCCCACACTGACACCAGATCATTAACCCTTAGTTTCATTCTTCTGCCTTTGAGGAGTAGGAAAAGGTATAAACTTGTATGATAATTGATTCAGACACTCATAGAAGTAGATAAGACTTTGCATAACATCAATCAAGATTTCATATTAAAATAATCACATTAAGATATTATTGAGCCAGTTAAGTGACTTAGTAAGAATATATATGCAATAGCTTTGTCTCAAATGCACATATTTTGTCACCAGTTTAAGAAACCAAATGTTAAATAGTTGCAGAAAGTTAGGCAGCATCTTACCAATGAAAGTTTCTTTCAGGCAATGTGTGCTAGTGAATGTTTAACAATGAGCTGTCTGGGTAAACAAAAAAAAATCTGAATTCATATTTGCTGATTTTCATAGTGTATATACTCCCAACATATCCAGTTTCAAGTTAATGATAAAATATTAACTGGATTGCAAAATTTCAGACAATTTGACAACCCTTGTGTATTAATAAGCTCCAGCTATAGTACACCCAAATATGTACATAGTTAAAGGAAATTTTTGTCTGTATTGAGTAAAGAAAAAATGAAGCCACTTACATTCAGCCTTATTAGATGAAATCCTTTCTATCACACAGAGAGCTCTATCAGAAATACTATCTCATTTATCAGAATGTTTTCTTTTTATTGTATCTGTCATCATAGTTCAGATTGGCTAATGCAAATGCACTGACAACAGTGATATTTATAAAAGCAAATCAATAGCTTTTATTTAATTAGCCTCTTCTGGTTTATTATTCCGATTAAATATAAGCATGCATAATGGACATTTTATATAATAATACTTAAAGTGGAGTGTCTAAATGTTATTGACTAAAGAAGAACTTAAATTCTTCACTCTACTATTGAGCTAGGTCTGACTAAATACTTTTGAATAGCATTCAAATTTCATAGTATTTGTCAGAGATGGATATTTATTCTAAACCTGCTATTATTTACTGAAGTATTCATCATTTTTCTAAAATGTAAAAAATTATGAGATAATTAGTAATATTTATGACAGAGCAATTCATTTACTCTATTTTCTCTATTATAAATGCTTGTGATAAATTTCACAGGATTTAAATTTTTATGTTTATGACTTTGAGTCCCACAGTAAAATACACATTTACTTACATAATTGGAAAAATTAGATTTCTTAACCACTTTAAGTGAAATCCAAAAGGACATTAGTAAAAGTAATCACAGCTTATCTGATAAAGTAAAATTACACTGTCATTTCCTTTAATCACAATTAAATATATAGCATGAGATATAATTTATGACAAAATTTTCACTTAAAAATAAGTCTTATCTGGGTGTAGTGACACACACCTATAATCCCAATGGCTCAGAAGGCTGAGGCAGGAGGATCTCGAATTCAAAGCCAGCCTCAGCAACCTAGCAAGTCCCTGTTTTAAAATGAAAAATATAAATAAAAAAATATGGCTCAGGTTAAGGGACTTGGGATCAAGCTCTGGTATAAAAATTATTAATAATAATGATAATAATAATATTTATTTAATTGTACACATTTGTGTGCATGCATATATATTACAGTTTATATATGTATAGAAATATCATATATAAACACATCAATTATTATGCCCTCAATTCAGTTTCTAATTTCAGAACCCTAAGATTTTATTGAACTAATTGTTAATAAAGGTTAAGATTCATTTATAAATAGAAACAAAAACACTGTGTGCAATGTAGCAGCTCAACTTTCACCTGTGATATTTTATTGTCCACTGTCAATTCAGAAAAAAAAAATTAGATTAAGAATTGAAATAGTATTTCTTCCGTTTTCCATAATAAAAAGAATCTCAGAAAGTGAATTGGAAATATTTGCAACAATAGTCAAGACCATATTCTGGTTTCTACCAGTATTAATATTATAATAAAATAAAATAGTTTAATCAAAAATTGATTTTGTGGGGATGAACAGGCAAAGTAAATTAGTGGTTACGTAATCCAACAGCTTTTAAATTCATTCTTATGGTTGAATGTGGTTCCATTTGCAACCATTTCATCAAAAATATTTTACCTTTCTTGTATGAAGATTTTCCCAAAGTTCCAGAATTATTACAGATAGAGAATCTGCCCCTTTTGCTTCCATTAACTTCCCTGTATTGAAAGAAAGAATAAGGTAATAGAAAATGTGACAATTAATTTAGCAAAAGCAAGAAAAAGAGAATATCCTGAAAAATATTCCAATACTAGTATCAGGTTGCTGATGCTCACAGGACATATGAACTGTGAAGACTGGCAAAATGAAAAAAAAAGTGTGTGTGTGTGTGTGTGTGTGTGTGTGTGTCTGTGTGTATTGGGAGATTCACTTAAAGCAGTTATTGTTCTTTACCCATAATATCAGTGAAAATGTTATTTTTATTTGTTTATTTATTTTTTCAATGAGTTGGAGAAAGTTAGTACCTTGAGTTTGGAACAAACAGAACACGAACAAAGAAAAAATATAAAAGAAAAGTAAAATAGTCTGTATGCAAGTTTCTAGCATTATCCTTGAGAAGGAATTTGGCAATAGCTGCATGAGAGCAACATATAAATTGGCTTCTCATTTCATTATTTTTGCCCACAAATTTAAAGAAATTGCAATAGGGGAAATAAAATGTGAGGAATCAATCTATTCCCTCATCTTTCTTGTTTTCTTTTATAAACCAATTCAAAACTGCTTTCCTGAAGCATCTCTGACAGATTTAGATTTTATAAGTGGAAAGTAGAACTAAAAATCAGAATGGTTTTGTATTTCCCTTGTGTAATAAAGGGTGTGTGTGGGGGGGAGGGGCATGTACATGTGTGTGAGCGCCAATGAGAGAATTTCCCAGGCTTCCTTTAAAGCTCCTGTGAGTAAAGTCAGTCGTGATAATAAGTGACATGGGAATTTTCTAGCCGAAAATTGGAAAGTTAAGTCTCCAAAGTATTCCGTTTAAATGTCAGCACAAAATGGTAGCAATTTCCTTTGAGGGATCTTGTTATTTCCCAGGTATAAACATATTCTTCCAAATATAAGTAAAAATTGAATCTGAAAGTAATAAAGTAATTTTCCTAGTAATAGTTCAAGTTGAATATTTAAATTAATTTTTATTTCTAAAACTCATTTGTGCCCTTTGGAAAAAAATAACGATCACTTTGGATCAAGTAAAGATGTGCACATGGTGTTTAACATTTGCAGTAGAAAAGAGAAAGCTGCTCAATTATAGGTTACATTTATTAAGGAGTACTATATATTTAATGAGGCAAGCATATTAATGTTGTATCCATTAGATTTTAGGGGGATTTGTGCTTCTGTGTGTGTTTTTATCAGTAGGGTAAATCACCTAATGACTCATCTCAGACTACCACAAAAAGAAAACCATAAAACATAGACCCTCAATAATCTTAGTAATTTTATTTTTAAATTTAAATTTAATGTAATCCAATATAGCCAAAATAATATTATTGCAGAGCTCCAGCTCAACCTAGTGTTAGGGGACTGACACTGAAACCAGATTGCTTTTTAATCCACACTTCTGCAGTTTGCCCACTCTGTTACTTTGAGCTAGTTACTCGCTATCATGGATTTTCTGTCTCCTCATCTGTAGTTTCTGAGAGCTTTACTTCATAGGGTTGTTGAGAAGATAACTTGAGCTACTTGTAAAGTGCTTAGAACAGTGTCTGGCACATCACAAATGCTAAATAAGGCTCAACTCCTATTAGTGCGTCATTGAAAAGCAGATTCAGTAAATTATCCTTTGGGTAATTAGGAAAAGCTAATTTCTCTCTCAAGGTATTTTATCCTCTCCAGACACCACCTCCCTTTCTACTATTTTGTTTAAATTAATCACAGTTGTTTCTAATAAAGTATCTTGAAGTAAATTTAAAAAAGAGTTTGGGTTAGGACAATAAATAAGAAAAGCGATGATTACATCTGCCATACCTTGATTTCAGAAATCCGTCTAATTCAGGTGGATAATTTTCTTTTCTTCTCCACTTCTATCTCTCTCTCAATTTGGATTGAAGTCAATTGATATTTATCTTTTCACTCAGGTGGATATTAATAATAGATGAACATGTCCAATGTGTTTCCCAAAGGAATACATATATTTCAAACCTGGCAGATGCAATGACCCTACATTATTTGATGGTAAAATCTCTATTGTCTTTAACCATGTAATTTATGAAATACTAATTGACAACCACAGCATCCATAAGGGCCTTTTCTTTTTATAATTTTAAAATTCATATTAAGCTTTTCATATGAGTGGCAATTACAACTTCTGAGTACCAAATAATCTGCCATGAGAGAATATGAATTTGTAGAAAAGTTTATTTCAACTACCAGTAATCTCAATACTACATAAATTTTCCAATGTTTATGTTTTATAGCCTTTGGACATTTTAAGATTTCAAGTAGCCACATTGATTTTTAGCTGGAAAGGAGGATTTTAGAAATATTTTCTACACATTTATCTATATTTATATGATTATGTTATAGTTTGCTTATGTTTGAGAAAATGGCAATGTCTTACAAAATAAATAGAGGGCAAAGCTTGGCTGTCAGACTATGTCACATTTCCATGAATAATTCTTTCTTCCCCATATGGTAATGAAATATTCCTTTGTATAGTTAATGAAATGCTATTTGATAATAGATCTGAACCTAGGAGTATCTTTAGAATTTGTGATTGACAACTTTGTGTACAATAGAAAAAGAGTCTTGGTTTCATTCTTGGGATATAAAAACACTACATCTGAAAAGCAAGAATATAAGTTGAAAGACTTCTGCACCCTAGTTCTTTCTCTTTTTCCCCCATTCCATTCTTGTCTTGAAGCTTTGAGAAAAAATAATCTACAAAGAATGTGTTAATTTGATCAAGGATTACAATTTAAGTTCGAGAGGAAATAACTAAAAGAAAAATACTAAAGCATCTGGAAACTCAAATCCACCTAAATCCCATGATAATATTTCCTTTTAATGCCACTTTAGATACCAAATTACAATCATTGTCACAAATAAAATTATTTCTTTTTTATTTGACATAGATAATCATAAAATCACTTCATTTAATATTGAAATGAAGTTTTATACAATGCTAATTCCTAAGCACTCTCTTCATTTTCCATGCCCAACAAAATAAAGTTTGATCCTTTTGTTGTCACTGAAGGATTACATGTTTTATTTTCATTTACCTTTCCAATCTTTCTAATTCTAGTAAAAATAAATCTCAAAAGTCAAGTGCAGACACATACCTACAGTTCCCACTACCAAGGAGGCCGGGGCAGGAGGATAGTGTTAGCCCAAGAGTTTGAGGCTAACATGACCAATAGAGAGAGACCCTATCTCAGGGGGAAAAAAAAAGAAAGAATGAAAGAAATGAAGGAAGGAAGGAAGGAAGGAAGGAAGGAAGGAAGGAAGGAAGGAAGGGAGAGAGGGATGGAGGGAGGGAGGGAATGAAAAAGAAAATAAAGAAAGATAGGAAGGAAGAGGAAAAGAAAGAAAGGAAGAAATGAAAGAAATAGTGAAAGAAAGAAAAAAGAGGAAACAAAGGGAAAAGGAGTCCCGAATATTAATACACTATATATTGTATATTTGATTTGTATTTTTTAGTAAGTAACAACATTTGGCTATTGTTTCAAGAACTTGATTAAGATGATTTCCCACTCTTTTCAGTATTTTAAATTTTTTCATCTACTCACTTAGCATACATTAATTGAACATATGCCATGTTCCAGGGACTTTGCTAGATCTGGGTTACACAAATCTGCATTAAGTAGCTATGACCTCACTTGATGATTTTATCAGCACCAGGAAATGACAGTGAAGTATGATAAGTGCAAGATGGGGGAGAAATGGATGCTCTCTAGAGGGACCCTTCTAGCAGAACTGAGGTGGGAACTGATTAAAAGAAAAAGACCTGATGAAACAACTGATGTTTTAATTTATGCCAGGAATAGGAAGTGTTTCAGGCAGAGCAAATGAAAAGTGTGAAACCAGATGCTTTTGTGTAACCATTTCATTGTGTAATATCAGCTAACACTCTTATAACATTATGTGCCAGTCATTATTAGAGTGATTTTCACAGTATGTAAACAACTTTGCAACCTAGTGTGGTATTAATCTCATTTTCCACATGAAGAAACTGAGAAATGGATTAGTTAAGTAACTTGCTCATGTACACAGCTAGTAAAAGGCAAAGCCAAGATCCAAGCCAAGCAGCTTGTTTCTATCATCTGAAGTCTTTCTCTCAATTCCATGCCACTTTTAACAGTGGGAATTCACTGAAGTAAAAAAGTCTATTTATTATACGAGGTATTCACTTTGCAGTCCAATAAAGTTGGTAAACTTATAATAGACACCAATGGACAAATGCCAAAATAACACAACTCACCAAAAAGCTTGTGTGTCATTTATCATAAATCATAAATCAGCAATGAGATGGAATTCACTTCAATTCTTCACAGAGAGTCATTGTCTTCTTCTTCTACAAGGTTCTTTGCTAGTAATTAGGTATATGAAGATAATTTAGTTTTATCTCTGCCTACAATGAGGTGACAATTTTTCCTGCAAGTGATGTGTAAATGAATAAGAATATATAAGGGGCTGGGATGTGGCTCAAGCGGTAGCGCGCTCACCTGGCGTGCGTGCGGCCCGGGTTCGATCCTCAGCACCACATACAAACAAAGATGTTGTGTCCGCCGATAACTAAAGAAATAAAAATATTAAAATTCTTTCTCTCTCTCTCTCTCCCTCTCTCACTCTCTCTTTAAAAAAAAAAAAAAAAAAGAATATATAATACCTAAGGCAAATACAACTGAGAACACACCTGTGTGCTATGTGGGCATAGAGTTGGTATTATTCACTTTAGAATTCATTTTACAGTTTCTAAAGCCTGCCTAAGCATGTAATGAATAACTGAACATAAGGATGCAATATAAAGCAGAGAATCACTTCCATCAGGGTAAATCATGAAATATTTCATTAAAAGAGGCATTTGGGCCCCTGAATTGTAGATTGGATTTCTATCATGGAAGGTGGTGTAGGGGCAGAGCAAAATGAAATAAGATACAGAAGGGAGGAAGAAAAAAAGCACTAGAGTAGAGAAGTCAGAGGCCTAAATGAGTACAAATGAGTATAGTGGGAGGATTTGCTGAAGAGCTTTATTGACACTCAGTTCTCAAAAGCCTTGAATGCTGTAGGAAGTAACTCAGTTCTTTTGAAAATGGAGACTCAGTAGACATTTTTTTTTTGAGCAAGAAATAATAGGATCAGAGCTGTACTTTTACAAAACTCATGTTTTATTGATTAAATGGAGCCCATGAAGATATTTTAGAGGCCAGTCTGCTAAACTTTATTTTAGAGGCCAGTCTGCTAAACTTTATGCAAATCAATGATAATCTAAAGCAAACCAATAAAAGTAAGAAAAAGGAAGTCAACCAGGGTTGTATTAAGTTTTTAGAATTCTGAAACACATTTTAGGGTACCAACCTGCATTAGCTGAAAGAGGGAAAGTCACACCTTGAAAATAAGAACAATTCCCTTCATTTCACTGAAGGGGATAGGAAATCTTTCTTCCTATTATTGCACTTTCTGTGGTCCAAAGCATGTTTGACAATGAAACATCTGTGATACTGAAATATCTTTAATAATGAAACATCTGTGATACAAAAATATCTTCAATATTTTGTAAGTATTGGGAAGGCTTCCCTCAGGCATATGTCCCAGATATGCAGTTTCATATTTTAGTTATAATTGAAAAAACTGTGATGCACCATAAGAGCCCCAAAAGAAAAACTAGACCATGTGGAATTAACTAAATAAAAAGATAAAACCTAAAGTTTGAACTGATTTGTATTAAAGTTCCTGTTCTAAATATAAAAGAACATAACACATTCACCCTACCTAAATATTAATTCTATCATAGCATTTGACATCTATTTAAACAAAGAGTAAAAGGTGTTTAAACTAGCTTAGGTTTACAATTGATTAATAAGTATTGATAAGTATTTTCCAGAATCAATGTTTTAAATAATATTATGGTTCTTGACTCTGGGAACATACTCAAATATTTTTCACTTTGGCATAGTGATTCCTATCATGTCCTGATTTTTAAAACACCTATTTATCCCTTCCCACCCCCCTCCCCAAATTGTTCAAAAGTTAGATCAGTAGTCAAATGGGGAAAATTATTAAATGAAGTTTTTGTTTTGAAACCTGTTCAGAGATGATCAGGTGTGACTTCTCTGGGTACTCTGGAGCTGAGAACAGGATGCCAGCTACAGTGGAGTGCTGACAAGTGCAGTTGGGGGCACTGAGGGAGAAAGGGCTGTGAAGTGGGCAGAGGTGGAAAGATGGGTTGGAAAAGAGGTGTTTGTCTGCCTGGGCAGAAGTACCTTGCCAATAACAGTTCCAGTTATTGGCCATGTATTTTGTCATTGAGTTAACATAAAAGTAGGTTTGATAAATCTCTTTTTAAGATGAGAATTGAGGTTTGCAGGGGTTTGTTAGAGATAGGAAGTATATAGAATGAAAAGTGTTTTATTTCTTAAGATGCATTCCTGGTATTACTATAGTTATTTTTTGGAGCTTTTCTTGACCTGGGACATCAAGGTAGTCCATACAGTATCTTTTTAGCTTATGATCAGCTCGCTGAATCCTCAGTTCCGGGGTGGAGTTTGTCGTAACTATGTCTCTCAGAACTGTGTCTGTCCAGGTCTTTGCTTATTCACCAGCAG
Source organism: Marmota marmota marmota (assembly GCF_001458135.2). NCBI lineage: Eukaryota > Metazoa > Chordata > Mammalia > Rodentia > Sciuridae > Marmota > Marmota marmota. Next base: position 58,674,323 of record NW_026000026.1, on the reverse strand, counting down.
ACCTGAAAAATTCCAAACTCTCAAAACTATAGTGGTTGCTGCAGGACTGAAGCAATAAATGAAAAAATAAATCATTCTAAAATTAATTTATATACTTAAATACAATACTATAATGTAACTAATGATTCACTGGTAGACCAGCAATTTCAATTTCAATCAGTACTGATAAAGAGAGTTGTCATTAGACACTTATTACAAGTCCTATATATACAGAGTCGAGTCAGATTTGTTCTGAGAAACTACAGGTCTAAATTTTAAGAAGTAATACACTACACTGGTCATAATATATTTTAGTAATTTGTTACTAAAACATTATACATATTTACAACCTAAGCAAACTTAATAAAATAGAATATTTATATTAGAAGTCGTATGCAAGTATAGTTCTATAGATATGACTATTTGCTTAATCCTTTTAGAAAAAAAATTGTATGTATCTTTTTGTTTGCTTTTTTTTTTTTTGTACTGAGGATCAAACCCAGGGACACTTTACCACTGAGCTATATCTCCAACCCTTCTTATTTTTTACTATGAGATATGGTATCCCTAAGTTGCTGAAAGTCTCATTAAATTATTGACATTGACTTCAGATTTGTGATCCTCCTGCCTCAGCCTCCTGAGTTGCTGGGATTACAGACATGCACTACCATTCCCAGTCTTGTATCTTTTTTGAGAATAATTTTAGCTGTATTTGTGCATGTATGTCTCAGATATCTGTGCACCTATACACACGTGCATCACACAAACAAAATGCACAGAGTTGTCTAAATAGCATAATACTGAGTTGCCATGTCATTTTTGACTATTTGACTGAACTTCCAAGCTTATTATAATATATTCCCACCCAGAGATACTATAAGTCATAAAATAGTTTCACTGAAGCTTTGAAGGCATATACTGAATTCATAATAATCAAATAGGTTTTGTATGGATATTTGTTTCATATGCTTAGTTTATAAGTTAGAAATGAATTGGGCTTAAAAAATGTGATGCTGAAATGGGACAGCACCCGCTGTTATGCTGTTATAGTCAATAATAAATACTATATTGCTAACTATGCTCCAGGCAGTATTTGAAGCACTATGACTATTTTAACTTATTTAGTCTCCATAACAATTGTTTTAGCTAAATTCTGTCCCAATGTTATTGATGATGGGATGAAGTACAATAAAGTTAAATACCTTGTCAAAGCTCACACAATAAATAATGGTACTGGCTTTGAACCCCATCAGTCTGGCTCCAGTAAGAGTACCCATAACTATTGTGCAAGAATCCATCTTGCTGAGCTTCATTGCCTTTTACTTGTTTGCTTCTTAGAAAAGGTCTTCTAAAATAACAATTTTAGAAATGGTAGCAGAGATTTGAGACTGGGACACATGAACACTTTATCTTCATTGTGGCATGTTTGTGGAAAAAACTGGATGACTGCACTGATAAAAAATATAACATAAATAATAAAAAATACAACATAATAGTACTTTTTCATCTTGTTTAATTGTGCTTTAGCAAAGTCAGTTTTCCTTAGAGAAAAATAGGTTGCAGATAGAAATGTTGTTTTAATTGTAAAAGATATTCTGGGTATGTCAAAAACTTTAGAGGTTAAGGACACAAGAATTCATTATGTCTGTTTTCTTATTCACTTATGACTTTTTTCCTTCACTATAAATGGATCACTGTCAATATCCTTTATTTTTTTTAACCTTTCTTTATTACTGCCAAATAGAATTTAGGCTAAGAAGAAAGTTCAAATAAATTAAAAGATTTACCAAAGTATTTAGTCAATAGTTTGGAGGAAACAAGGAATAAGTGGATCAAAGAGGATATATTTGTTTATATTTGAAAAAGAATTGTGTTTACATTTCTAATCCATGTGATGAAAAAAAAAGAAAAAAAAAAAGACAAAGGACAAGGACCATGCCTAAAGATAGTTGGTTTCTTTCTTTAGTTCTTTTTTGGGGGGTTAGGGGGTTAAAAGAGGGAAGATTGCTTTACTTGGAGTTCCACAGAGGCTCATGAGCTCTATCATGCCCTAGGATTCTTTGGCCTTTTATCCTAAGAGATTAGAGCACAGCGGTGAGGCGAGAGCAAGCGCACATGCCCACTGAGGATCATTGTGCAGAACATTAACCATTTCATAGGTAAAGGTGTGTGACATAGGAATACCCCTGAGCATACAAATGTCTACTCCAACACCCTTTATAAAGGTCACTGGACTATATTTTGGGCTCAAATATTATCTGTATCAAAATTCATAGTCATTTCCTTGTTCACTTGGCAGAGCTTGTTCTTTTCCTAACTATTGTAATTCGGCCATTAAAAAAATTATTTTCTGTCTCAGACCTGATAAGAAAGTATCACAGAGCCTTTGAAGAAGCTGAATACTTCACTTGCTCAATTAATTCAGCAGTATGTTGCCTTTCCTGAACCATTTATTATGGACTAAGAATTTATCAGATCCTATGTAAACCACTGACTCCTCTAGAGTTCTGGAAACTTTCTGCTTAAATTATCAATAGTCACAGTACAGGTTTAACCAGTGAAAGTGATCCTAGATGTCTCTGGAATCCTGCACACACAGGGTCCTAGGACACAATCTATACTTTTCGTCTGAGAGGAGCCTTTTTGCAAAGATGTACTTAAACTCAACCTGTTTCCATCTAACACACAAAAAAATTTGATGCCATTATGAGCAGCTTTCAGAGAGGTTTTCAAAAAAGTATTGCTTTTTGAGATCTCAAAAGAAAAGTGGAGACTTAGGTGCTGCAAAATCACTGACAGAGTTGCTCTCTCAGGCACTCTGGGTGAACCGCCTCAAAAGCTGCTTGCCAGGCACTAAGTAGGAACCCTGAAAGAGTGAGGGAAATACTCCTCAAGTCAATACATATCAATTTATTACCCATCTCCCCATTAGAGATTTGCAAGGCATTTGGCTTGTACCAGGAATCAAAGGTTCTCCTAGTATAGGTAATTGTCTTACCAGTAAATAGAAGTAGACTAACGTTTTATAGTTGCAAGCACAGATTTGCTTTGATTGGTGAGGTTTCTGAGAACCATTAGATGGTTTATTTGTGCTTCAATTTATACATTTTTGTATATGCATGCATAAAAGCATACAAATGCATGATTTGAATTTGAAACTTGAATAACTTAGCCAGTTATTATCAACTGTGTACATGATGCTGTTATTGAACCTAGTATCAGGGTCGAGTACCACAATAAAATACAGGTAGAGTAGAGTACTACAATAAAACTGTGATCTTAGAAGACACTCAAGGCTGTTCTTACAGACCTGAAGAGATTGCTGTCATGAATGTCACTGCTATTTAGGGACTAGGTAGAGAGATAAAGGGATATCCTGGACTTCTTGCAGTTACTGTGGCTGTACATGCAGATTGTCTCTGAGGCCAGAGAGGGACTTATTAAATGCAGGGCCAACCCACTGTGAGAAACTCTCTGGCATCCCCAGCTGCCATTCAGAATGTGAAATCCAGGATATGACCTGTCAAGATGAGCCACTTCAGCATATTGTGGCAATGCAGCTGCCACTGATACATAAGTCTCCAGAGAAAAACATTCAAACTGTTTCCATGGTGGAATGAATACAAATGCACAGCTCCTAACATATTTCAATGTGATTTTTTTTCAACATTAGGTTCTATATTAAATATGCAGATGAGTGGAAGTGACCCCAGTTTCTCCTCAAGTCATTCATTGCCACACATTTTCTGGAGGCATATTTTTCCTACTCTATATTTGAGAAGGATAGGGAACATTTGAAAGACAAACAGATTGAAGATATGCAGTTCTATCCTCTTCCTTCAATGAAGGAAAAAAAATTATAGATCCTTCAAGCTATTCTAATGAACATCTCAAAAAGAGAGATTATTTATTGATATTGAGCTTATTGTTTCCATACTATTATCAATTTATAGCACAAGCACAAAATTTATAATAAAGATTCAAAACTCCTAATTTGTATTTTCAATGTCAACATAATGAGTGAATAAAATTAGGATTCACATGAACTATTCTCCCCAATAAAGAACTAATACTCAGGTTTTCACAGATGTGCCCAGATTAGTAGTAATGAAGCAATTTGGGTGGCAATTTCTTATCTTTAAGCTTTATATTAAAAGTTCCTGAAATGTAGAAGCATATTATTTATAAAACTATTTCTAATAGATCACAAATAAAAATTCCTCATCTTAGCTAGGGTTTCCTCTAGAATTTTGCATACCTACGTTGTCAACCAATAGATATAAGCAAATAGGATGAGAGAACATTTGATTCAGCTAACACTACAAATAAAAATATTTCAATGTTCCAAACTATTTTTTATTTTAACTAAATTATCTAATTATTGTCAACTATGTAGCTTATAATATGCATAAGAGATATGTGTGTATATATACATTTATATAGTAAACTGTAGACATATATATCTGTTTATATCTACTTACATGTCATTCTGTGAAGTATTTTATTATGCATATTTATTTATGTAAAAATAATATATAATATACTACATATTTTATAATCATAGTTAAAAGCAAACCTGTAATATATCTTTATCCATTTTATTAATTTAAATGAAATGTCCTATTACCTAATGATAATATGTAGCCATTTGATTCACTTATCTCCTAAATCTTAAATCGATAATTCATTAATTTATTTAAAAAGTATGTTTTTTATGCTACGATTAACTATTCAGTACAAAAGTGCTTGTAAAAAAAAGTGCTTGTAGTTTGTGTGAATTTAAATGTAGAAATTGCATATCCCCAAATACCTGAAATCCATCACTGAACTCTTGAATAACATTGAGATCCTTACACATGCTATTTCTTCAATGCAGTGTGACAGCTTTTTTTCCCCCTTAACACCTATCATATTCCCCAGATGGCTTAGCCATCATCACTGGCAGATCATGAATAATATTTCAGGTTGAACAGATGTAAGCAATTTGTAATTTTTCCCCTTTCTGAACTAGCTTTGTTTTGATGAATCAACTGGAATTTGAAACTTATGTGGAACTTCTGATGTAAAGGACCAGTGTTTTCCCACATTGGAATATGCAGTCAGCTCTTAAAATAGAAAGGAAACAGAAAACAGGGAAACTGGCCAGGGTGTATGACAATAAAAAAACTGGAAGATCACCATTTAGTTTTTTAATAGGCTCCATATTTCTTTAGTTTATACCATATATTAAAAAAAGTTTAGATTTCCCCTAGCCTTTAGTCGGATAGCCTGTGTTTTACTCTGGTAAGAATAGTCTCCCAAAACACTAGAGTGCTGAAAATGCAGGAAGTGCTGGTGAAATGGTGAGTGAAAAACAAATGGACTATTATCCCGGAAGAGATGTTTATATTTCTGAATTATATTTTATATAATTATACGAATTATTTGACCCAAATACAGTAAGTTCTATTGAGGCTTTTGGGGAATTCAGGATTGAAAAATGCTCTTTACAAGTTACAAATTAGGTAAAGGATATTTTTAAACAAAAATACAAAATACAAAAACTACAGAAAAGCCAGGTGTGGAGATATATACCAATAGAGCCAGCTACTTTGGAAGCTAAAGTAAGAGGATCACTTGAGTCCATGAGGTCAAGACCAGCCTGAGAAACATGGCGGGACCCCTTTTCAAAATATAAAACATACAAAATAACAAAAGTATCCACCTAAGACAGATCTTAATTCTGTAGTTGGAAAATGTATATTTATTCATAAATTGATACCTCACTTATAAACAGCATAATTTTCTTGACAATAATCAGTTTCCAAGCTTAAAGACCCTTTAATGTCTAGAGTTTAGTAACTGTCCTGCACTTCTAGAATCTGTTACTGACCTAGTTTTTCTTGATTTGAAAAGAACTGTCATAGTAAGTATTCTTAGCTTTCCCATGAGGCAAATCTAATTGCTGATTGGCCTAGAAGAGATAACTGAATTATAGGGCACTTGAGAATTTGTAAACTCCATGTGCTACATAAAAAAAAAAATTTAATAACCAAAATGTGAATGATCAAAGATAGCCATTAATGCACTCCTTATTTCTATGTTTGTTATTTCAACAGCACTGGTTTAGAAAGTTTAATGTAAATATTACAAAATGAGTTTATGTAGAATTCATAAACCATCTTCAAAGTTATTCTAAGCCTTTCCCTCTTCGGAAAACATAAAACCTCATGTCTTTCTTTAATAATATTTGGAATTTTAAGATAAGTTAAATAGTATAACTTGAACCTAATCAAAACAACCATATATATCATGCTGCTTCACTTCTACTCTAGAAAGTCATATGTTTATTCCTTTTTCAGGGAATAATCACTGGCTCTAATAAGCTGAACAATGATAGTATTTGCAAAATCTCTCATATACATGCCATTTTGAGAAACTCTTTGTGTGCATTCTTCTAGTTAATTAAGGAACTGAATGGGGTGGCCTACCTTCATTTGTTATTTGCCTCAGATTCTATAATATTGCTCAGATACATAAATTATTCCCTGAATTTCTGAGTTGGCTTTGATATACAATTATGAGCCCAGAAATGAAAAGGCTTTCTTCACTGCACAAAATGAAAGACTTTCTGGACTGTTCTTAGAGTTCCCACTAATGTTAAGTTTTTTCAGTCTTCTGTGGTGTTGAATTTCATTTATCCTTTTTATTTGAAAAGGAGAGATATTAGGACAGCAATAAAAAGATTTTAGCGATGTTTTATTAGTTAAGCAACGCTATTAGAGATTCAACATGACATTTCTTAATATTTTAAATTTAATCTCTTTTTCTAATGATTAAATGAAATTTATTCTTTGACAGTCTATTTTTTCCCTGAACCTCTTTATTCTACAGATTCATCTCTTATTTTCTGCACTCTATGCATGTTGCATGCAAAATGGAAGTTTATACAATAAATTTGAGTCAGCATACAAAACAATATTACATGAATGTACTAACAGAGGGAAACAGATGGTCAAGAGTACTGTACACACACTTTGTAAGACAACTCCCACAGATTGCCTGCCTTCAGATTTTTTTTCCCCTTATGTAGAACCAATCATCAAATAAGTGATTTGAAATGCTTTATTATGGAAATATTCCTCTTGAACAATAAAAATAACAAAAAGCAATTTCAACCACATTTTCATTTTGAAGAAAGTTGTGTTTCACCCTTGTTAAGTTTATTGTTATAAAGTCCAAGCTAATTATCTCCATCAACTTATATTCTTATTCAAAGAGTCTGAGAAAAAACTTTGTGGCTCTCATTGCTGAATTTCTATTATATCAGTGTAGCTGAAAGAAAACAAATTGTATGAAATAGATGGTTGTCTTAGTACTCCAAGTTTATGTGAATTTCATGATTGCTAGAGTAAGTGGAATTGTAGTTCACATTCAAGATAGATACTTCATGATAATGTCTCCCTGCCTTTTAAAATTCATCAAGTCTAAAAGAAGTAACTATTGGTTTTTTTGTTGTTTTATTTGTTTTGTTTTGTTTTGCCAGCTGATTTTCAAGCTCTGGTTGTATAATGTAGGCAGTAATTCATTAAAATTTTTAAACAAAAACAAGAGCTACACTAAGCTAAACTCAGATTCACTGGTTGAATATTATATGAACGTTTACATAGCTAACAGGCTTGAATTTTCTTAATGTAGTCATAGTAACATGACATATTAAATTTCATTTGTATATTGATAATTCACTGAACTATTATTTATATGCTAACTTTTGATTCCTCCAGCATTCCAGAAGGTAAGATGTTTTAACCAAAATTTATAGCTCAGGAATCTCACACACACATGAGAAGGACCAGCCAAGTCTCTGAAGATAAACAAGAGGCTCAGTTTGGATTCTAACAGCTGAATTCATTCTGAGTTCTAGGGTTTTTCATGCACAAAAGCTGGCAAGTAATACAGTACAATAGGGTCAATTTCATTCATACTTCTGAGTTAATCTTTCCATTTCTCATTTTAAAAAATGTTCTAATATTAAATAAACCATACATATAACATGCATGTAATATATAGAGATAATTGAAAGATGGATAATCTCAATTTTAGCACTATTTATTGTTCAGTTTCTTAAGGATTATAATTCCCTATAAGCAATTTCTGAAAGTTGTAATGCATTTAATAACATCAAGAGAAAATAATACTTGATCCAGTAATTTATCTCCTTACCAATATGAGGTTTATATATTCAATATTGAAGTTTTACAATAAATTTATTTACTGTAAAGTTATAAATTTATAAATTAACTTTATTTATAAATTAATTTTATAAATTAACTTTATTCACATACAATTCACATACCATACAATTCATTCATTTAAATTGTCTAATTAAATAGTTTTTAGTTTAATGATAGAGTTGTTTATCATCATAATGAATTTTAGAACATTTTATTTACAAAAAAGAAAAGACTGTATTCATCAACAATCATGCCCCATTTTTCCTGAGCTTCAACTCCAGTTCTTAGCCACCAGTAATTAACTTTCTGTTTGAATGAACTATTTTATTTCAGATATTGCATATAAATAGATTCTTATGAGGTGGGTTCTTCACTTTGGCGGGGGGGTGGGGGGGGTGGTACTGGGGATTGAATTCAAGAGCACTCAACCACTGAGCCATATCCCCAGCCCTATTTTTTATCATATTTAGAGACAGGCTCTCACTGAGTTGCTTAGGGCCTCGCTAAGTTGCTGAACTTATGATCCTCCTGCCTCAGTGTCCTGAGCCACTGGAATTACAGGAATGTACCACCATACCTGGCTAGGTGTTCTTTTATAGCTGATTCCTTTCATTTGCTATCATATTTTCAAGATTTGTATGTTTTTTAGCAGGGCTGAGTACTTCATTGTAATCATCATATAATATTACATCTTAGGGACATACCACAATTTATTTATTCATTCATCAGTTAATAAAAAATTGGATTGCTTTTTTCTATTAATAGTAATTTTATATAAGTATTTAGTGTATATTTTTGGCTGGACTTGAGTTTTCAATTTTCTTGAGACTTGTGAAGGAGGAAAAAAAATCTCAAAATAACAGGAGAAAAGATTAGTTAAATATAACTGGGCTCACTTTCATGTGTTAGAAGGAAAAGTGGGGATTTATAGCCAAGGAATAGAAAGAGGGATAAAAAAAATCACTAAGAGGAGACATGGAGGGCAGGGAGATTCTTAATAAACAGGCCTAACAGAATTCTTTCTAAAAACAGGTAAAGGATTTAGACAAGAAATGAGTAACTGGACAGTAGATCAGTCATGTTCAGTTATCAAGAGTAGAAGAGTTCTCACTATATAAGTTTAGCAAGATTTTTGCTACAACTGGACTCTGCAAGGATGGAGCTGGAAGGCCAGTGTTGAAATTTAGTTAAGAAGAGGCTTATAGGAGCTTAATTAGAGTTTGGACAATGGGAGAATTTTTGCTTAGGAATGCAATTGCTGCATCATATTTTAACTCTATTTTTAATCATCTGAGAAACTTCTAGACCATTTTCCAAAAGGGCTTTTACCATTTCACCTTCCCACCAAGCAATGTATGAGGGTTTCAATTCCATTATATCCTTATCAACACTTATTATTTGAATATTTTTATTATAGCCACTCTAGACAGCATGAAATAGTATCTCATTGTGTTTTCTTTTTTTACTTTATTTATTTTTTTAAATTTTTTGATTTGTTCTTTTTAGATATACATGACAGTAGAATGTATTTTGACATATTATATATATATATGGTATAATTTATTTTAATTAGGATTGCATTCTTGTGGTTGAACATGATGTGGAACAACTAGGGTTGTTTTTGATTTATACTTCCTTGATGCTGATAGGTGGAATATCTTTTGATGTTCATATTGGCCATTTATTTATTATTATCTTGGTAAACATATATTCAGATTCCATTTCATTTTACATTTGTGTTTTTATATTTTCTTATCATTTATTTTCAAAAGTCATTTGTGTATTTTGGAGGCAAGTTTCTTACAAGATGTGTTTACTGATGTTTTCTCCTTCCATGAGCTTTCTCCTTTTTATAATAGCATGCGAATTTTTTTTTAATTTTGAATATTCCAATTTATCTTTTTTTTCTTTTGTTGTTTGATCTTTTATTGTCATATTTAGGAAGATTTTGCCTAAAGACAAAATGCTTCAATCCTGCATTTTCCTGTTAAGAGTTTTAGCCCTTAAATTTAGGTCTATGATCTATTTTAGCTTTTGTAAATAGCATGATAAAAGTGCCAAACTTTATTTTTCAACAATACATTTTAACTGAATATTATGAGAAATGTAATAATGGGAAAAATAATAGTGTTACATAGTGTCTGATTGTTACATAGTGTCTGATTGTTGCAGTACTATTTCATTTTTGTTATTTTTCATTGTAAAACATGGCATATTCCATAATGCAATTGTATTTTCAGCTGCATGTTTAATTTTTTTCTTCAGAAGAACATTACTTTCAAAAAATTCTCTATATTTTTTATTCAGATACGATTTTAGAAATGTTATTTATAAATTAAATGATTCTACATAAAATATGTCAAAGATACCAGCATTGACTAAAAAGGAGAAATACAAGGAAGATTAATATTGGTTCTATTAGATTGACATAACATCAAATAAAGATTGACTTGGGGGCAGGAAAATATGTCTTTACTAATATTTGACTTGCTGAGTCATATTTTATATCAAAGTTTTTTTGTGATAACAACTTAAACTATCCCCTAATAAATTTGTGGAGCAGAATTTACTGTATTTCTAGTGACAGGCAGCTTTGTAATATAATTTAGATCTCAAGACCTGCATCCCTGGCCTCAGCATCATTCCTTTAAGGGATTTTTCCTCAGCTGGAAGCCCCTTTCTCAAGTTATGTGTTCATGGAAAGCCCTGAAATTGAGTCATAAAATTGTGCAAAGGACAAGACAATTGTCTAAATAGGCAGTCCCTTCAGCACCTGATCCTTTATGGTCGGAAAGAAATAGATAATAATGTCTACATTTATCTATCCTCTCAAATGCTATTAGTCTTATACTTGCTGGAAAGCCATAAGGAATTACTTAGAATTTGCTTATGGCTATCAGAATTCTATTCTTTTACTTGGTTTTGATAACTCTGGGTTTGGCTGATATTTAGTTTGCACAGTTTGTTAGCAGGAATTTTGCATTATTCCTATCTGAGAGGTTAATGTAAACTGACTTATTAATGTAAATTGGGCAGGTCTATTTGTAAGCAGTCAAAACTGAACAACAAAAAAGAGATCATCAGGCCATTTGAAGAGTTGTTTATACTTTGTTTTCATAATAAAATAGACTTTTATTAAGACACTATCCTTTTGTTAACTGGATAATGTGGAAGTGTAATATCAAAGTTTGATATGTGCAAATTTTTGTAAGAAAAGTTTACTTTCTGAATTTCTTGTCCAAAATTTGTAATGCTAAGAGTCAGGAAGGAGCAAGATTTCCTATCTCTTTACTGACAGGGGTGTGTTGGAGCTGGCTGTACTGGTTTGCTACAGTTTATTTTGCCTCTCTTCTCAAGGAAATGTGCACTGAGGTCAGGTTAGTAGCTTGAAATCAGCAGCGTGGACTAAATGTTAATGTAAGGAACAGGGTGCATGCGTGTATACATCTCCATCATTTCCAGCTTCCAGTGTCTAATCTATTTTTTAAGCTTTTGGGTTTCCTACATCTCAATCCCCCCCCCCCGCTTTTTTTTGTCTTTGTAGGCCTCCATGCCCTATGAGGAATGATTACACGATTTCCTTTCAATCTTAATAGGAAAAATATAAAGTCTCTAGAATCTCTGATTTTTAAAAAGTGAACCTATATCACAAGAGTCATGTGCACAAGACACTTTAGCGTGAGTCCCATTTAACTCCCTCAACATGCTCTAAAAAATCCTGCCCATTCTGTTTCCAGAAGTTCTTTTTTTTTGTACGTCACTACTTCCTTATTCTGGTAGTTTAGATTATGAGTTTTAGTTTTCTCTTAAGAATAAACTGGGCTAAAAGAGAAGGTCATTAAAACTTGTGGTTTTGACATCTATTTTATGTTTTGCTGGAGCTGCCATTTACCAGTTTCGTCTTTTTGAAATTATCTTTGAGAACTCCCCAAAGATATTTTCTTAAATATAGTTAGAATCCATCTGTGAATGATGACTATTGAAAAAAAAAAACTTTTCTCAAAATCTAGCCAAAATATGATAACTTAAGTCATTTATGTAGTTTGGAGAGATCCATTTTAGTTCCCTTCAGGATTCTGACATGTAAATGAAGTATAGAGGATTCCCTGTGGGTATTTTTATTTAACTTCTCTCACTTCTCAAAAAGATTCAGTAGTCCTGTGACATCAATCTCTCTCATTATCTTTATACTTGAAGTTGTAATGAAACATTTTTCAATTTTTAGAAAAATAAAAAATTAATTTGTCATGTATTTTTGAGTGGAGAATATTTAATGACCTTTAGTTACAAGTGCTATAAGAAGCTGGAAATACTGTTGAAAGTTTTGCAGTAGGAATGATTTTATCAAATACCTATATAATTTGACTGAGGAAAAATATTGCACATTATGTCAGATAAAATAGGAGTAATTAGGTAGTAGGAGCAATACATAAATATTAGACTCCTGGGATTGGGGTTGTGGCTCTGTGGTAGAGTGCTTGCCTAGCATGTGTGAGGCACTGGGATCCAGTCTTAGCACCACATATAAATAAATAAAATAAAAGTCTATAGACATCTAAAAAAATATTTAAAGAAAAAGATTAGACTCCAGGTATAATTGGATAAAGTCCAAACTCCCACAATATAAATTTGGATTCCTTATGACTCTTTATAAATGAAAGTTTTAGATGTGGTGACACCATACTAAGAAACTCATCTTATTTTGGGGTAAAATGGAACTGAATATGCTTTGAAGGCTTGATCAACATTACATGTTTAGTTACAGCTAGAGCCAGCCCAGACTCTACCTTTTCCAATGTTTTCCTACAACTGAATATTGTGTGTGTTCCATTTTACTAACACTATGAATCTCTAAAATGTCAACTAGAATAAATAATTGTATATTAAGTACCTCTTGTGTATTGAGCATTGTGCTAACCATTATCAGAAAAAAAAAAAAAAAAACAGAAATGTCATGCATCTCCTCCATTTACTTTAGGTGATAATATTAAAACTTTCTATTAATATATAGTAAAACTATGTTTATAAAGAAGATAGTTATACCATCCACCTCATTTTCTCTCTTTACAAATGAGGTAAACAACTAATACGTGGAAATTTTTTGTAAGGAAAATTTACTTAATGTTGATTTTTTTTTTTTTTTTTTTTTTTTGTAGTCGTTCAAAATTTGTAGTGCTATGGGTCGGAAGCAAGATTTCCTATCTCTTTCCTGTCAGTGGTGGGCTAAAGCTGACATGTACTAGTTTGCTACAGTTGATTGTGTGTCTCTTCCCAAGGAAGTGTGCACTGAGGTCAGGTTAGTAGTTTGAAATCAGCAGTGTGAGGCATACACACACCACAGAAACCAAAATGTTACAAATTGGTAACCCTTTCTTCCCACTACCCAGTGTCTGCTCTTAAGCCCTTTGCAGCTTGTCAATATACAATTTAGTGGCAGAACAGATTGATAAGTGATTCCACTTCTTGAACAACAAATTTACACTCTGTGAAGTACAGAGAATATATGTGTATACTATAGTGTACATCAAAACATTTTATGAGGATCATGTAAAGGTACTTCGAAACTATGATAATGAAAAAATTATTAATATTACAATAATGAGAATTATGTGTTAACTAATAAAAATGAGGCACTTTGTAAAACCAGTAGACTATAGGCCTATCTGATATTTCTTAACCCTTTATCTGCTGTCAACCTGACAATGTTCACAGTAACATCAAAAAAAAAAAAAGAGGAGTGTTATCAGAGCTAAGAGCAAAGCTTGGTTCCTTATGGTAAATATCAAATAGCTTACATATTTACCAAATACAATGTAGAGATTGTCTATGAATAGACTGTTCTATAGAATTCACATTCTAATATAGACTATATACAGATTACTGAGTGTAAAATAATATCCCTAGTCCTTTCTCCATTCCTTGAATCCTCTACTTTTGATGAATCTGGCTTCTAAAGTTTGATAAAACTTTGTGTACATTATATGGAGGGCTTCTGCCTATTTTCTTTTTATCTCCTACTTAATACAGAGCTCTGCATACAAAGGGCATACAGGAAAAATATTGATAAATGACTTGTGAGGTTACAAATGTCTGCTTTCATTTCAATGACACTTCAAAATACTTTAAGGAACACTATTCATATCTACAGGGAAATTCTTATGCTTTGATACAATGTCACTGCCCCTGGCATTTGCAATGTGGTTAAGCAAATTATATGTTCAAACCAAAAAATCCTCATCTGACTTCAAACACTTTCTGAGTGTGTACATTGGGAAAAACGGGTCCTTTGTATTAGTCAGGTCATATTTACCTTTGAAATAAAAATGTCAAAAAAGCCCTATATATAAAGAGCATTACTATTGATGCTGGTCTGTTAATCATCATAATGCTACACAGATCTTTATTATTTACCCAATGAACTGTATGTGAAAATGGTAGCAAAAGACTTGCTATTTCAAACTGAATGTTCTCAAGAAGCTGAAGAGTCCAAATTCTTGTTAATGAAAATTGAAATCATTACAAGCAGATAGGTGTAAACTTACATTCTGGTCCTGTGACTTGCAATTTCTAGAAGCATATTCTGCTTATTTAACCTTCCCTGTCCACCAAGCCTCAGTTTCCTCCTCTGTGAAATAACAGCTACTCATGAGCTTGTGCTGAGAAGTAAATGTAAAAGAAAAGAAAGGAAAGGAACATATGTACAGAGGAAATATGTCTGGTACACTTCAATTAATTATTATTATCATTTTATCCCTGAGTTTACTGTTAGTTTTCCAAGTCACAATAAATATGCCATTTCCCTTTGTTTCCTTACATCAGAAAAATATTTTGGATCTATCTATTCTTGCTTTTCAGGCATAATGTAAGGATTAATTCATGATTGACTAGATTATTCTTAGTAAACAGATTACTGGAGCTTCTATCTTTCTTAAAGAACTGATTGTCAATCTTTTCTTTTTTTGTGGTAGCATGGCCATCTAATAATATTTAAATGTATCATGAATTTTACCAAAATAATTTCCAAACAGTATTATTTAATGGACTTAAAAATTCATTCATCTTGTCTAGTATACTGCAGACTAGGAATGTAATTAAATGGCTACTTATTTACTTATTTGATGCTAGGGATTGAACTGAAAAGCACTGATCTAATGAGCCACATGGACAGCCCTCTTAATTTTTTATTTTGAGACAGGGTCTCCCTAAGTTGCTTGGGGCCTTGCAAAGTTGCTGAGACTGGCTGTATTTGTAATCCTCCTGTTTCAGTCTCTCAAGCTACTAGGATTACACCATTTGCCCAGTGTCAAATGGTGCAGTACCCAACTAAATGGTTATTTTGACAGTTTGGAAGAAGATAGCAGAGACATTGCATTTCAGTATACTGAGGAATAACTGACTTACATTTTATTTTATAGAATTGATCCACTTATACTCCTTATATGAACAAATATATTGGCAAATAAAGAAGGTGAAATCTCACAGACTTATTACTTTTTTTTTTTTTTGGTTTGTTTCTCCATGATGCCATTCTTATGAAATAGATGGGACCTGTTAGCTTTCTGGAGGTGGAGTGTAGAGTTGAGCAGATGTGGACATCTCCTGTAAAGGTGAAATGTATAAATATAATTCTTTTGTCATATCTCAAGTTTCTGTAGATGTATTAGAGTCAGAAACTATGTTATTAACTTTGACAGAATTTTGTATACAACCAAAGATAAAGTTCAGTTGTGGGAGATAAACACAAGAAGAGAAATAAAGGAGACTCCTATGAATTAAGAACACACATATTTATTATGTTTTTTGCTTCATCTCATATACCAGAAAGATTTTCTTAGCTCATGAAGAGAAACTTACATGTAATATTACATTAAATTATAACTGCTAGCAAGGTAAGATATCTTCCTCTATATCTGAATTTTCTTAGGAATTTTCATATTTTTTGAAGAACATTTATATTTTACAAGGGAAAATTACCTTATTTATAAAGTTTTAGGCTTCCTTATATAAATACAAATTGAAATTAATAGTTCATTCTTACCAATATTTTTTTAAAGAGAGAGAGAGAGAGAGAGAGAATTTTTTAACATTTAACATTTATTTTTTAGTTTTTTGGCGGGCACAACATCTTTGTTTGTATGTGGTGCTGAGGATCCAACCCGGGTCGCAGGCATGCCAGGAGAGCGCGCTACCACCTGAGCTACATCCCCAGCCCCTTACCAATATTTTGAGTATAAATTCTCACCAATCTAATCGGTATTGTGAAATGTAGCATTTTTTGCTTTTCTTTCTAAAATTGTGCTTGCTTGAAACCATCTGATACTTTGACTCATCAGGTGATTACTATTTGATTTTATGATGAGATACAGTCTGTCTTTAAAAATCAAGATTTATTAAATTTATTAAGATTAAGATTTATTAAGTACCTTCTTGGCTTTGCCTTATATTAAAACCTAAAAGAAAATAAAGGAACAGCAGGATGAGGTGGAAGCAGAGGAGGAATAAGACTCTCTTACAGTTTTGTGAAGAAAGAAGGTTTTAAACCACAATAAGATTTTTTTTTTTTAATGGCACACACCTGTAATCCCAATGGTTTGGGAAGCTGGGGAAAGAAAATTGCAAGTTCAAAGCCAGCCTCAGCAACTTAGCAAGGCCCTAAGCAACTTACTGTGACCCTGTCTCAAAATTAAAAAAAAAAAAAGAAAAAAAAAAGAAAGAAAAAAGAGGGGGCTGGGGATGTGGTTCAGTGACAAATCACCTCTGGGTTCAATTCCCAGTTGAAAAAACAAATCTTATAGCTGGAGGAAACCCCAAGACATAGAAACAAATGCTTATGTTTCTGAACAAAGGAAACGTGTTCTTTGAGGTTCAGTGGTATCACCACAATTCTCTTCCAAGATATACTTCAAGGGAGAAGTGGGATTTATGTGTGGGATTGATGAATGGGTTGTTATAGGACATGTCAGAACTCAACTGTCACGACATGTCAAGTTTATGCTGTATTTATTCACATTTACTATCTCTTTTACATTATTGCAAAAATCTTCTACATAAAATGCCATTGACTGAGGTCCAAGGAAGTGAAGCAACTTTTCCAAGGACTAATAACCATCACAGAAGGGATCCAAACCCATGTTCTCTGACCATAAACAGTGATTTGGAAGGTAGAGGCATTCCAAGTTTTGAGTTTGTTTGAATACGAGCTGGGATTATCACATTGGAGGAAGAGTAGATAAGTCATCTGGCTTAGCAAGGACAGAGATTCCATGCTGGGAATAATAAGTTCTATGGAGGATATCACATTTTTAAAAAAAGTTATAAGTGTTCTACTGACACACAAAATTCAAAGCAAATTGGTTTCATCCATCAGGAGAGGCTATTATAATAATAAAGCAAAAGAAAAGAAGGGAGGGAACAAAGGAAGGAAAGAAGAAAGAAAAAAAGAGAGGGCAGGAAAAAAGGGAGACAGAAAATGAAGGCAATACTAGCAGAAATAAAACAGCCTAGTTGGTGGAAAAGCATCCTGTATATATCTATGAATGACTAAAACACATAGTAAGATTCAAATCAGCTGGAGAAGTGAAATGACAGAGATGCTGTAGCAGCAATTATCTCGAAGTAGTTGTATTATAGTTATATTTTCTTCTTCATACATTTCTTCTTTTAAATTATTTACAAGGAACCTATATTGTTTTAATAGTTCCAAAACCAATTTACATAACATAAATACATATATGGCTACATTATTTACTGAAATATTTCTAAATTTTAAACCATGTAAAAGACATAAAATTGAGATTAAAACTAGAACACATTGTACTGAATTAGAGTGATTTACATTGAAATTATACAAACTGTTGTAAGCCAAGCATCATAAAATTTGCTTTCTTCTTATGTTAGTGTGTCTAAAGCTAAATTAATAATCTCCTGTAATAAATGTACAGATCAATATATTTGGAACAATACTCCATGTTTATAAAGCCCCTCTACTTGTTATTTTAAAATAGCGTGCTTTGCCACCAGAGTTTCATTTTCAAGACACTTTGCTGGCTTTCTGATTGTGATATCTCATGAGATGCCATGGATCGAAAAAGGCTGAGTGATTGCACATTTCTGACACTGGTGTGAAGAATTTAAATGGATACTTTGCCTTGAATATTTCTGTGTGACATTGTAGTTACCATCTTGTATTCCACATAAAAGTTGCCTTGGTGTTTGTCAATATCCATCCACAGTTACAAGGACTTCTAGGAAATTTCTACAATTAAGAAATGGAAAGAATCTAATGATAATAAGACCTTACAGTTCCATACAAATAATAAGGCACCATGCTATTTCCTGATAATAGTTTTTTCCCCCTTGGAAATAATTTAGCATAATTATAATACTGCAGATTATCTCCAACATTGACATTCCATGATGGTGATAATCAATTTTATTTTTTCTGCATTTGAAATGACTTAGCTTACCTTACAAATTTATAAATGGATGCACTTTTTAACTAACCAACTTCATCACTGGACATTTGTAACCATACACAAATCACTGGTAAAACTTTTCTATAAGGATTTCATGTTAAGAACACCAACATTTTAGTGCTAGAGGATCTTCTGACCACATTGGTCTCTTCAAAGTCTTCAAACTAGACCTTAACTATGCTCCTTGCATGGAATTTCTGTCTGTGATTTCTTCATTCATTTAACCTTCAACATATAATATACTTTATTTACTCAGCTACCTTTAGATAAGAAAATTTTCAGTTGTTCCTCTCTAAACATTTCTTATAAATCTTTACTGAGAACAGACTTTCTCAAAACAATTTTGTGATTAAAAAAATGTTCATAATAAATTTTTCAAAGCTCAAAATATTTAGCCCATTGCATTCTCAAAAGAGAAAAAAAATAGAAAACATGTAAGTTCAATCCTGGTTGGAATAAAAGGGGTGATAAAACAAAGTATCATAATAACTAAATATGTTTTCTCTGTTTCAAAGTTTGAAAGTATTTTTTATAAAAAACAATTGGTGTAAAATAACATTTCAAAATTGTTCTTATTTAATACTCAAGATATATTTGATTTCTCTTGTAAGCTTCATAAGAATTTTTTAAGTTGTAGATGAACATGATATATTTATCTATCGATCAATTTATTTGTTTTTATGTGGTACTGAGAATTGAACCCAGGGCCTCACACCTGCAAGGCAAGCACTCTACCACTGAGCTACAGCCCCAGCCCCAAGAATTGTTTTAAAACCAGAAAAAGTATATTCTGTGAAATCAAAGTCAAGTATATGAAATATAACAATTACCAGGATCTAATGTATTCTTACATTTACATTTATATGCAGGATATGTATTTCCCCCACTGAAGACACAATAGTGAAAACAAAAATTTAACAAATTGTTTATTAAGTTTGTTGTATGTATAAGTAGTCAACTTTTGAAGTAAGAGAAGAAAACCCACACTCTTCCCCTTTCAGCTGTTTTCACAGTAGACACTGTCTTTAAGAAAATGAATATACCAAGAAATACTGGAAACTCCCTGCCTTCCAGAAGTACTGATTAATTTGAGAGTTTCCATGTTTTTCAAGCCAATAAAGTTTGGTATAAGTGATTGATCTGAATATTTTGAATACTTTGCCTCCATAAGTTGGTACTATAAAATATTTATCAACATTGAAATACATTTTACCTACATTTACACTTACAAGATGTTAAACTGCCTAAGTGGTATTTATCAGTGATTCTACTACTATATTTTATTTGTGTTTTTTTGATATTCTTACTTCCATTAAGAAAATACTTTTAATTTGCTTTAGAATGCTTTACTAAAGTATGATTTTTATAATTGGAGTTGAAAAAATCAGTTGGCATAGTGCAGATAAAGTATTTTTTGATTGGATTTTTAGATATTTTGAAATCTATAGGTGATTGTTTCAAATTATTTTTCCTAAAAAGATAATTCTCTACCCCAAAATTGTGCCTATTCCCAGCAATATTTAACCTTTTCTGACAAAATTCTATTCAGTATATTGTTTGCTAGTAGTTCCTTTTGAATGTGTGATTCTAGAATAATAGTTACCTAGATTTTAGGTTCTCCAGCTAGAAGAGGGGCATCAAGAATAAGCAAGAAAATAAAGAAACTGTAGAATAAAAGTATAAGTTTCTAAATACATAAATGCTACTTTTTTCAGTAATCATTCAAAATATTGGTAAATGAAGGGCTTTTAAAATTTTCTATATAGAAAGTACTTGCTTGAGAATATGTTGCCTGTCTCTCTAAACACTTGTATTTTTTTTTCTTCCAGTTACTGGCTAACAAACAAAGTTCCCATCAAAAGACCCAGCACAGGTCTGCTCATGTATACACTCGCCACAAGATTCTGTGATGAAATTCACCTGTATGGATTCTGGCCATTCCCTAAGGATTTAAATGGAAAAGCTGTCAAATATCATTACTATGATGACTTAAAATATAGGTACTTTTCCAATGCAAGTCCTCACAGAATGCCATTAGAATTCAAAACGTTAAATGTGCTACATAATAGAGGAGCTCTAAAATTGACAACAGGAAAGTGTATAAAGCAATAAAGCACATTTTAAAACATACAAACAAACCGAATATGCACTTCTGTTCTGAAGATGCTTCTGGAGATTTGAAAACAGGATCCAAAACAAGGCTGGGTTTCAGCATTCACCAATTAACTGAAAGGATGATAAAGGAAGTTCATGTGAAATCCACTACCAGCTGATGAAATACCTGCAAAGTGCTCTAAAAATTAAATATTTTGACTTCAAGAGTCCTAGTAAGTGCCACTTCCACTAAGAATACAGTTTGAATGTATAATCAGTAGTGTTTACAAGATCAAACAATGCATTTGTCATTAATTAGCAAAGCAAATATGTTCGTCAATTTTGGGCTGCCGCTGCAACGCAAAGCACATGAGAAGAGGAACCCAGGAACACAACTCAGCCCTTGGGAAATTAAATCATCCTTATCAGCAGAAATCAAGATGGAACAATTTGAGCAGTGAAATCCATAAGATTAGACAACTCAAGTAAATGCCTTCAGTCAGGACTCTGAGTCTGATCATGAATGTTATGTTTTTGATTGTGTTTTTTTAAATTTTTGGGGGGGTGGGGGGATGTCTTCTGAAGTCTCTTTTGATTTAGATACTGCGATGCTCAGAAATCCTTTCTGAGATAAAGAAATAGGAAATACAAATGAATGAGAAATAAATGTCAAATAATCATTACTAAAGTTCTCATAATTTTCAAAAACAATCACACTGTTTCTATTTGTTAAGTTTTATTTTGCACAACTCTAAACCTCCAGATTAATTTCCAGTGGTGTAGAAGGTACCAGCTAAACTGTACCACTCAGTAATAGTGGACCATTTTAAAGGAAAGACATTCCAGATCATCTAAAATGGTAAAATTAACAGGAAAAAAAAAAGCACTTTAGGTACCAAAGATTATACTAATTTTTCTACACAACATACCATTCTCCTCTCATGAAAGTAATACATTATTAAGATGAATATAGTATTATGCTACTAACGTGAAAGTTGTCTCTAAATATTTTTAAATTTCCAAAGTCAAATTTTATTTTTATTGGAGGGAAATCTGCCATATTCTCTTCATTTCATAATAATTCTGTGGAAACATTTTGCTCTTTAGAATAAAGAGGGGCATCAAGAATAAGCAAGAAAATAAAGAAACCGTATAATAAAAGCATAAGTTTAGAATAAAGTTTGATATAGCAGAAATGTGACTTCTAGTTGTTTAATATTCCCCCATGATTCAAAGGCAAAGGTTGTTATGCTCTTTGTATCATACTTAGTGCAAAAATATCATGATTAATAGCAGAGATGATTAATGTTAAGAGGTTTAACAATGAAACTGTGTCAGTGTTATGTACTTAAAGTGAATTCAATTGACCAATAGTTTTCTGTAAATTTAATCACATTACCCCTAAATGTGTTTTTAAAGAAACTAAAGTTTTTCATAGGTGATTTTTTTAAAAGTATAAAATATAACAGAATGGGTCAGTAAGTTAGTTTTCTTATAATTTATACTGCACCAGTAGGTAATTCTGATGGTAAATTGTTTCTTCAGAAAGCAGAAGCACTTTTTTCTCACTTCTTCTTTGGCATGAACCAACTTACATGACTTCTTGTTTCTTGGGGAAGGCATCTGAGGAAAGAAGAAATAGCATGAGGAATAGGTTTGTTTTGTTTCTTTCTTAGAGAAGGCAATGTGAGAGATGAATAAAAGCATGAATTATATATATATATATACACACACACAAATATATATGTATATTCATGTTATCACAATATAGATATTCAGAATAGTATGATTTTTAATATTTTTAATGATATGTGCTATTATTTAAAAAAATAAGGTAGAACATTGGGATACAGAAGACTATATTTTCCTAGGATTCTTGTGTCCCTAAGAAAGCAAAATGGAATACATATGGGAGATTCATAGCTAAAAATGAATAGAACTTTAATGTACTTTTATCATTAAACCTCTTATCTATTGAAATTTTTTTTAAAAATTGCATACGCTTTGAAGGTAAACTTGAAAAGTATGCTTTATCTAACATGAAAAGTAGAATCTTTTCATAAAGTATGATTTATTTAATAAATGAAAAGTAAAATTGTATCTCAGTTTGGACTATTTGCACATAATAAATTGTTACAGTAGCCTTTATCTTGAATTCAGTAGAAATGTAGAAGTCACAAGTAAATCTTCCAACTTGATATTCATTCAAAGTTTGTCTTAAAAAGCAACAGCAAGGTACCTTGCCATTTTTACTGCATTTTCAACAAATGTACTTAAACAATTTTAAGGCCACAGCAAACACATGTCAGCCATTCACTGTTTCTGTGCATTGATGTTTATCTCATAGATGTATTGGGTAGTGCCTTTTTAGCTTCTTCGCTCTGCTTTATTATCCTACACTTTCTGTTCTCTAAATACTTGCCCAGTTCTGAAAATGTTCAGCATAAAAAAAAGGGCTTCAGTATTGACTGAGACTATTTTTGTTCATCTCAGGGAACTTTCAATACTCAAGAATGAATTCAATTAAGGTATTCAGTGTTCAAACAAGGCAACTGTACAAGTCTATTTCATTCCCTATTGTATATACCTATCCATCTGTCTTCCCCCTTTGATGTCTACTGTGGCCTTCTTATAAGGATAGGGCAAGGAGATCATTGAAGGCTAACAGCAAGACTAACAAAGAGCTGAAATTTAAACAACAAGGGGGCAAATGGGATCAGAGCAAAATCAAATTATAAATACATACTTGAAATATAGGGGTTTTTCTTTCTTTTGAAACTGTCTTACACTTACAGCTTTAATTTTTTTTAACTTATTTTTCATGATTTAACCATGTACCTGGCAATGCTCAGGCAGCTGATTGTGAAATATTCCTGTTTAGGTAACATAATGTTACTGTGCTGTTAACATGAATAGGCCATGGAAACATTGCATCATTATTACCCAGCCTGTTCTATGGTTAATGTTATATTGCTGAAATAAAAAGTGAGTCAGTAACAGATTTTCTGGGCAAATCTAAATGATTCAGCCCACAAGACTGATGAAACTACTGTGGAAGTTTTCCTAACTGAAAGAAGGTGCTGGGCATTCAAATGTCTTCATGTATTGTATATCATATGAATTGTATATCAATTATTAATGGGAATTTCTACATGTATGCTTATAGAAGTGATTAATTTAAATAATGCTAGGGGTAGTGTACATACCGACTAGTTACTAAGCTATTACACAGGAAAAGGGTGAACTAAGTAATTTATTTCTAATTGAGCCAGTTAGTCATAATGCACATAATGTTGTGTTTGGTTCATGAAAGAATTGTTTTCATGTGGTTATTATAAGGACTATCTGTAATTGTGGAAGGGGTGTGGGAAGAGTTATGTATAGTTAGTTGTTATCTCTTCAAGTTTGGAAGTTTCCCCATCAAACATTATTAATATACCAATGTTTTAAAAAAAATGAGTGAGGGTTGTTGTTTGTATTTGATTTTTTAAAAAATCCAAATAAAGCCCACCTAGAAATAGATATTTTATTATATATGTGCTATAGATATATCTATATAGTACAAATAGACATGTGTGTAACATATATACAATGTTATATATGTGTATCCGTGTGTATATACACTGAGTCTGTAAAATGTACACACTAGATTTGTGTTATGTTAACATCTTCAGGGTCTGCACTGTGAACTACCCTGGAGATATTAGACCACTTGGGAATAAAGAAGTTCTTTTGAAACTTCAGTGACTAAACTGCTTTAAGAGAGACCTACTTTAAAACTGAATTCTATGTTCATACTTAGAGTTAAAATAAGGGACTAGTATGTCCACACTTTTTTAAAAATGAAAAAAATAATAATAATAAAAGTCTTCAAGCTGGCAGTGTATTTGAATTGCAGTTTTCAGATTTTGACTCCAGGCCTTGTGTGTCTCATTTAAGTAGCACCTTTTAATAAATGCTGTTTCTTTGTGTAGGCAAAAGCACAAGTGTTTCAAATGTATATAGCAGGAAAAAAGTCAGTTTACAGAGATAGTATTGCTGCACAGGATAATTGCTACTGAGAGTTTCTTATATCATTTATTTGTGGAATTAAGAGATGAGGTTTTTTTTCTGTCAGGTTCATTCTGTTAAACACTGTTTCCCTATCATTTGTGTATAGCAACTGGGTATTATTGTTTTATCATTTGTAAAATTGTAAAATAAATTAAATTTCTTTTTTCAATTTTTTTTCTCTTGCTTTTATATCAAAGACCTTGGTTCTACTTAATATGTCAATATCCTTTAGTAATTTTTTTATTGATGTTTTTGACTTCCTTTCCCTTTAGCCTCAGTCATTGAAAATTAGGCTAACCATTTTATTTCAAAGTGTTTGCATAGAAATATGAATAAAATCGGTAGAAACAAGAACATAAGAAAATCATTAACAATTTATTGTATAGTACATTTTGGTTTTGGTTTTTGGAGGAGCATTACACAGATGATGGCCATTTATATCCAAATTATACTCCCACTGACTAAAGTAACTGAGTCATTTCAGCTTTAGGGCTGAAGAGGACAATGACTCCTTATACATATATATTCAAGGACTGCCTCTTGACTTGTGATTTCATCTGCAAATTGCAGTTCTTTGCAGGTGGCCTTCCAAGGGATGATTTTGAAAGACTATATATTTAAATCTTCTTTCATGGCTTTTCATATGTGCCAATGCCATGTTTTCATTTACTACACTATTTTCTAAAGAAAATTTTAACTGTAAATTCATGAGGTCTCTTTCAGCATTCTGTGATTTTGAAATTTGCTATAGACCAATAAGTAATTATTAACAATGAAAAATTAGCATAGATGCTATTTTTATATTTGTGTTATTATATTTTACCTTCAAAGATCCATAAACAGTGGATTATTCCTCTCTGTTCTTGGAGTATAATCATATCTCATCATAGAACTCCATTTTCTGATGTTACAGAGCATCTTTCAGGATTTTGGTGAGTTATGGTGACTTTCGGCTATTTTTCAAAAAGGCAATGTTAAGCCAAGTATGCTGGCACATGTTTGTAATCCCAACTACTTGAAAGAATGAGGCAAGAGTATCACAAGTTCAAAGCCAGCCTCAGCAATTTAACAAGAGCCTGTTTCAAAATAAATAAATAAATAAATAAAAAGGAATAAGGAAGGAGATATAGCTGAGTTGGAAAGTGCCCCTGAGTTCCACTCTCAATACTTCCCCAAAAAAGCAATATTAATTTTTTTCCTACCATCAAATATTATATACAATATTTATGTATTTATTTTAAAAATCTATCCATTTATTTATTTTTGTGGTGTCAGAGATTAAAATCAGTACCTCATGCATGCTAGGAATACACTCTACTTCTGAGTCACCCCAGCAGTCACTAAATATTTATTATTTTGAATAGATGTAGGTATGTTGTTCTCTGAAATTGTGATTAGATATTCTGTGATTTTTCTCTATAGTGTGCTGTTGTTCAACAGGCTTTCCAAAGGAATGATATTTTGTCACACAATTCCAATTTATCTTCAGGGATTAAAAAGGCACTATAGCATACTGCAAACTTTAAGAAATAGGGCAATTACAAAATTAATTTTTCTAAGTAAAAATGACCAAACAAATTCAATTTTTACACCTTCAGTGCATGTTTTAAGAAGTGTAATTATACAGTATTTTTTGCAATTTTTTCCTGGAATTAAAAACTAGGCAGACACTTTTTATAATGTATTTATTGTTAGTGTCTTGTATAAAAATAAATTTCCTTGTTCTTGTATTTGCCTGTATTGATTTAAAATACAGGTATTAAATACAAAATAATTTGTGCTCATTTAATTAAGCACAAATTCTGCCAATTTATTGAAATAAGTTTTTCTAAATTTTTGAAGAAATTTTTTTAGCTCTAAGTGACTGAATCAAACTAATTCAATGTATTAAGGTTTATACTTTTAGTGTAAAATAGACTGACTACATACTCATAATAATCCAACAATTTATGAGACCAATGCACATCTTTCTCTTCTATGTTAACAAAACTAAAATTGTCCACACTCTGATCAAATAGATTCTGAATTATTTACATATAGTAACAGATTTAATTTCAATAACAAAACTATGACAGGAATGCTGCAGGTATCCCAATTTTATAAGAGGTTGTGTGATTTATTCAAGGTCATGCAGCTCAAAAGGGAGACAACCAAAACTAGAGCCCACTAACTTCAGGGCCCATTCTCTTAACTGCCACATTTGATGCCGCCTCCTCTTAACTGGCAAGAATTTCCTTGGCAAACTAAGTTACCCAACAGATTATTATTTAATGAGCAGAAACAAGAAGTATAGGTACATATAGAGAGAGAATATGTAACTTAGACTTGGGAAAGTATTAATGATCACTGCCTCAAAACAGCACAATTATTTTTAATGATAAGAATATCTATGCCTGCCAGGTCAGTGACTCTCCCCTAAACAGTGTTAAATAAATATTGCCATTTCTTGCTTCAAACTTGTGTATATGTTTTTCATGCACCCTGTATTTTCCTTATGTGAAATCTTATTTTATGTATTAAAAAAATCATTATATTAGAGTCATCTTAAAGTTGAAGTTCCTATCAAACATTTTGATTGAACTTGAGAGTTTCATTCATTTCCACTAGAAACTTTTTTATAGAAATGTCTTAAGGTTTGACTTCTGAAGATAGCTAAGTTCATCATTTAATACTGATTTCTCTTTAAAATGGGGTTTCTCTTTCTTTCTAGGCCTGGGGGCTGCCTAATCTTCAAATTAAGAGGACAGTTTAATGATTTCCCCTATATAAGAGAGAAAAGATTTCAGTCACTTAGTTGCTTAATTTCTAGAACACCAGTAACCACACTGTGAAAAAATTAAATATCAATGTAAATATATGGTAATTTGTTTATTTATTTATATATTTACTGTTTCCAAATTGGTGATTTCTGTCTCAACTGCTAATGTAATTTTTTAAGTAAAAGAAAAAATATAGCAATCCACGATGTGTTCCAGGAAAAAAATAAAAAATGTGTTCAGTAAATGAGAACTGTAGATTTCTCTTGAAAATTTCTCTAAGTAACTTTTCTGTTAGCTATGAAAATATGTTTTAAAGAACTTGCTTTGGATAATATTTAAGATAACAAAAATACAAGAGAGCAAAATAAGAGTTTCACTTACAAAAACTGACGCTTATTTCACTCAGTGTTTTCTTTTCCCATAGACCGTATATTTTATATTTACAAATATTAAAACTGACATTTACTCTCCAAATTTTTAATATTTTTTTACAGAAACAATTATTTACTTTTCTAAAATATTGATCTTACCATGGCTACATTTCTAGTAGAGGTCCCACTGCTAAACTCTATTGCTCATTCTAGGCAATACACATAAATCAGTTAGCTTTAAGTCATTGGCACAGGAAGAAAAAAATTGCTCTAAGGTACTAATTTTCACTTTCTGGAACAACTGAGGATATTATAGTAAGCTCACTCACTGCTGCCTGCCCCTCCCAGGTTCCTTAGCCCCAGTCTCCCAACACCACACAGATGGGCTGACAACTAGCACATCTGCTAGTACTGCCAAAATGTAAACACACTCAGCTGGTAGCAGATGTTTTCCAGGAAAGATCGTGACCAATGGAGTTGTGCTGCTTTGGATTCTACATTAGTTAATCTCTATGGTTGGGCCTAAGGCCATTCTGTTCAAATAGATCATGTTCCTCTCAGGAATAGAACACTAACAGGGTAAGTACTAGTTCAACTCTTGGGTATTGACCATATAATATATGGAGAAAATTTATTAATGTCTCTCCTAATAGGCCAAGATTTTTCTTTAAAAAAAATGGGAATTTATTTGACTTTAAGACATATTTACTGAGAACTTTAAAGATTAAATATGAGCTTTAGTGAGAGAAAAAATATCCTTCCTGTTTTTCTATGATTATCAGCGTAATTTGCCTAGTGTTCTTGTGTGATGTTCTAATAATTGTCTATATTTGTAGTTCTCGGTCCTCATGTTTATCAAAATACTAGGCATTTACATGTGTATTCATTGTATTTCATTCTATAGACCCTATGGCATGTTTCTCTTATGCAAGTTTATAAACTAATGTTGTATGTATGTATTGGCAAATCTTGATGACATGCAAAATTTAGAAATTATTCATCTTATAAAATATTTACACTTACTTAATATATAAAGTAACAAGTAATACTACCTAAAAATATTAAACATTTGGAATACCTTTTATCATGGTTGTCAAAATTTGAACAGATGAGACATACAAGAAATTTTTAAAATATTATTTGGTGACAAGTACTTTACTCTAGTGTGCCCAGAGATCCAGGAACACAGAAGAACTGGTGGATGAAATCAGCAGTCTTGTCCTTTAGAAATATATAGTCAAAAAAAGCATCTTCGGACCAGTGGCTACTGAACTGAATGTTAAAGGACATTTTTAATATAATTCAGCAAGTATTCATTAATGACTGATGATATGTATTCACCAGGAGTAAGCAATATTTACATCTATGAGCTTTAGTTCAGTTGTTGGAATAACAAGCAACATAAGACCTCTGATCATCCATGAATGAATTCAGCCACAGACTTGTCAGGACATAAAACAGAAATATTTCAGGAAAGATCTCAGTCTGGTGAAATGACACCCCTTTTTCCTGATAAACTACAATGGTACCTCCTCTGCAATCATGAAATATCCTGACAGAGGATATGGGCCAAGCAGAGCATGTTTGTAGTTGGATGATAAAATCAAGACAAACCATATCCTGGTAATAAGAAAACAGTTTTTCATTAACACAAAAAGCCAAATATTAGAAACCAGATATATTTATTTATTAATTAATCTAAACAGTAGAGTCTGAAAAGTTTTATTATCCAAGAAAATTAAAATAGCTTACAATTTCTACTTATGGAAATCACCACTACCAATCCTGACCATAATTTCTCAGATTCATTACTGAATTATAAGTTTAAATAAAACTGAAGCCTACCTTAAGCCAAGGACTTTGTACAAAAACCAATTAAATGAATACTTCTGAAATTAACCATTGTGTAATACCTCTAATGCCAAATATCACTGTCTTAATATTTACTTTGTGTTACTAGCTTGAAGAAATGAACCATAAAAGAAAATGTCTTGTACTTGACTCTAAATAACAAGTTGATTAAATGATTTCTTTTCATCACTTTAACAGCAGTTTCTAAATTATCATTATTTTTTAAAGTTTTCTTTTAGTGTGACTCCAGAACCTGCAAATCAAACTGACAAAATGTTCAAAATATTATTTGGAAACCTTTTAATATTACTTGTCTCTCCTCTGTAGGTTTCCCTTTTTATATTCTTCTCCAAAATGTGCTTCTGGAAGATTTTTCTTTAATCTTTTTCTTCTCTCTTTTCCACTCTAAAGGTCTTATTTATTTTTATCTTTTGTAAATCGTGGTAGATATATGGACATCTGAAGAAGATAGAAAAATCAAACAATCTATTCATAGAAAAGTGTGCATTCTTATACTATAGGTTACTCTTAAAACTCAGTTTGAATGGGTTTACATGAAAATTATTTGGCAGTGAGGAACTAGACAAAGTATAACGGGAAAGGATAGAAAGCCTACATAAAAATATGTTTTCAAATTGACTGTTTCTGTAAATAATGGGTATTCAATCTCACCTGAACTTCAGTTCACAGTGAGATACAGACCTTAGGATACAAGGGAAGAAAGATTGAAAATATTATCCATTAAATCATATCTTCAATAAGAATTTCCCCACAAGTCATTCAGTCTCTCAATTTCTGTACATGTAAATTCTTAGTTAGTTCCCAGAATGTATCACTTACCATGTGTCAAAAAATCATCCAAGCATTGCTAAGAGAAGCAATGAATGCTTGACATGAGACACTGTCTACACAATCTTGTTCACTGAGTTAATGACTGGACATATTGGTGAGGTTGAGGAAAGCAAAGTGATGTATGAGGTGTTTGATATTATCCTTCTATTACATTAATTGCCTAAGCATAGTCTCACCGTTAATTCCAGTTTATAACAAATTCACTAACGTGCTAGAAGTCAGTCAAATTTCCAGAAAGCTAAATTAGTTAGTTTTATAACTGTAGTTTGTCCATTCAGTAATGGTAGCAGATAATCAGCTTCAATAAAAGGGAACCCATACTATTGAGTCCATGCATACACCCTGCCACCTTACACAGCCTGTTACTGAACCCATTGTACAGACAGCCTATTAGCTGAGATGAAAGCTGACTGATATCTTGCAGAATAAGTGATCTTGTCCACTCGGTGGTTAAGATTTCTCTCCTTATTAAAATTTCTCTATAAGACATTCTTGTGAAACACAAAATAATCCAAAATTTTTTGTTCTATCTCTTATATATCTGCATATAATACTCCAAAATAAGGTCACCCTGATTTTTGTCTCTTTATACCCTTATACATCAAACCAGTAAAAATAATTTGCCACTTCAATATAAAGTTAATGACCAAGAATATCACTAACTCTGTTTACTGTGAAGATTTCCCATAGCTGCTGTCCCACAGGACTGTACCTGGGTCAGGTTAAAGACTAATCAGTGTTGATCCTGAGAATTCTAGGAGAATGAAGACATCAAGATGATAGTCAGAGGGGCTAGAGTTGGAGCTCAGGGGTACAGCACTTACCTAGCACATGTGAGGCATTGAGTTCAATCCTCAGTGCCACATAAAAATAAATAAATAAAATAAAGGTACTGTATCTGACTACAATTAAAAAATATATTATATATAAAGGTACTGTATCTGACTACAATTAAAAAATATATTTCCCAGATATTAGTCTCTAATAAAAACCCAACTTAAAAATTTTTCTTACAGTGTGTGTTTCAATAGAATTAAACCTGTGGCAATGCTAAAGGTGGCAGAAAAATTAAACAATATGATGTCACCTAGTTGGAAATGGGGAATCCATTTAACCAATGTTGCTGGGCGAAACAGACAGCTGCTAGCTTAAATTGGTGTTGCGTCGTTACAAATAATAACTATAAATTCAGATGGTACAGGTCGTTGACGTAGGGAAAAGAGTAAACAGAAGGATCTTAGGACTGAATGGCTACTATTAGGCACAATAATTGATGCACTAGAAAAAGATAAAGGTAAAAAATTAAATGTGACTTAATAGGCAATTGAAGAGTAGCAGGAAAGATAAAAGGACACTCAGAGAGTTAACACTGACAACACAGACATTCTTCTGCACTGAGAAGGCAGAGAAAGCTGAGGAAGTCCTTATTTAACCATCTAAATAGAAGAAAGCTTAGCTTCAAAAAAGATAAAACTCTCAACCAAAGGGACTTGTTATGTCAAATCATAACTTTAAAAGTGTGTGGGGGGGGCATTAAAAAATGAGATTCTGTTACATGCCTTCCAAAATATTGAATTCCTAAATTTTCCTGAACAAGATTTAGAGCAATATAAGACAACTTGGAGACACAATTCAACATATTCTTTCTTTGATAAATTGTAGGATAAGTTTTACATCCTGTAACCCTGGTTAAAGGTTTATGTTAACGTAGGCCAAAGATGATGGCTATAAGGCAAAAGGCTTAGTCTTGGTCCCCTTTCTCATTTAAGGCAAAATCTCTGATTTTTATTGCATCTGATAACTGTAGAGAATAACAATATCCTCATAGATTCTGAGAGAAATGATGAGTTATAACAATTTATAGAAAATAATTCTAATTTTGAAAAAAATTGTAATATGCAGAGTATGCTAGATATTGAAAATTGTTGAAAGAATCTTGTTTCCCAAAACTATTAGAATACAAAAATATTAACACATTAACATATTTATAGAGGGCACTTGAATTTTCCACGAAATCTTTAAAAACATATTTTTATTTATTATATTGTTGCATGTATCACCATTTGATACATTTTCACTATTATTTAGTATCCAATTGTATGAATATAAATTTTAAAGTGTTTTCTTTTAAATATTCAAATAAAGAATAATTCTCAGACAAGAACCAAGCTCCAGCAAAGCTAGTTTCTCTGCATGTAGCAAGACATACTTCATGTGCACACCTGTATATCTCAAGTCATAAAGTTCTCTTAATTACAGGTTGATCCTCCAGGTAAACATTTTCCCTCACCACAAACATTTCAATCCATTGCCTGTAAATAAAATAAGATATTTTAGGAGAAAATGCTCTCAGGGTGACAAGAACTCTGACTGTATTAAATGATAGCTATTATAGATCTAAATGTAGTTTTCTCTTATTCTGTGCTCATCAATCCTTCAGGTATTCATGTCTTCTCATATACTTTATCACAATTCTTGATGCTTAAAGTTATGGGCTAGAGGAGAATAAAGAGTACATTCCCCCATTCATTGGTAAGTTTATGGCCGAGACCACTATAAGAAAAGGCAAATTAACAAGAGAAAAACTGTATACAAATTGTTTAATAATAGTTTTATATGCCATAAGAGGCTTTAGAAATAAATACTCAAAGAAACGGGAAAATATGTGCATTTTTATACTCAGGTTTAATAATGTGTGATCAGTCAGGGGAAGCATGATTATAAAAAAGTGTGTGTTTTAATGGTGGTAGAGAGCAGGGATAAGAAGACCTAGCACAATCTACTGGTTCAGATTCTTCTCTATAGCCCTGTATTTTCAGAAGTAAGGAGGTTCTTTTCCTCTGAGTACAGAGAGGGTATCTCTTGAAAGAAGGTTTTATGACCTGCCTCAAGAGAAAAAGTCAGGAGAAATCAGAATGACTTTCCTAGATTTTACAGCCTGATTAAAAAAAAAAAAAAAAGTGAGAGAAAGGAGAGCTGCTTTCCTGCTTCTACTGTTTTCTCCAATGTCAAGGTGCCATATTTTGGGATAGGGTTCCATTAACTTTATCAGGGCCAAAGGTATGTTTTAGCCATAGAATTTTTTTTTCAGACTATTAAGTGCACCATCCTGGTCTATTTCTATTAGAACATCGCTCTTGATTCCCTACTCCCATGTTATGTGGATTACATCTATTTAACATTTGAGTTTTAGCTGAACTATTAGGCTACATCACCTCATCAGAATTCTGTGAAAATTTTTATCATTATCACTTATTTAATTGTATGTTTCATAGTTTTTAATAGCTTAGGGTCATAGGTTGGATTTTATTAGTTCAAGACTTTATGACCAGACTGCTTATCACAATACCTAGCATACAGTAGGTTCTCAATATCTTTATGTGGATAAGTAATTTAATTACTGTGTTTTGCCAACTCCAAGACATACATATTCAAATAATTTAAAATCAGAGGTGTTAAATCAGACATTGATCAACAACATAGGGCTGTTTGGAAGGTTTGTTTTTGTTTCCATTTCACCCAATTGATAGTGTCTGACAATTGATGATGTCTTTGGTTCTAAAAAAAAGAAAAAGGTCATTAATGTTGAAAGTGCTTGAAGTTTGAAATCAGTTTTTGCTTATTGTATTTGAAATTTAATAAATAGTATAATAATAAGGTGAAATGCCCTAATTATTAACTGTCAAGTTGTATTGACCAGAGCCTTTCTGTCAGTCACATCTGTATTCTCAATGCAAGTTGCTGAACTATTTCTTTAGTGCACCATCAACTAGTTGGAATAACACAAATTACTATAATCCAAAATTTGATCAAAGGAATTTAAAATACTTTGATTATAAGCCCAATCAGTAAATCATACCAGAAATTCCACAAAGAAAATCTTTGTAGTTAGAGACAAGAAAACAAGTTAGCTCTAGTCAGGCAATAAGTAAAATTTTTAGACACCTTGGCCACAAAATATGATATCACTTGCCATATATAATAAAAAACAGCAACTCTATTATGTAGTATAATAATTGGAAAAAAGCAAAATAAGTCTTCAGGATGTGTTTATCCATTTTCAAAAAAATTGATTATAAGTTCCTAAAAAATGTATGCCTCTATTAAGCTGGTTATCCTCTTACTGAGTAGTCTCATTGGTCACACATTTAGGCACCTTTGAAAGAATTTCAAAGTGTATTAAATCTAATCTTCTTTATTTTCAATAATGACCAATAAATAAATAAATAAGAGAGGGAGAGAGGTGGAGGAAAGGAGGAAGGACACAAAGAAGAAACAAAGAATTAAAAAAAGATAGAAAGAAACCACCTGCAAATGATCCATGACACATATCATTATATCTGAAGTACACATCATGAACTCCTGTTTGAGACAGCCTCTGCTTGTGCATACTGAATAAAGCAGTGCCAAAAGAGAAGGGCACCTGCCAATACCTTGTTATAAAATTCAGGCCTCTATTGCTCAGTGGGCAGGAAGTACCAGGCTCCTTATTCTGAGCTGTCAATGCCTTTTCAATGGTCTCCAGGTTTTTCTAAAGAATAAGACTTCAAGTGGTCCACCACAGATGGGATCTGGCTCTGGACACTTGCACGTCGGGTCTCACATTCCATATGACCCCACACTTTCCTTCAGCCTTCTGTGTAGCTGATCCTACCTAGACATTTTAAAAATGGAAAACACATTTAGGTCTTTTGGTGCAATTTAGACCTCTATTACATACGTTTTTTGATAATATGGACAGTTAGGTGACAAAATGTAACAAAACTCTTCTTCCTGGCTCAAGGAAGAAGCTAAAGTTGCAAGGATAAGATTAGCCTTATTTTAAACTCATCCTCAAAAAAGAGAAACCATCAAATCAACCCTGATATCAAGAAAAAAAATGTAAATGAGAGTAGTGGGATTTTTTTTTAGTGAAAGTGCCACCCCTCTCATCTCACTCAACATAATGTAGTCCTAACAGTGTCTGTTCCCAGGCTGCAACCCTGAACCAGTCAAGTGTTGTCCCCTTCACTCCACCCCAGCTGTACTGGCCTCCTGCTGTTATGAGCCAGAACCTTTGTACTGATCTGCCCTATCCCTAGAGTTCCCTCTGCCACTGTGTATCTTCAGGGCTCCTTTCCTCTTCAACTTCTGTACTTTTGTCAAATGTCACCCTCTTGGTGGCCCTTTCCAACTATATTATATAACATTTAAACACACCTCTCTTTCTGGCTTATTTCCCCCTCCCAACATTCATGACTGCCATTTACTTTATACTCGTTGTCTATTTTTCTTTACTAAGAGGTTAGTTTCAATAAGGCAGGAAGTCTTGTTTTATTAGTCACTACTCTTCTATTGCATTTGAAACAGTGTCTAACACATAGTGGATATCAAGAAAATTAGTTTTTTAAGGCAAAATATAACAGGACTCAGGGTTAAAACAATATTCAGAACCATAATTTTGATAGCTTATAAAGGAATTCACATTAAAAAATCTTGTGCCTACTTCAAAAAAAAACTATTATTTATGACTAAAACTCATTAACTTTACACATTGGAATTCAGTGCAACCTTAAAAAGTAAAACTTTTGGGCTGAGGACATAGCTCAGTTGTAGAGTGCTTCCCTCACATGCACAAGGCCCTGGGTTCAATCCCCAGCACCACAAAAATAAATAAATAAATAAACAAACAAACAAATAAATAAATAAAACTTTCAATTAAATATGTTTGATTCAGACTTCATTTTGATTTTCATAAATTTCTTATATTCAAGGTATTAGTATTCTTTCACTTGTTCTTTCTTTAATATAGGATTATAAAATGCCCCATCATAGGTTCAAAAACATAAGGGTACTAAGCAGTCAGTTTGCTTAACATAAAGAACTTTATTTATGGGTTGGGGATGTGGCTCAAGTGGTAACATGCTCGCCTGGCATGCGTGTGGCGCTGGGTTCGATCCTCAGCACCACATAAAAATAAAATAAAGATGTTGTGTCCACCGAAAACTGAAAAATAAATATTAAAAAAATTCTCTCTCTCTCTATCTTAAAAAAAAAGAACTTTATTAAAAAAAAAAAAGAACAAATAGCAAAAGCAGACATCCTGATGGTCACTAGGCTTCACCATATGAATATGACTAAATTAAGTTTGTTCACCTAACCAGAAACTCCTTTGTTTTCCTCACTAAAACATAGGAATCTTCCAACATTTTGCAAAATCTTTTAAACTGAAGAATGGGACAGAAGTCTCCTTTGTAGCTTGGTGGAGAGCATGCTGCATTTCACACCATTTGCACATGTGTAAAACCAGGTCCTACAGTGATGATTTTGATTACGTTCAAGTTCTAATTGAATTATTCTGGATTTTTTTTTACTATGAAAGTCTTCATAGTTTTCAACTAATTTGAGTAAAGTAGACATTTTCAAGCAAGTCCAGTTATAGGCATAATCTTCATGGCACAATTAAATTTGTTAGAGTGGTGTCTTGAATAGAAAAATTTGAAGAAATTCATTACCATTAAAGAACCTCACAAGAAATGGTAAGAGAGTTCTTCAAGTGCAAACAAAAGGCCACTAATTACTGACATGCTAACATATGAAAGTATAAAATCCACAGGTAAAGGTAAATATATAGTCAAATCCTGAGTAACCCAGTAGTGTTATGGCACTGTGTAAATCAAATACACCTCTAGTATAAATATGAAAAGTCAAAAATAAAAAATAACTATCTACAATAAGTTGTTGAGAAATACATACTATAATAAGATAAAGATTATGACATCAAAAATATAAATTGTGAGGGGGAGGGTTTTTATTGGTGACCAAAATTAACTTTTTTATCAGAGTAAAACAGCCTCTTACAAAATACTTTTATAAGCCTCATGGTAACCAAAACGCAAAGAACAATTGTAAAAACATGAATTATAAAAGAAAAAAATACTAGCACTGCATATACTCAGGAAATCACAAACATAAACAAGAGAGGAAAAATAAATAAAGGATATATGCAACAATCAGAAAAATTACTAAATGGCAGTGGTAAGTCCTACCATAGCAATAATTACCTCAAATGAAAATGAATTAAATTCTCCAATCCAAAGGCACAGAGTTACTGAATGGATAATAAAATAAGGTTCAATTATATTCTGCCTATATGAGTCCCACTTTAGCCTCAAGGATACATATATAGGTTGAAAGTAAAGGAATGGAAAATATTACATGCACAAGGCTACTGAAAGGCAGCAGGAATAGCTAAACTTACATCAGATAAAGCAGACTTCAGATAAAAAATTGGTGATAAGAGACAAATGTTATCATTATTTAATGATAAAACTCATTTCATCAATGAGACAGACCAGTTTAGTTGTCCTAAACTCCTGTACATACAATGTCAAAGCATCTAAATATGTAAAGCAAATATTAAAGAGAAAAATAAAGAACAATGCAACAATACTAGGAGACTTCAATATCTCACCTTCAACAATGCACACATCAAACAGACAGAAAATTGACTATAAAATACTGGACTTGAACTGTACTTTAGATACAATGGACCTAACCAAAGTATATAGAACTTTTGATTCAACATCAGCAGAATATAAATATTATTCTCTAGTGCACATGGAACATTGTTCAGGATAGACCATCTGGTAAATGACATGCACTTGCACAGTGCATGTGTGTGTTTATGTGTGTGTGTGTGTGTGTATAATTGTCCATAATTCAAAGATTAATGAAATAATTTAAAGTGGACAATAAATAAATGGAAATACTTCTTGAGACATTTCAGTCAACCAACATCACCTTGAAACTAAGCCAAGCAATGACACCATAGGAAAGAAAATTTTATATATATACATACACACACACACATGCATACACGCATATATAATTAGTTGTCACGGGACCTTTATTTTATTTATTTATATGCAATGTTAAGAATCAAATTCAGTGCCTCATACATTCTAGGCAAGTGCTCAACCACTGAGTCACAACCCCAGCCCCACAAAACAATTCTTAATGCATTTAGGAGGACTAAAATCATGTTATATATTGTTTCTGAACACAATGGCATGAAACTAAAAATTAACAACAGAAGAATTTAAAAGTCCACAAACATGTTAAAATTCAATAAAATTTTCCTGAACAACCAATAGCCAAAAGACAAAAAGGAAAACAACAACAACAAACAAAACAGTGAGAGATTTAAAGTACCTTGATAGAAATTACAATGAAAATCCAACTTACCAAAACCTGCAAGATGTAGTAAAGGTGGTCCTCAAAAGAAAATCCACTGCCATAGGTATCTACATTTAATACAATAAAATATCAAAATTAAATAGCTTAACATCAGACCTAAGGAAATACAAAAAAATAACAAACCAAACCTAAATTAACAGAAATAAAAGTAAGATAATCATAACAGAAAGAAATTAAATAAAAAAATTAAATAATCAGAAAAAAATCAATAAAACTAAAAACTGTTTTCTGAAAAATCTAAACAAAAGTAATGAACACCTAGCTAAATTAGCTTTAGAAAAAGAAGAAAGACTCAAATACATAAAAATTAGAAATCATTGTGGAAACCTTATAGCTGATAACTCAGAAATGAAGAGATTATAAGGAACCATTATGAACAAATACATACCAAAAATTGTTTAATCTAAAGGAAATGGATGAATTCCTAGGAAAAACTTACAATTTGTCAATGTGAAATACAGAATAAATAGAAAGCCTACACAGACCCAAACCAAAAGATATTGAGATACTTACATTCTCATTAACAAAGAAAATCCAAAGACTGCATGATTTAGCAGCTGAGTTCTATCAGATCTTCCTGGAAAACTTAAAGCCAATACTTCTTAAACTCTTCTAAAAGACAGTAGAACTAGAGGGAATACTTCTTAAGACATTTCAGTCAACCAACATCACCTTGAAACTAAGCCAAGCAAAGACACCATAGGAAAGAAAATTATAGACCAATATTTCTGATCAACATTGATGTCAAAATCTTCAATAAAGTATTACTAAATCAAATTCAGCAACACATCAAAAAGATTATATATCATGGTGAAATGGGATATATCCCTAACATACAAGACTGATTTAACATTCTCAAATCAAGGAATGTGATATATCACCTTTACATACTGAAAGACAAAAAGCATATGATCATACCTTTTGACACAGCAAAAAATAGACTCAACAAAGTTTATATTATTCCATTTTCTATTGCCATAATAAAATTCCTGAGATAAAAATTATTTTAAAAGAAAGGGGTTCTACATAGCTCACAGTTTTGGAGGGCCAAGGGCAGGATGTGGACTCTGCTTTCCATCACTAGGGATTGCATTACAATGATGGGATGCATACAGAAATGATAACATGGTGAGACAGAAAATCAGAGAGGGATTCAGAAGTCACATTATTTGTTTTATAACAACTCACTCTCATAAAAACTGATTAACTCAGGGAGACTAGCATTAATTCCTTCCAAAGGAAGCACCTTCAATGACTTAATCATACTTTTAATTAGGCCATGCATCTTGTTAAAAGTTGTATCATGCCTCAGTCTGGCTGGGCAAAATAACTGGGGGTGACAAACAACTTGTGAATGTTGAAACAGCAGGAGCTGCTTTATTATGGGACAGCAGAGGTATATATACTAAACTAATTACACTCAGCTTAACTTAATTAACATCATCTAGATACAGCAGTCAGTCATTATGGAATCCTCATCATCTTAATGACTCGCTGGTGTTACTTCACAAACCACTCCTCCTGGCAAAGTGCCAGGCGCCATCTTGACTTGGTTGTGGTCCTCAACAGTATCACTTCTCACATCATCACACAGGAGATCACACTTCTAGCAGAGGAAGCACTAGAGGATACACACACACACACTATATATATACAAACTATAACAAATTTCAAATTCTTCTTTGCAAAAATTTATAATAGTTTGTATATAAAAAAGATAGTTCCTCAACATAATTGTTCAGTCATATCCATTCAGTATAGTACTAAAAATACTATCAAGTGCAATTAGACAAGATAAATAAATAAAAGAGCTCCAAATCAGAAATGAAGTAAAATCATCTCTATTTGCAGATGGGATGATCCTGTATGTAGAAAATTGCTCAGTGTCCTCCCAAAACCTGTTAGATCTAATAAATGAATTCAGTAAATTTGCCAAATATAAATTTAGCATAAAAAGTTTGTGGCATTTTTATACACAAATAACAATCAGACTGAAATAGTAAACAAGAAAAGAATCCCATTTATAATAATATTTAAAAAAGAAATACTTAGGAATAAATTCAACCTGGGAGGTGAAAGTCTGTGAACTGAGATCTAAGAAACATTAATGAAAGAATTTAAAGTGGACAATAAATAAATGGAAAGATATTTATGCTCGAAGATTGGAGTAATTACTATTGTTAAAATTACCATACTACTTAAAACCATATGTAGATACAAGACAATTCCCTTGATGCTAAGTGGTTCTGTGAATCAATGCAAAATATGAGCATTAAATGAGGGTAATGGGTAGATTGTAGTATAATGAGTAAGTTCCAGATAAACATACTTTTATAGCAGATATATCTGTTTCTCCAATTATAAGCATACTTTTGTAGTGATATATTTGTTCCCCCAATTTATAAAATTCCTTAAATGCTAAGTGGCATACAAATTCATTGACACTGTTATTTAAGGGTATAGATAAAATGTACTTGTCCTAATAAATGTTTTAGATATGCTTTGGCCATTGAACATGAAATTCACTTACAGTAAGGTGATTTTATAGTAATATACATCAAATATAAAAGTCTATTCTGACAGAATTGTATTTACTACCAGCTACACTGAGATGCTTCTCTGTTCATGAAGTTCAGAAAATCAGTGTGATATTAGTTGTGTCCCCTGTAACATACAACATACTAGTCATCCTAATTATTCTATTACCTATTCAACTTGGAAAGGGATTACTTCTAAGAGCTATTCAGTTTTGGAAAAGATTATTGAAATACCCCCATCTATTTCTAATTTTGATAAAGAGAGTTCTTGTTCATGTTGAGCCTATTTAGGCAAAAATGTTACAATTTTTTGACAAAAATTTCTCATTACTATATTTCCCCAATTTAATTTTCTTTCTTTTTTTTTTTTTTGGCAGATATTTGTTAAATGTTGACTGGCAATAAATCTTTCCTTAAACGTCCTTGCCTATTTATCTTTATTTTTCTTAATGAAACATCACACGTGATATTTTACATAGATACAGATTAAAAAAGAAATATGTAGAATTTATGAAAAAATAAAAATACACAAAAGAACATAAAAGACTCATCATTTGTCCCAACACAAATTCTCAATTGTTCTCCATTATAAATTTTGAAATTCATGCAAGAAAGGTCTAAAAACAAACAAACAAAAAGCATAAAATTGTAATTTCCTTTACTGGGCTATTTAAGAAGAAAAACTAAGTGACTGGTAAAATTACTCTTATTCTACACAGGTTTCTGAGAACATATTTCCGGTATCCTGAGACCACAATGACTACAGAAAGAGCCATTTATGTTGCTGTCTGCAGAGGCTCCACTGTTGTGCTGAGTCTCCCCCCATGTTGCGTGGAGGAAGTGGGAGTATACATTGTGTGGTGTGTGATACAGACCTGCCCTGCCTCTAGCCTTCAGTTCACATTACCACTGATGCCACCAAATAAGTGCTGCAGATGGCCTCTTGAGCGCTTGAGGCCAGCTTCCTAACAATGTCCTAAGAACTTACTCCTTTCTGTTTCACACAATGCCCCTGCACTTTTTGTCCTTGCTTTCTAGAATACTTGACACCCACAGCCTCAGACAATGGAGCTTTAAAAGAGGCATGCTGGCTCCATCATTTCTTTTAAATGTCCCTTCTGAATCAAGTCAGTCTGCAATAATCACTGTAGCTCCCTCTAGGATGGTACTGCAAGGTCAGCTCTGCACTGGAGACATGAGAAAAAGATAAGAATATTTGACTTTAAACCTCCCAGCGATTTTCATTAAAAGATAAATCTACCTCAATCTATTTTAAGCCTGGGTTTTTGTAACACAATAATAAAAGGGGCAGTGTGGAAAAGACTGCATTTCACCTACCACGTATTTCCTATTGCTCATTCTGGCCTGTGAATGTGTTTAGCAAGTCTAAAGGCAATTGGAAAGTATAGAGTGTATGGTAGCTTTGTGGCTGGGTGAAATATTGCTCCATCAGGTTAAAAAATTCAAGATCTGACATTCCCAGAGAGAGCATCTTTGTTCATTTCTGAGAACACAGCAGAAGTCAATCTACTGTCTACCTGA
Source organism: Marmota marmota marmota (assembly GCF_001458135.2). NCBI lineage: Eukaryota > Metazoa > Chordata > Mammalia > Rodentia > Sciuridae > Marmota > Marmota marmota. The sequence goes on along the minus strand of NW_026000026.1, from coordinate 58,631,359 downwards.
ATCTCTTCATGTGAAGTGACAACATGATCAAAGGCTGCATTGTGTGAAAATACAATGAGCAGTAGAATGTCACCTACCATTTCAGAGTTGTACTGCAGTGCACCTGAGAGATTGAGAGACTCTGAGCAGGTGAATTCACTGAGGAAAACTTACCTTCAATAGGTGATGTGTCTCAGCCACCTCCTTAGCCATGCTTTAGGGACAGACTGTTTCTTAAAGGAGGACATCTGTTGCATAATCAGGTCAGAAAGGTTACTATCACATGGGGAGGGTTTGATTATCCCAGATGGAGCAACTAGTAAGACACAAATTTCCCGAGATGGCATATAAAACCTGACAGAGTTCAAAGAATAGGTTCTAGCATTTTAAAAGACTTAATGTGTAGGTAATAGGAACTGTGTTTAAAATTGATGTGCAATGAAGCATTGGCTTCTAACTAAAGAGAGATTCATTCTTATAATAAATGTATCAATAACACTATAAGATAAGTAGGTCAAATGCAATGATTGACATTTTGTTTCAAGTCTAAGGGACCTACCTAATTGTCATTTCTGTTTCACATAATTTAATTTTCTTTTGTCTTCCAGGAATTTTGATTTTTTATTTCCATTTTTCTCTATCTCCACTCCAGTGTCCAAAAAGCAGAGGATTTTCTCAGGCACTTATATATTTAGTAAGCTCTTACTAAAATTATATAATTAGCTTATCATAAGCTTATTATTTTTAATTGGACAAATTTTCTCTGAGTGGCCACTCCTGGAAGCATCTATTCTCCCCAGGATTTTATAGCCTAGGACAAGGGGAAAGAGTGTAAATGCCCTTACCTTAAAGCTGTAGAAAGAAATCAGGTCATCACCATGAACTTCTACATAGCAGGGAAAGACTACATCAGATGGGAAGCACATGCCAAACTCCACATTTTTGATATGTGAAAATATGTCTTTGCTCTGAAAAGACCTTTAAAGTTAGAGGCATTTATTCATCTTTTATCAATTTTTAATTGGGATTTGATGAGTACCAAGAACTTGTAGGGTACAGTGTGCCAGTAACAAATTATAGACAAGCTAATCCCCCTCCTATCTTTCATTCTTTGTATTCTCTATGGGCACTCCCTTCCCATTTCTATGGCTTTGATGGCACCCTCTTTATACCAACTTCTTTAAAAGCTAATGTTGCCTGGGAAGGTAGCTCAGTGGTAGAGAGCTTGCGAATGTGTTCCAGACACCTGTTTCAATCTTAAGCACTGAAAAAATAAGTAAATAAAGTTGATCTTTCAGCCCAAATCCGTCTCCTCACTTTAAGACTTTGATAGATAACTGCCTGTTTAGGAAGTATAACATTCATAAACACTCCACCCCTAACCATTTCTACTCATTTTCTTCTTCTAATATTTCCTATCTTAAATTGTTTTATCATCTACTTAGTTACTCATACCAAGACTGAGTCATCTGTTTTATTCAGTCCCTACAAAAAATTAAATATCATTCATTGCAATTCTCAATATTTACTGAATACATAAAATTTTCCCCAACCCTTTTGCCATTGTAATAGTTCATGATAATATAATCTTTTGCCTAGAAAATTATAAGATCCTTTGTGCAGGTCTCCCTACAGCCACTACTCAATTTTCACACAGAGGAAGATTTAAAGTCAAGGCTGATAACATCTACATTTTGTTGATGATATTATTATTATTTATTATTATTAATATTATTATTATTATTATTATTATTATTATTATTATTATTATTTTGTACTGGAGATTGAACTCAGTGATGCTTTATCATTGAGTTACATCCGTAGTCCTTTTTGCTTTTATTTTTGGAGAGAGGGTTTCATTAAATTGCTGAGACTGGCTTTGAACTTGCCATCCTTGTGCCTCAGCCTAATGAGTTCCTGGGATTACAATTATGTGAAACTGTGCCTGACTACCCTTTGCTTTTCCACCATCACCCTTCTGATCATGGTGATTTATAATCCTGTTCTTAGGTGATCTTAGGATACAGACTGGATGTTAGGGTGCTGATTCCTTTTGCTTTGAGAATTTAGCAATTTCTCTACACGACCAGAGTGGTGATATCAGTCATCTTGCTTATGTGGTACAATAAATAGACAAGATTCCAGTTGACACCAGAGATTCTACTTACCCTCAATTTAAGATACAAAGGCAAAGGCACAGCTAACATCTGGCAAGAACAGAACTTACTGATGACTTCAGGCAAACACATCTCCCAAACATAGTGACCAATTTAGATACGTTAATGGTCTAGCTATATGACACAGTCAAGCACACTCATGACCCAGACAGGCTGATCACTTTACATAGGTGCCCACTAGTGACACACTGACAGCATAGCTATACTAATTACTTGGTAAGCACTGACTCCTTTTTTTCTTTTTCTTCTTCTTTCTTTTATTCCTTTTTTTTTTTTTTTTGATATGAGGCATGGATGATTTGGCCACTGAGAATATACTGAGATTCCTAGACAGATTCACAGTCTAGATATATCAAGTGTGCTAGACTAATTTATATCCCTTTATTTTCCCTTAATATTTAAATAATCTCATCTGTTTTATGTTCCCATGGGCAAAGGGATAAGGAAGAGCAGCTTAGGCCTTCCAGAATACTTAGCAGGCCCTACGATTTAATGTCTCCTCTAGGTTTAGCAAGAGTGCTTTTTGTTGAGCATTTGAACCTACATTCTATTATTCACAATAAAGTTGTGCCCATTATCTTACAAATACTGACATCCATTTATTTAATTATTTCTGAATTTAGTCAGTGAGTTGCTATAATATGTACTATTAAATGTACCATTTATTTTAAACATTATATAACATATTAAAGGGTTTGTAAAAATTAATTGTACCTCTGAGTATTTATTTTATAAGGATATTTCTTTGAAAGAATTTGAATCTTCAAAACCTGAATTATATTACAAACAACTAAAAGTTACTTTCTAAGATTCCAGTGACTGAAATCTAGAAGGGCAAAGTCTAGTGGAGATTATTAATAATGTTAAAATAAAAGCAGATTATATTCCTAGTCTATTATTACTAAGATCATCCAAGTGTCACGTTTTATGCTGGAAATTGCTATTTATTAAATCTTACATGACAGCCCAGTACTTAGACAAAAGCACTTGATAAGTGACTGAATGAAGCCCCAGTTGCTCTATCAAGGAGTTTCTACTTCAGGTGGGAATATGAGCAAATGGAAGTACAAGATGAGTACCACGGTGTAGCACTAATATTAAGAGGCAAGACTGAACACTAAACATCATAGTAATTTAGACAAGGATGAATTTTAAGTGACAGAAATCTGGTTTCAAAGCCCTGTTGCTACCAACTAGGTAGATGACTTCAGACATATTATTTCTGTTTTTAAGCCTTTGATTTCTCTGTTCAGTGGGTATGAGCAAGGCACATACATTTTCCATCATACTGCTACTTTAAAAACTAAAATATTATTTCAGGGCTAGTGGGAATCATGGAAGAGTTTGAAAAAAACATTCAACCACAGCTAATATTTTAAGAATACATAGAATTTCAGATAAACAAAGAAAATGAGGATTTTCTCTAGTTGCAATAAAGAAAGCAGATTAAAGAAGAAAAAAAATACCTATATGGAGAAAATAGGAAGTTGTGTGGTAATACAAAGAAAGACAATGATAGCTTTTATTAAGTCAGCAGTGTGGCTGGATTGCATTGCCTATGTGGGTAATGCAAAGAGAACTTCTATGTCTTTGACTTGTGAAACAATGTGCATAGTGATATAATTCATGGAAACAAAGAATTATAGAAAAAGATCAGATTGAGAGAGATTTAAGGCAAGAGCTCTATGTATAAGTTAAATTGCTGTAACATTTTGACATTAATGTAAAACTATTAAGTTGTCTGTTGAATATATTCAAAGTATTGATTTGGAGCTGAGATATTCAAATCAGAGAGGTAGTTGGTGTTTGAAGAGGGAAGCAAATACACCAAGTAAAATATATTTCCCAAGTCCAAATGTTTAGGAAAAATTGGAAGCCAAAATAATACATAGGAGGCATAAATGGAGCCTAAGACTAGGGAACTGAAATTTCAACCAGAAATCTTAACAGAGCCTTGATGCTAAAGAAATGAGTTTAAAAAACTACAACTTAGTAGTAAAATTTGAAGCCATATGAAACATCTGAAGGAGAAATCATAGAAAAAGAATGGAAACTTGATAGCGGTCAACATTTATGGAGCAGAAGGGCAAAGAAGACCCAAAACAGGAAATGAAGGCATGATTCAGTAGGAGAAAAACCAAAGACAAACTCACAGGAAGCTACTGAGGAGTTGTTGTTGAATACAGAGCTAATGAACATTTTAAAAATTCATTAGAAAAAACAAAGAGAAGAGTTTAGATACACTCCATGAAATGGACACTTTTATCAGGTTTGAGGGAAATGATGTGGTCTAAGTCAGGAATTTGTACAGTGTATAGAAATTTCTCAAATGTTTACTAGTTGTTTTTGCAGGGATCCAGTTTTTTCTAATAACATTCATCTCATGCACTCAACATGAGAATATTAAAAAAAATGTTCTCCACAGATGTTTGCCATTATTATGGATCAAAAGATGTTATCAGCATGTATGACATTTAATGCAAATATTAGCAGTACTCCAATAACATAAGGATTATCATCTTCATGCCCAGTTAGATATTCTTAAAAGGAGGAGATACCAAGTGATTTGCCATATTTGTTCAAATAATTCAGAGACATAATATGCATAATTTAATATAAGTAGCACTTGGATTGTCTTGCAATTTGCTTCCAAATAAGATTTTTATTTTTTTCTACTTTTTCACAGTTTATTTTTGAATAAAGTAGCTGAGAAAAATAATGGCTGTGTATAATCCTACTTAGTTCAGGCCACTATAACAGAATACCATACACTGTGAGACGTAAACATAGGACATTGATTTCTCACCTGTCTGGAGCCTGAGATATCAAAAACCAAAGCACTAGCAGATCCAGTGTTTGGTAAGGGCCCCGTTCTTGATTTTCAGACAGCTTTCTTTTTGCCATATCCTCTCATGGAAGAGAGAGAAAAAGAAAGAGAGAGAGACTTCTTAGGGTCTCTTTTATAAGGGTGCTAATTCCATTTGTGAAAGCTCCACCCTCATAAGCTAATTACCTCCAAATATCATCTCATGGCTGTTTGGGTTTTCAAAATATGAATTTTGGAGGCGACACATATTCAATACATAACAACATACAAATAGTTGCTACTAAGCGTGCTAAAGGTATTCCTCTCTCCCTTAAAGTAATGCTGATATTAGAATTCAGTTTCAAAATGTTTCAAACATTTTCCAGATTCAAGAAGATTGTAGTGTATTCTGTGAGTCAGCAACACATACTTCTTCATTAAGCACTTCTTGTATGTGTCTTATATTTTACAAACAACTATGGTTTGTGAAATATGTACATACAATATATGAAATTATAGCAAGAAAATTATGATTTGTTAAATGTAATTATGTCTTAGTTCAGAATAACAGAATACTATAGACCAGAGGTGTGTGTGTGTGTATAATATTCGATCAGAGATGTTAAAAATATTTAAATCCATAGAGGATAGTCATAGAATAGACTTATGATAGGAAGAAGCTTTTGTTTCTTCATCTGTATCATTTCAACCTCAGGGAAAAATAGGGAAACTAATGTGTGAATTCAACTAAAGTATGGAATTAGTCTAACTTGTGTGCTATAATTTCTTTTTACATGATGTGGAAGAAAATACATCACATGAATTGGCCTAATTTCCTTATTATTAAAATACAGTATTGCCTAATGAACAAAGGAGGAGTGAACCTCATTCCACTCAGAAATACTTTAGAAGAGCAATGCTCAGTTAAAAAGGAATTCTCTTTGAATTTGGAAAATGTTTGAAACATAAATCATGGCCATATTCATATGTATTTGTAGGTTAATATCACACTTGTAGGCTTTGGCACCCTTCAGTCTCTACCAATAATGTCCCCCTAAACACCACCAAGAACAGATGTACCATCCTACTGTGCAAGTACATTAAAGTGAAAACCTTCTTATTGCAAGGAGAACCCAACCATTTGCTTGGTGCCTAGCTCTAGCAATAATATTCCCCTTGTTACCACACTTGATGACATTTATGATTAATCAGTAAAATGTTTGTTGCAAAAATATAGTAATTTGAATGCTATATTTTCCTGAATCATCTTACTTACTTTATTTCTCTGAAACTCAGTAATTTCTTTTTCCCATGCTGATTATTGAACCAAGGCTTCACACATGCTCGATAAACACACTGCCACTAAGTTTCACAGTTGCCCCTAAATATTTCCCTTTCATATCATTCTTTCCTTTGAAAATATCTGTAATCTTAACCTCTTAAAATTTGATTTGTATGTATAATGTATCATTCTCTAAAAACTTCCCTTATTATGCCTAGTATCTAAAAAAACAGTAGTAGAATATAACATAAAAATATTTTTTCAGATGTTCTTTTATGATAAAAATGGTTTAATAATGATTTATACCATTTTCTTGCAAAGATCCTTACATCTTTCGACCATCATGGTACAAACTCTTTCATTTAAACAGCAGAATTCACAGCTGATATTATAGAACTTTAGCCTCTGTCTCACTTTGCCTTCATTCTCTTATTTCCACCCTCACCTTAGCCCCACCTTATCCTCAAAAGGCCAAGCTGATAACACTTGATCAATAAGCACTAAGAACAAAAGTGAATGTTTCAATATATTTCATCAAGATTAAACTTAAAGAGAATTCCTACATTGGGGGCATTGTAATTCAAGATTAGACTGGGTTTTGTGCTAGTTTCGAGTGTTTCTCCATCTGCATGTAGTTTGTACCATTTAAAATGTAAACGATGCAAATTTTATGAGGAAAAAAATAAATTATATTTCAAACAATGAAAACACATCAAGAAACAATCATCTCCAAGAGGTGGATCTAGCATAAATAGTCCTGGAAGTATCTAGACATCTTAGTAAATTATGGAGTCATAAAAGATAGTAAATTGAAGATGTGAGTTTGCAGCATATCTTCAAATTTGACTCAGACAAGTAAGAATGACCTCCATGGTATGCATCTCACAATTTCTCGTAGTAGCAGAACCACAGGTGAGATTGCCAATGAAAATTGTCCCTCACCAGCTACTGAGGTTCACCGCAGCACTTTGGTTAAAACAGACTTGGCAAATCACTTCGGAAAGTCGTTTAATTCCATCCTGATCAAATTTCACAGGTCTGTGATTCAAATTATTCCACGTTGTCGGCTGCAAGACTTCATCAGGAATGAATTTGTTCTGCTTGGGATCCTTAGTTAGTATTCCAGAAAGACCTCTGTGATTAGCTAAATCAAAACCTTTCAGCAGCAGCAGCCGCCACATTCAGACTGAATCTCTGCAGCTGACTTTTCTAACAAAACATTATCCTCTTTTTAATCAAGGGCTAAAACACATGATTTTGTTTCTCACTTTCAGTAAATAATTAAACTGTGAGAAAAAGGCAGAATCTGAAGGAACTACGAAAGCACATCTCCTCTCTTTTCCCCGGGTGAACATAGCTCTCTGCAAGGCCAATCCACCCTCAAATTCCTTCAGTCCTCTCAATTCAGCTGTGCAATCAGGATGGCAGAAGTGAGATCTTCAGAACTCTTCTGTGAGGAAGATGCTGAACCCAGGAAACTCATATTTGTGTGAAAAAGTGGTTCAAAAGGGTGAACCAAGGAAGTCTCTGGCTGACCAGAGACCCTTCTACCACACTTAACAACCAGAATCTGCTTTAGGTTAATTGCCCTGCTTACTGCAGGAAGCTCATCTCATAGGACCTCCAGGAGCCACAGCTCCCCTCCACTATGTAAGGCACTAGACATATTTTCCTAGGTCTTGACAGAGATTCCAAATAGCCATCTTGTTGTTGCCTCAGACTTTTTTTTTTTTAAGCTCATTGACTGGCATCTCTCCTACCTTAAGCATGCATACAAGTAGAAAACTGTGATTTCTTGTTTCATGCATGGTTAACTGTTTATTGTTATCATTTACTGGTTGGCTAAGCTTTTTGATGAGTTTAGAAGGCAAGCAAGTACCTCCAGTTTACAGCTGAGTACCTTGGCTAGCGTGGAACTGTGCTGGATGGGAGCTTATTTGGATGTCTGGTGTTTGTTCACGGTTTTGTGATGCTTTTACTTCTGCTTCAAAAACAGCAATTAATCATGACATCTGACAAGTCCTCCAGGGTTGTTTTTGAAGATGTATTTTCCAGGATCACTTGCCCCTCCCAGACCCTCTGAGAGTCATTATTTGCTAATATTATAGGAAATATATTTTAATGACAATTCTATAGCAACCCTACTCATAGCTAATATTTTTCTTCCTAAACGTGCATGTTCTTCGCCTGATTCTTTTCGTGACAAACAACTACCAGTTGATTAGATGGTGAAATCTGAGACCATCAGAAAAAATAATAATGTTAACAGTTAATAAGTGATGCTGATCAATTATTTTTATTTAATCTTTGTAGTAATCATGAGAGCTAAGCACAAATATCCTTATTTTAATTTTGAGAATGTAAAACAGAAAGAGGTTAAAATAAAGCTCTAAAAAGTGAAATATTTTTAGAATTTTTTCTTTCTGTTATTTCCACCTGAGTCCTCCAAATCAAGCAATATATTCATCATTGTAAGATGAGATTTAATAAAAAGAAAGGAATAGGCAGTCTTTAGACTTTTTATTGTCCTCAAATCTATAGTAATGCAGTGTGAGAGGCCACCTAAGATAATATTCTATTGTCACTTCAAGCTCAATATATATAAAGCAGATAATGGTTACAGAAACCCCACTAGATTTGGGGGGTGAGGAAAATAACAAAATTAGGAGTAAGGAGGATGCTTTCCCATCCCTCACTCTCCACTTCTCTATGTCAGCTAAAGAAAAATTATCCCAGTTTAGATGTTTGTATACATATAGTGAGCGAAAAATAAAGATGAAGGGGAAAAGAAGAAGATGAAGGGGAAAGGATGAAGGGGAAAATAGTCCTGAATTCATGATCATGCTTCTGAGAGAAAAACCTATGGAAATATTAATCAGTAACATGCCTGTTGAATACAGAGTACCATGGAAAACCTAGAAGGTAGACTCATATCAGAGGTGACAGGCAACAATGACTCAAATCATTTAAATTTGAATGAATATGTGGATGGTTTTGCATGACTAAAGATGTATGTTAATAGCTCATTTTATCCTTGTGTAACTAGTAATGAATATTTGGAAGGAAGATAAATTAATTTAGAACTATTGAGTTTGTAGTGACAGCAGAGCATTCTGGACAAGCAAATTACAAATGTGGAACTGGGAATTAGAAGAGAGAGCTGGAGGAGGGACATAATTTAAGAATTATGCACCAAAATGTAATGATTAAAACCATGAAAACCATGAAATACGACCATTTCATATACAGACAGTAGACATGCTGTAGTCATTTTCACATTTTTTTTTACTTTTTAAACAATACTTGGCACCTCACTGATGAGAGTCATTGTACAAATGCAAAAAGAATGGTTAGAGTGAATCTCCACATCATGTATAACCACAAGACTGGGATCCTAATAAGATGCATTCCATGTTTGAATAAATTTGTCAAAATATACTTCACCATCATGAATAACTAAAAAGAACATTTTTTTAATAATGGTTACAGAAGGAAGAAGGGGAGTCAGATGCAGGGGAAGAAGAGTCAGCACCATGATCCACCATAAAATGGAAACTTCTCAATGGGATCCAAATCTTGTTGAATATCAGCATAATCTTTATAATAAAAATAAAAGTCACAAATTGTTTTAGGGGTTTTAAATATGACTACATTTCATGTGACTTGGAAAACTTAAATATAAATAGATACATGGCCAGACCACTTATATCCAAATCTCATGTAGCAGATTACAAACATCAGTATTTTGAAACATTACTCCTTAGCTGCTTCTAATGTTCAGTCAGTGAAGAAGAACTGGATTTCATGAGTTTTATGATCTCTTAAATCATGGACATTCTAAGTTTTAGTATAATTTCTAGTACTCACTATATATTACTCAATATATTCTATTGAGATTGAAGTGACAGCAAGCAAAGCATCTAGGATGAGCTAATTAGAAATGTAGTACTAGTAATTAGCAGAGAGCTGGATGATGAAACTAGTTTAAGAATTATGCACAAAACTGTAATGGTTAAAACCATGAAATATCATCATTGCACATACAGACTTTCTCAGTCTACATTTTCTTTAAATACATCATTAATTGTCCAGTATCCAATGTCCTTTTTGACCCATGTTTCTGCCTCACCCCTATCAGTCATTGGATTTCACTGGCTTTCTCTTCTTCTACATTTTATTTGTCACAACTTATATAGCTCAATACTTCGTGTCCCCTCAATGTAGTGTTAATAATTATTATGTGATGTCCTTAACTTGAACTATTGGCTTCAACAATCCTTTCCTGTGTTGGCCTCCAAGCGTGCCTTCCCCCACACAGGTCAGAGTGCTTTGTTCTGTGTTTTTGTGGATTCCTATCACATACAGAATAGAGTGAGAATCCCTTAGGGTTGCATCCCAAGTCCTTCATGAGCTAACTTCCACGTTGCTTTTTAGCTTCAACCCTTGCTACACCTCCTTTTCTGGCCAGGTTCTTACTCCTAGGATGTGCTCAAGCCCCACCATATGTGTTGAGTTTTCTTCCTTCTGAATCTTTCAAAATGAGAATTTTCAAAATGAAATATCTCACAAAACTTTTCAGGAATCTTTTATTCTTCCCTAGTCTGAATTAATTTCTGCGTTTGTTCAACTCTCCTGTCACACTGTATCTATATTATAGCACTTAATACACTATGTCTGACTTTATGGTTAATTGCTTTAAACTCGTTTCTCTCCCACTAGATTGTGATCCCTTAGAGGCCAGCTGTCAAGTTTCAATACCTTCCTATCCCACATTTCATCTAGCACTGTGTTTTATACAGAGTAAGTGCTTAATATAGGCTTATTGCTCTGATTTGAACTGAAATGACTAGCACTATGCTAAAAGTCTTCTAATGCAAAACTTTAAAATAAATAAACATGTGGTGGGAATATATAAGGGTATATTGACCTCTACTACAACTGAGGTGATTCCATTTTAATTCTAAGCATTATTGATGTATTGCAGTTAATAAGAAGGTCTAATAAGCAAATCTATCAGTTTTTTTTTTAATTTGATCTTATTTATCTGTCAAACCAGTAGCAATTATAAACAATCCTGAGAAAAAGAATAGTTCAACTACCAAAATTGCCTTTGTTCTTTTGGGACTTAAGGTAAATTGTGCTTGTGAGGTAATCCATTTGGATTTAGCCCATCTCATTGTTAGAACTAATGGATTTTACTTTCTATTTAATAACTGTGGTAGAATATATTTCTGAATAAACAAAGACTCAAAAAAAACACTTTTAAAATGACAGCTCTTAAAATCTTGCTTTTTTCCCCCTTTTTATATTATGGAAGTTAAAACTGCTCCCAGGTGTTGCCTAAGTTGTACCACATGTTAAGAAAACATTCTACCAGAGTAAATAGTAAATGTATTTTCCAGTCACAGGCCTTCTGCTGAACTAATGACCTCTTCAAAGAAGACTAATCTGTTCTTGCTTTCCTCTTCACACAGGTGATATAAGCCATTGAATGAAAGCTACAGCTACTGCAATTTTTAATTTTTCCTATGATTTACCAAAAATCACCTTTCTAAGTTGTCTATGAAAGTACTTTATTAAAAAGCTTTTAAAAAACAAATTATTATCTATATTACAGAAAATTTTCAAATAGTTCTAATTATTTTTTCCTTTAGCATTAGAAACAACCCTCTATGCCCCCATCCAGGTTTGTTAGTTTCTCTGTTATTTTGTCAAAAAATACTCATGTTGTTCAAATATAATAATTAAAATGTAATTTAGTTACATTTTATGAATTAATATACAACTTATTTGATGAATTGAAACTTCAAAAATATGCTGCATAATTATTTTAGAATGGAAATGTGTTTTTTTAACTGAAATTATAACTGATTGTAGATAATCATGAGTCTATTATTGGTGATAGTAGGTAAAATAAATCTTAATATGTAATAATCTCTTGTCAATCAGGGCATTATTTTTTCTGTAGACATATGTGCTGCAAACCAGAGATTACTGACAGTCTGTATAAATGATTAATTACTCTTAAACATTTCTACTGATGTCTGATTTGTTGTGCTAAACAAAATAATTAATAAATTAATATTTATAATGCATCAGGTTTTTTTTGAAGTGGTTGATTATTTTATTTTATTTGCTTGTGCATTTCTGGCCTAAGAATCCACAAAAATTAAAATTGAGTCAAATGCATTTCTACTAGTTTTTTTTAAAACTCTGCTCACATGTCTGTCTTATTTGTTAACCTGCTTTGAAACAAACTTATTTTCAGTCTAACCACTCCATCAAAGAACCCTTCCCTGATCTTGCTAAGAGAAAACTGCAAGAATAGAAAAATGGTAACTAGAGGCAAGAAAAGAAAATAAAAAGAATTCTAATCATTAAGAAGTCAAATTGTCCCTGTTTGTAGAGGATATGATTCCATACTTCAAAGATCCCAGAATCTCCATCAGAAGAATTCTAGAGATCAAAAATAAGTTCAACAAAGCAGTGGGATATAAAATCAGCATACAAAAGATAGATTTTAATACATATATTAATAATGAAAATACTCAGAATGAAATCAGGAAAAAATTCAACAAATTAAATATTTAGAAATAAATCTAACCAAATAAGTGAAAGATCTCTATAAGAAAAATTACGGAACACCAAAAATAGAAAGTGAAGATACCAGAAGATGGAATACTCTTCTATGTTCATGGATAGGCAGAATTAATATTGCTAAAATGGCCAACCAAATGTGATCTATAGATTGAATGCAATGCACATTAAATATGAACCATATTCTTCTCAGTACCAGAAAATATATCCTGACATTTATTTGCTAGTGGAAAAGAACCAGAATAGCCTAAATAATTCTAAGCTAAAATAGTAAAGCTGGAGGCATAACAATACCTGATTTTTAATTATACTCCAGAGCCATCATAACAAAAATAGCTTGGTACTGGCATAAAAATAAGCATGTAGGCCAACAGAACAAAATAGAAGGCATAGAGACAAACCCATTAAAATATCTACAAAAAGTTAGATTGGAGAAAAGACAACCTCTTTAACAAAGGTGCTGGGCAAACTGGATATCCATGTGTAAAACATTGAACATACATTCCTCCTCTCACCCTGCCCAAAAGAAAACTAAAATTCTCACAGAACCAGGAGTAAGAGTAGAAACTTTGTAACTTCTAGAAGAGAATATTGGGTCAATACTCCAACATATAACCACAGGCAGGGACTTCCTCAATAAGACATCTTTGACTCAGAAAAAAACAAATACCAGGAATCAATAAATGCAACAGCATCAAACTAAAAAACTTCTACACAGCATAGAAAACAACTGTGAAAAGAAATAACCTACAAATGGGAGAAAGACTTTGCCAGATATTCTTCTGACAAAGGATTGATATCTAAAATATATAAAGAACTCAAAAACCATGCACTAAAAATAACCCATTCAATTTATGGATAAGTGAATTAAACGGACATTTCTTAAAAGAAGTAAAAATGGCAAACAATTATATAAAAATGTTCAGCATTACTAGCAATTAGGGAAATAAAAATCAGAACTACATTGATATTTCATCTCACCTTTGTTAGAATAAAAAATTATCAAAAATACAAATAATAAGTGCTGGTGAGAATGTATGGGTAAAGGGTGGGTCATCAGGAAATCATGGCTGAGTGAAGCTTGAGCTTAATTTTCAATATACTTACTCCTGCATTTTTCTGGAACTTTTTATGATGATCTTCTGAAAGTTACCGTGAACAAGAATACAGATGCTAAGAATATTGCTTACTATAATTGAGAGTTCATTCATAAATTTATATCATTAAAACTAATGAGTCCACCCAAAGATAAACATATTTTAATATGGAGTAGGTCACTACATACATATCACTTTGGTTATTAAAAGATTTAAAAATTGGCATCAGCTAGAATTAAGTTTGGTGATCAATACAATTATTACAATGTAATAAGCAACAGTTCAAGGTGTCATTTGCTCAATAATTAACCAACCCTATCTTCAAGTAGTTAAATCCCATATGTTTCTTTGTCTTGACTAGGTGGTCATTTCTGCTACTGCAGGCAAATGGATAGGCAGCATTTTCAGATAATTCAGTTTTTACATCAATCTCCCACTAATGTTTAGAAAAGTCAGTTGCATCTATGCATTATCTTCTTTACAAGGAAAAGAAGGGGACAGGTTTTTCACTAAAAGATGACTGTCCATGAGACCCAGACTTTATTGTTCCTCCCAATCCCATTACAGATATAGCACCATTTTTGCTCCAATCCTGCGTCTTCGACAAGTTAACTCCCAGTTTAATTTTATTTAATTTTAAAACATTTACAGAAATGGAAGTATGTGATTTCTTTGTTACTCTGATGAAAATAACTAGTTTGTTTAATTTTTTCTTTTTTCAAGCAATTATTGGTACCCAATAGGCAGTATAAATTTTAATGATATGAAATGGAGGGTTAATTTCAAGGATCTATGGGCCACTATTTCCCAATGACAATGTGGAAGTTTTAATCATGAAAGTGCAGTTCAGAATATACAAGAAAAGGGCGAATCAAGAAAGCCTGAGGCAAGATTAAGGGTTTTAGAAATTTACCTAACATAGATAGTGATAATAGTTTGGAATACAGGATTGGTATTAGGAATCAGAGGCAAAAGGGATTTGAGAAATAAGTTAGAGGTAGATTCAACAGAAATTTGAAGTTGAATGTAGAAAAGAAAGAAAGAAGTTTGAGAGTAAAGAGCATATTCCAGTAGCTGAAGGCTGACTGGATTTTCAGAGGGAAATTATAGGAAACAGTCCTTTGAAGCAATAAACAATTATATAAATTTTGAAGTTATTAAACATTAGATTTCCAAGAGTTAATTCAAGTGGGAGAAGTTAGTATGGGTTTGGAGTTCAAGAGAAGAATCTGTGTTAATGACACAAATAAGAAATCTGTTCATCTGATGCTTTTGTGAAGTCATGAGAAATGAGTGATCTAGGAAGAAAGCATCTATGGGTGAGAGACGACCACCTGAAACATCAGTATTAGGATCATCTTTTTATAAGTACAAAAATAGAAGAATTGTGAAAGCTTATTGAGAACTGCAGTGTGGGCAAAAGTATTCAAGAACAGGGAACGTAATTTTGCTATTGGGAGGTAAATATGGGCCTGAAAACAGACATTTCTTTGACATCAAGAAGACTATAAATATCATAATAGCAATGCTAGTGTGGTCCAAAGTTCAGATAAAGTATATTGAGGAGGGTTCATTAAATAAGATAAAATGGAAATAGTGAGAGTTGCATTTCTTTTGTAAAATTTGACAGTAAGTGAAAGAAAGTTTGGTGGAGAGAGAAGACTTGGCAAATAATTATTTGTTGATTTGATTTGTATTAACATAGCTTCTTTAATGCTTTCTTTCCATGAAAGAAAGCATTAAAGATGGCTAAGCTAAAGAAGAGTGAAAGGATGGTAAGATTTTTTAAATAATGTTCCTTGATTCAAAGTGTGAGTCTGGGTAATGCTACATGTAAAGAAGGCACAAAGTAATCTTTGTTTAAGAGAAGAACATAGGAAAGTTTCTAATGAAGCAGGTAAGGAGAACAAACTCTGATCATAGATTTCAGATAATAGAATAAAAGTTTAAGTCCAGTAAATCTATTTTTTTTTGTATCTGACTTTTTCCCTAAACTAACTTGATTAAGTAACATTTATTTCTTATGGAAGGGCTTCATAAACAGAATGCTTTAAGAATTTTGTGGTATAACAGGGTTGTTAAGGAGAAGAAAATACTAGGACTCTGTACACAAAATGAAGAATTCGTCTTAATAATAGAATAAACTATTTCAGTATGACAATATGAAAGAAGAAAGAGCATGATTGTGTGGGGTTTATAAGCTTAATGACAATAAGTTAATATCTTCTATGTCTCTCAAAGTTTAAGGTCATAGCATAGCAATACACACAAAAATAAGTTCACAAATACCCCAAAAGCTATATATGGAGAGACTTACACACAGACATGCATATAAGCAGGAACACATATGAACTCACAAATGCTAGCAGTTAAACACATATGAATTTACATTAAGTGGAGATATTAGGTGATATCTGGATGTACTATGAAAAGAACAGCATTTGAACAATTGCTAAAACTAACATCAGGCATCTGAGTAAAATTTCTCAGTAGTATTAGGATCCATGTAATATAGAGATTATAAATGTTGTTAATACTCTAATGCTGCTGATGAAACTCCACTCGTAAGCATATAACACCTATTTGAAAAAAAAAAAAAGAATGTAATTGGGACTGATTCATTATTAAAATTTTCCAGGTTGTATGAAAAAAGAAAAAAAAATAGAAAAAGAGTTTAACATATTGGGAGAAGAAAGTTTGAGGTATTAGATAGTAAATATAGCAGTATAAGTATAATATTAACTATAATAATCCATTTAGAGAAACAACAAGAGGTAATCTGGTTCCAGATTTTGTGTTCAACAATGAGCTGGCCAGACAGAATAGAAAGAGAAAAGTGACCATGGGGAGAGTGGATGGGAAGGAAGGGGTAAATAGCAGGCAATAATATTGATTCGATTATATTGTAATAGTGTGCATGTACAAATTGTAGCAACAAATACCATTATGTACAATTATAAAGTATCAATAAAAATATGGACCACAAAGATGTTTGGATTTCTTGATAGAGTTAAAGATTAAGTTTAATAAGAAATAATGAGGAAGAAATAAAGGGAGTAAGTTGTGTAATGTTAAGCAATATTTGCTTTCTGGTTTCAAAGTTAAACTTGAGATGATAAGATTTGACTCACTCTAGCAAGTGAGTAACTGGAGTAAAAACCATATGAATGCCACTGGAGATGAGATTGATGATTGGTCATTCTAGGATATTGTTTGAATCATCCAGGATGCTACTAAAGCTGCCTACCATGTTGGAAGTAATGGTAGCAAGGAAAGTGTTGAGCCAGGTTCTAGAGTCTTAAGGAAATGCAGGTGGCTGGATAGAAAGGGAAGGTGAAGAATATGTATCTGGTAAAGTGGAAGAGCATAAATTAGACAGCAGCTATGAATTATTTTACCTTAAAATACATATTTTGGGGGGCTGGGGATGTGGCTCAAGCGGTAGCGTGCTCGCCTGTCATGTGTGCAGCCCGGGTTCAATCCTCAGCACCACATACAAACAAAGATGTTGTGTCTGCCGAAAACTAAAAAAATAAAAATAAAATTCTCTCTCTCTCTCTCTCTCTCTCTCTCTTAAAAAAATACATATTTTATAAAATAATTCATGCTTATTAACAATTCAAACATTAGTATGTTTTTATGATCCTTTGCAAATATCTTCAACCACAGAAACAATTTTTTTGTTTTTTTTTTTTTGTTTTTTTCCCCTTGAGATTGCAGGATGTAAGAAGACAGGAGAATGTCTTACATGCCTTCGGATGCTGAAAACAAATGAAGCGTGGGAAAAGGCATGTTCTCTCCCTAAAAGAGGAAGTAGTAGGTTAAGAGGAGAGCAACATTGTCAATTGAAAGGAACAATTTAAGACAACTTTCTTGATGAAACAAAAAGTGTAACTGTCTGGGTATTTGTTAATCATTGAATATTGATTTCAGAAGTCAAAAAGGAATGTGTGCAGGAAAACTAATAAAGGCTTTGTCATACTTAAAGACAATACACAACTGCACTGGCTGAGAATGTGGGAAAAGATGGCAGAAAGACTCCATCTTATATCGCAATCAAAGAGCATGATGTGTGGCAGATGAGGTTGATGCAAGGTAGTAAAGAAATTCATCACTGTAAACTCTTCATAAATTGGTGAATAAGGTGGCCTCTCAGGGATCTGCTGTAGCGTGGCATTTGTTTATTTTCATTCCTTCAAAGACAGGATTTTATTACCTGATATGTTCCAGGATCTGTGTGGGTCTCTGGGGTATAAACTGATAAACGAGATAGTTCTTTCCCCCATAGTAAACAAAATGGCAAAATACTGTGTGCTCACAAATGCCAACTGACTGCCTGAAAGTAAACAAGGTATAAAGTAACCATTGTTTAATAGAAAAATATAGGAAAGCTTCCAGTGAAGCAGGTAAGGAGAGCAAACTCTGATCATAGTTTTCAGATAATAGAATAAAAAGTCCAACATCTCTAGCTTCAAACCAATTAACAGTCACCTAGAATTCTCAGTTACAAAAACCTTAGCATTTCTAACAACTTAACATGCCAAAACATTTTGAAATTAGTATAAACACCAAAGGGTGCCTGTGTTTTAACAAATATTGGGACAGGGATTATACCAACATATACATACGGCATATACATATATGAACATACACATATAATACATATAATATATGTTGTTATCTATATAAATGGCATACTTGAATCTTTGATTTATAATTATCAGTATGCAAGATTCATTTAATGTAATATGATATCACATAATTTCAGTCATATGTACAAAAATGTCACTGAAATTTTGAATTATAATTTCACAAAGACACAATGCATGAACTTGCAAAACCATAATAATCCATCACTTCCAATATCAATATCAATGTCATCATATATATGCACGAGAGAAATTGCCAGTTTGTTTCAACATGCATATTATATACCAGAAACTTATAAAACTGTCCATAACAAATTACTCTTTATTGATACTTTTAATTCTGGATGTGCTTTTTCAATGATAAAAATTATAATACCATTTTGAAAAGAATATTCAATGATTTAGTTCATTTAGTTTTGTCTGTAATTTATTCTAAATATTTGTAAAGTCTTTTGGACCAGAGATAGATCATATTATGTTACCACTTTGATTCATAACATGATATAAAACCAAAGGTAGCATAGTTATTTCTTTTTTCTAATTTTTAGGAGCTGATGGTTTCGGTTGGAAAATGGTCATTTTCAGACTAAGGAAACGTGATATGCTCAGCAGTGAGGGGGATACGCAGCCTCTCTATTTATTTTAGGGCAGCTCTATTATAAGCAGTCAGGTTCCAAGCCTTTGTCACATTTCTCTGAGAACAGGCACCACAGGGAGACAGGACTTGCAGATGGCAAATGGCAGTTACATTTTAGAATCACAGAGTGAGGGCAATTGCTCCTCTTTATAGGCACCTACACCTCTGGCACAAACTTGCTTGTGATCCCCATGAAAGGACATCAGATCATTCAGTTTAGGCTGTGTAAACTGGAAAAACAGTCATGCAACATGACAAATGAGATAGACAGCAGAGAATTTTTTGAAAAATTCATCTCATTACGCCTAGCTTGAAATTCCATTTTCATTGTTAGAAAAATTGGTTAGGAATGAATTGGAGAAATATCAATAGGGCTTGTTCAGATTTTTTTTATTAATTAATCAATTTATTTATTTATTTTTCAACACTGGGGATTGGACACAGGGATGCTTTCTACTGTGCTACATTCCCATATCTTTTTTTTTTTTTTTTTAAATTTTGAGGCAGGGTCTTGGTAAGTTGCTGATGGTGGCTTGGAACTACCCCACACTCTGCAAAGAACCATACAAAATATTAAGTGCTGCGATAGATTGAATCCAGGGCCACATGCATGTGAGGCAAACTCACTCTACTTTTGAGCTATTTCCCCAGACCTAGGTCTAGATAAACTACCAAAACAGGTACTTGCATTTCACTTAGAAGCAGTAGGCACTCTAGGAATAAGCCATAGTTTTTGTGACCTTTGCTCAGCACAAAAAGATATTCTACAATTCTTTTGCCCATTTTTAAAGCAATACTCTCAGTAACAAAATAAAAGTGTGATTTGGCATATAAAATTCTAGGAATAATTATAGCCAAGGTGTAAAGGGGAATCCTCTTTAGGTAGTGTTCCATTCATTTGCCATAAGCATTTAACTAGTTTTTGTTTTGTTTGTTTTGTTTTTGTGGTACTAGGGATTGAACCCTGGGACCCCATACCAGACATGTGTCACCATACTAGGCTTCCTTTAATCATTTGAATAATTGCTGTAGACTTTATTTTTTAAGAAATTCTACCATTTATGTAGTTAGAGTGCCAGCATCTCTCTTGTATATTTTATGAATCATTGTGCAGAAAAGCATGTTATAAAGTTGCTTGAATGTAGGATTATGTAAATGAATAATTTAGATCCTAGTTAAAAGGACTAAAATCATATATAAATTTTTTTCATATATGAGAATTTCTTGGGTGTGGAAAAATCCTCTTTCCCAAAGATGCTGTTGATGATTAACTTTCATCCAGCCTTTAGCATGAAAGTAAGTATCCAAAGTCTACTTACGGTCTCAAACTAATTAAAATTTTAAAAACTAGCTGATTTCTGGAGTGTGTTTACAGAGAAAAAGCTGCAAACCCTGCTTTGCTAAGATGGTTTTGTTTGTACTATGCATCTTCATGGTTCATGAACATACTTTTTCATGTCATCATTACATTTCTTTTCTTTCTCACAGGGGCCCACCGAATGTTCAGAGTAAAGAGACCGCAGGGCAATGGGCCAAGCCTTAGAAAATGGCTTCATCTTCTACCCAATTCTTTTAAGGCAGGGAAGCTTCCAGATAGGCATGACTAACCCAGATAGCCACTACCACCCTAACACAACTTATACCATATTAAGTGGCATCAATCAAATTTCTCTCAAATCTCAATAATATGTTTTTCTTAGAACCTACCAGTTTGGAAAATTTTAGAAAGAGACTTAAACTTGGCTGATCACAGAATACTGAAATAAAAAAAAAATATGGAACTGCCTAATATTAAAGATTATTGACTGCATAAGAAAATCCATGTTTTATTTATTTATTTTTAGTTTTTAGTTTTTTTAGGTGGTCACAATCTCTTTATTTTATGTTTACGTGGTGCTGAGGATTGAACCCAGTGCCTCATGCATGCTAGGGGAGCGCTCTATCACTGAGCCATAACATCAGCCCCAGAAAATCCATGTTTTAAGTATTAGCCTTAGAATGTCCTATTAGTTATACACCAATTACTTTCTACTCTTAGAAGTGATTTTGTTTTACTTGGGAAGGAAGGGAAGGGAGGGGCAATAGGAAAAGGAAAGACAGTGGAATGAATCTGATATAATTTTCCAATGTACGTATATGAATACATCACAGCAAATCTGATTGTCATTTACAACCACAAGAAAATAATTTTTAAAATGTAACTATGGGTAAATGGCCGAAAGATCAATAGAGGAAAGGGAGCAGGGGATAAGGAAATGGAAGGGGAAGGAGAGGTACTGGAGGCTGAATTTTATGTCAAAATGGATCCCCCTTGTCTTATATAACTAAAAGAACCAATAAAATTAAAATAAAAACGAAGTAATGATTTTGTTTTACTTGTTAGGGCTCACTGGGAGGAAAAAAAACTAATAGATATAAATTAAAGAGAAATGGGGAGAAAATAATTCCTTCCTTTGGTAAATAAGTAGAATTCACTTTTAAGCAAATATGTTACCTCTGTATACTTCAGAATTTTTGCATAAATAATGATGCTAGCATATATTAAACACTGGCTATGTGTCAGGCACAGCATTAAATGTTTACATAGATTGTACCATTAATTTCTTGTACTTGCCAGGGAGTCAGGAAGGGTTACATGTCAGCAAAAGTACACAGAGAATTCAAATGATTTGTTCAAGGTCTCAAAAGTACTAAGTAGGAGAGAGGATTCAAGCCCCCATAAGTCTGATGTCTAATTCTCGTCAGCCCTTATGCCATAGCCCTACTCCGTGTCTTAAAAGGAGAAAATCCTTCTACTGAGACAAATCTAACTAGAAAACACCTCATAAAATATGTAGAAACATGGAAAGAGCAGGACAAAGAGAGATACAGAAAACTATTTGCAGATTTAAATCCAATCCGATTTTGTTATTTTTTGCAATACAGCATGGCTGGTGATCATCATTCTCCTCCTCCTCCTGCTCTTATTCTTCTCCTTCTTGAATGAAAGAAAAAAGTTTGTGTTGAAAGAGGACTGTTTACCTGAAAGATTTAATTACATATGTTATTTAAACTGCAGAAAAAAAAATATATTAAGGAGCAAATTTTGCTGAAGTTTTGGAGTCAACTATTTTATAAGAGAGAAGAATCAATTAATCCTCTATCCAGGTCTATTTCTGACTATACAGCTCTACTTTATTTTTGAAGTAATGAAAATCAAATATGATTAGTAATAGTTATTCCTCTGAGGAAAAAAAAAACTCACCTGTATAATGAAGGAATTGTTGTATTGCTTATACTGATTTAAGAGTTGTAAACATGAAAAGGAATCCCCATAATTTCAGATCTTATCCTGGCATGGGCAGTATCCACAAAATCTATTGTCATTGGCAGCTCAAACCTGCTGCCTCAGGAAGAAAAAAAAATGCTTTGATAATGCATTGTGTAAAAAAAAGATTTCATTGTGTGAAATATTGATTAAAACTTTAACATAAAATTGGTACTTTCTGCAAGGACCTTGTAATGGTGACAAAGAGAATAACAAAAGAAATTCAAAGGGTGTTTTTTAAGATTGTTTTCAAAAAGGTTGATCTTTAAAGAAAGTTTTTTGGGGAAATGTACATTACACTTTAATACCTAATTCAATATAAGTTTTTTTTTATGGACAATGAGAATACATTGTTTTACATCGCTGTTATTATTTTATAGTTTAAGGTCAAAGTGTATTTTATGTTTTTTCTGGTTAATAAAATAAATGTGTTTCAGCCTGAACACTCTATTTTTTGTCATTGTACAAACAAATCAAGAAAAAGTCAACAGTGGTAAATAGATACCTTACAGTCATAGAATACTATCTAGACTTCAATTCTGTAACATACTTATAAAATACAGTAATGTTGTCACAATAGTTTTTGAGAGTTTCTATTGTCTTAGGTCATATGGGAAACTATATAGCATAATACTTTAAAAACTAAATGCGATTGGGAAAATAGAGGCCTGGTGACAATTTTATTTTATTAGAAAGAGTATTTTGGGAAATGCTTCAAAATTGAAAAGTCACCCAGAATAAATTTGGTTGCTTTTTGAGAACATGGAGGTGGTGTGGGAAGAAAGTAAGAAGATGAATTAAAACAGAAAAATCAAGTTCAATCTCAGGTAAATTACTATAACCATTTCAGAGAAAGAGAAGAGAAAAGATGTATGTGGGGTGAGGCTGCCTCATTTGCCTCTTTCAAATGATTTCTCACTCAGTCCACCTACATTTACCTTGCACCCCACTCCGATGACTACTGTAAAAATGATATAAAAGGGTGTCTCCTGTTTTTTAAAAGTGGATTTCCAATGAAGTATTGCAGTAGGTGAAATGGAACAAACTATAATGACACCATGCCTGAAATATAGAAGTAATGAAGAAATATCCAATGATATTCAGACATATCCAGAGATATTGTTGGATCCTACTTTCTTCTTTTACACTTACACAGTGTGGTACCATTTGAGGACTTACTTTTTAATTGGTTAAAAAAATGTCAAAAACAATATACTTGTAAAGACTGACCTTTGTTCTCACAATAGTATTCTATGAATTTAGAAAAGAAAAGTGTTTCCCAGGCATTCTGTTGCAACATAGGGCAAATGATCGGAGAACTAGAGTTGGAGTCAGAAACCAAGTTAGGGAAGGCAGCAGAGTTAAATATCTGAACTCAAATCCTGGATTCAAATCATGGGCCTTCTACCAGCTATGTGATCTTAGCAAGCTACTTAGACTCTGCCTATTTCTCCAGCATGAAATAGGAAAATACTTATAAATCCCTCTCTGGGCTATTTGACTTGTTAAGGGAACACATTTAAGGTGCTTAGAATTGTGATTGCTCAAAATGCTTTAAAAAACTGGTAAATGGCTCAGTTTTATAGTATCCTGGAAAACCTTGTGGTTTCAATTGTTATTATTTTCAAAATTTCTCCTCAAACTTATGAGGTTGGAACCATAACTTCATTCCCCTGGGAAACCACATAGGGTCAACTCAAGTTTCATTCTTTTAGGGAGGTTCTCTTCTTACCCTTTTGACAGGGGCATACACACTTAGAAGTAGTATTACACTAACTACAAAATCAAATGAAATGAAGATACATTTAGTCCCTTCATTGACATATTGTTACCCTTTTCTGTCTTCCTCCTTTCCACCCTGTTGAAATGAATTTGTCTAAAATATCTGGAAGTAAAGACAAATTGTGAAGACTTTCCTTTTGGTGGCTTAAGATCTTTGCCTAAGTACTTCAAATAACATTTCCTGGAGGATTTGCATATTCTGGAGGGGAAAAAAAAGCAACAACACTGTCAATACTCTCTTCTATTTTAGACTTGACCTTTCCAACCATGCATTCTCTTTGTCCTTCAAATAATTTTGTATTGTATAGCCAGTTAAATCCAATCATTTCCCTAATGCTAAAGTCTGTGGCCAATGTTCATTCCTTTGGGATTTGATCAGAAGCATTATACCAGCCTGATGTATAACATAGAGTCAAGCATATACTAGTTGTGACCTTTATCATGCATTGTATCAATAAGCAATTTAAACATAAGTACCCAGGGAGAAGGTCACGTTCAAGATAAAGAGGCTGGTCTCAAAAGGAAGGCCTTAAAGTGATATTAAGTTGAATTGGCTGCTTTATCTTAAAAAGTATAGAGCCTTTACCCTTTCCCCACAATCAAATACATATCCTTTTCCCATTCTGTTTCTCCCCACAGTATAATCTTCTTTAGTTGTGCTTTAAAAATCATTTTTTATCATTTTGCTACATGATAGTGGTACTTTCTGATGTTGTAGGTTAAGATAATTAAGAGTGAGCTATGTATGTTAATTATGATATTAATAGTTCAACCTTCAATTGTTATTATTTTCAAAATTTCCTAAACTGTTGTGTCAGTTTACCTAAATTACCCTTAAACTTAACTCTCCTACTGCCACTTATTCATTTAACCTGCAACTACCAGCAGGTTTCAGAATAGTAAGTGTTCAGTGTCCAACTTTTTCTCTTGCACCTCCTATCAGTTTGACTCCTTTACCTGGCTGATTTTTTCTTTTTTAATTAATTTTATTTTTAAAAAATTTAAATTTTTAAATTTGTTCTAAAATTAGTTATACATGACAGTAGAATGCATTTTGACACATGGTACACAAATGGAGCACAACTTCTCATTCCTACGGCTATACGTGATGCAGAGTCATACTGGTAGTCAGTTGTTACCAACATAAATGCTTATAGGAGCTAGGAGAAAAAACAACAACAAAAAAAAAACTAAATCACTAAAGCAGTCATAAGATGAATATTGTTATATGTTAAAATGTATTTTCAGGGATTCACATAATACAACAAAGGACTATATTATAGCCTATAATTTTGGAGAGTTTGAATCTATTTTTTTGTGAAAAAATCAATCTGCTTTAATTTAAATGAGAAAAACTTATGGCTGACTGTTTTAACTGTGTCAAAATTTTCTCAAGCCACTCTCCATGTGGAATTATAGCCTGGACAAGAAGAAAGTTAACCCCAAGTCTAGACTGTACATTTATGGGGCATAACTTTGGCCTCATTCGGTTCTCAGAAGTTTACAGTGAACTGTGAGCAGAAATGAGCTCTGAGCAGTTTTCAGGTTGAAAGTGCATATGACTATGGTTGACCTGTATTAATACTTCAGAACCTCATGTACTTAGTTCAGTATTTAACACATTTTGGCAACCATATGAGGCCTGCATAAATAAGTCCACAGTGCAGAAACCAAGGGAAATATCCCAGATGAACATCACAACTTTGGGCTAGAGGAGTATCAGTGGATAATTTTTGAGGCTCTTGATTCTGCTTATTGTCCAGTATGTCATGTTTTTCTTTATAGATTTTTTTCTCTTTTATTTCTCCAAAAAGGAAAAAAACATAGAAAATTAAACTATTCTACATCTTTTTATTATAAATTATGGACACTTCTAACAAATGACATAAAACTAAAGAAGTAAACACACAAAGAAGTAGTCATAGTAACCTTAAAACATCCGTCATGGCTATATCACATATGTATTTTGTTCAATTAAAAATTCAGTCATATAAGCCATGTCTTTATGGGAAGAAAATACTTTTTTAAGGCTTCCTGGGACATGCTCAATTTGTTGTAGCACCACCATTTTTAACTCCTTCCCAATTACAAAATGCTTAAGAAAGCTGCTGGCTCAGAGAAAAGAGCACCGACATGGGAATTCTGTTCTTGTTGTCACTACAGGAGAGTTCCACTGTGGTTCCCAGCACTGTCTCCCCTAGATGACTCTTTCTTGCAGTATCTTTTTTATTCAATGGTTGCATGGTCTTTTTATCCTTTGTGTAATGTGAAGGAGAATCACCCCAAATCAGTACATCAATACTGCTCTGATGCTGTGCCCTGATCTCAAGCAACTCATCAAAACAACAGCAACAACAAAAAAATGATAAGGTGGCGAGAAAGAATAATCCAATTCACTCTCCGGGGCCACTGTTAGAGCTTCGAGACTGGACAAGGGGCGAGATAATCTCATATGCACAAATCCAGGAACTACTTGGTGCATGTTTGTCTCCCCTGGCTTTATGCGGAGAGAGGATCAGATAACTTCTCCATAGGAAGGAAGGAATTAAATGACTACATATTTCCCACTTAATAGTATGGAGACCAGAC
Organism: Marmota marmota marmota; assembly: GCF_001458135.2. Classification (NCBI taxonomy): domain Eukaryota; kingdom Metazoa; phylum Chordata; class Mammalia; order Rodentia; family Sciuridae; genus Marmota; species Marmota marmota. The sequence goes on along the minus strand of NW_026000026.1, from coordinate 58,604,457 downwards.
AAACAGCACTACCCTCTTACTCCAACCTTGTCTCAGACACTAGTACTGAGAGGTACAACATTTCCAGAAATGGGAATCAAAACTATAGTAGGGTGCTGTGTACCACAATCTCCAAAGAAGAAGATGTAAACCATCCCTGAATTATATGAAATTCATTTCTGCTCACTGGGCACTAGCACTGGCTGAATAACAAAGCAAAGCTTCTTAGGTAAATAAAATTATAGATTGAGTTGTTTCTTTGACTGACAGCCTTAGCCTAACTTATTTCTGTACATACATCTGCTTCACTTCCTCTACAGTGTCAGAGACTGGTCACACTCATTTTTTTTAGGTCCAGTAACATCTTGTATCTTAGTTTTTCTTGGTTGTTTCAACATTTTGCCTTTATAGATAACACCTTCATCTTCCCAATTTCTTTCCCACACACTAATACCGGCAAGAGTCTGTTGTTGTTCTCCTTAACTGCTACCATTTTTCTCCACTCCAGATATCCTGATATCTGGTTCATGAATGTCAAGAATCTATTAATTTACAAAACAAACTTATAAGCCTAGATTACAATGATTTAATGAAATGAACTGAAACTTCAGATTAGATAGACTTAGATTCAAGTACGTGCTTCCTGTGTGATGTGATCAATACACAAAGCCTTAATTTAATTAACAGTAATACAGAGAGATTGTACATGCTTTACGAGTTTTTGTTTACGAGGTGACTAAAATCACTGGAAATAGCCACTGGCATGTGGTTATTTTTTGTTTTAAGTTAATAATCATTAAAGTGACATGAACATCAGAATGCAAATAACTTTTCTTTAGGAATGTATTATAAAAGACTTAGAAAAATGTATTGTTATGTTAGAAAGTAATTGATGATCAAGTGGAGAGGGCTTGGGTTGCTCTTTCAGCTTAGAGATATATTTACCATCTCTAAATTATCCATTTTTTTCTTCTTTGAAAATTAGAAAAGTTGTCTTGAATCAATAAATGTTTTAAAAAGAATTTCAGTTACATCAAAAAGTCTTCCTGTTTCACCATATTTTTCCTCTAGAATTGTCATAATGTTTGAAAAGTCCCATCCATGAGGTCACTATTTTGAGTCAGTTATGAAAGATCCCTGCTTTAAACCCAGGCACAATATTCAGGTGAGATAACATATTAAGCCACTAACACGGCATTAGGATTAGCTGTCATAGGGCACAGGGAAGATTCCCCATAGCAAATTAAGGTAAAGGTATAATGGATGAAAAAGAGTTTAGCATGATTCCTTTCTGCCACCCAGGAAAGCAAAACCCACATAAACCTTGTATAACTTTGGATCTTCCTGAGGCTACAGTCGGGACAGGGACAGATTGACAGAAAAAATTCCTCATTAGAGTCTTTGATCCTATATAACAGGTACTTTCTTTCCTCTTTTTTATATTTTAGTGAAAGTTTTAAAACTGTTTATTATAATCTGTGTGGATAATTAGGAGGGATATTTTATTGAAGGTGAGATTTGGGGCATTTAGTAATATACATAGTCCCTGCTTCAAAATATACACCTATATCCAGTATTTTTAAATTTTTTTTTTTGTTGTTGTTGTTGTCAATAGACCTTTAGTTTATTTATTTTTATGTGGTGGTGACAATCAAACCCAGTGCGTTACACATGCTAGACAAGCACTCTACCATTGAGATATAACCCTATCCCCTATATCCAGTATTTTTGAGCATTTGTCATATATCACTTCCCATGACAGATAATAGTAACTTAAAGAATACGAACTTATGTTTTCCAGCCTAAAATAGCACATCAGTCCAGACGTGGTCAATACCTAAAACATAACTTACTTTTTAAGGAGAATGCCTCTCCTTTGAAGAATTCAGTCAAGTGTTCCTTCTACCAAGGTTTAGCTGATCTAAATCCAAGGCAATTTGATTTTAATAAACTGATTTTGTACACATTCCTTCATTATTGGACTTACCACACTGTCATAATTCTATGTTTATGTATCTGTCTCTACAAATAGACTTTGATTTTCTTTAAAGCAAAAGAATTTTTATTCAACTCTAGTACCTAACACAGAGTTTGCTTTGTAAAGAGCACTCAAATGTTTCTGAATGAATGAATGCACACTATAATCATGCTCTTAACTATCTTTGTAAAGAGCATCAAAAGACAAAGCATTAATTCTAGCAAGGGGAAGGCATTACCGAGGAGATACCTTCAACTTGGATTTTGAAGGATGAGATAAATTATGCTAGCATAAAATCAGACAAAATTCAACAGATTTCTAAGCTGATTCTAAATGCATTCAGATAAATTGCTTTAGAATGCCCAAATACTACCTAAAGACAGCTTGTCAAAATAAGCTAGAAATTGCATAGAAAATATGATGAAGCTCAGAGCTGTGGAAGTATTTATTTTTCAAGCAGTGAAAGCAAGAATTTATGGAGAAAAAAGGTAAGAAAATTGATGGCAGGAACTTCTTCAACGAATTCCTTATACCATGAGGTTGTTGGGTCTTTTCCCTGGATTTTGATATACCAGCTGGATTTTGCATGAGGAGGTGATGCGTCTAATCCTTTAATAGTGCATGGAAGGTGAGCTGATAGACTGCAGCAGCGTGTCATTGTGGTTGACAGGATTTTTCACAGGTTGACTTTCCCTCACATAGAACTCGTCACTAGTTCCTAAGCTTCTCTCCATTCTTTCCTGGAGGGGAAAAATCATCCTTATAATATTTTCTCAGGTATTTCCATGCTGAGAGTTGAATGATGTGGAAAAAATCTTGCCTAAATATAGGGAAGAGACATGTCAGGGCATTATTATGGGCAATTTCACCTGGAGTGGCCCAAGGAAACTAGATCTCCTGTGAAAAAAGTTACAATAGCAGATTTACTGTACTTAAGGGCAGTTTTGTGATGCATGACCATAGAAATGATCAATCTCAGTACATGTGTTGACAGTAACAAGCCAAAACTCTCTGGGTTAGTTTATGGAAAGAATATTTTTAATATAAATTCAACTTCACTTAAGATTATGGCTTTTTCTCTGTTTAAAGAGATTCAGAGTCATTCCAGTGGTGGCAGTTGGTAGACCTGGATCCAGTTTTAGCTGTTTTTCAAAGTCTGGTACCTTTTAAAGTAGTACGTTAGGCAAGTCATGCAAAGAGCCCTCACTAGGAATGTCTTAGTGTGCTCGTGGAGAATGATTATGATTTCATTGTATGCTATATTTTAACAGCCCACATTTGAATTGTTTGTTTTCCAGTTGCATATACAATATTTTTTTAGGATCAAAAGTTCAAAATATTGCACATAGAAGAGGGCAGCTACAATTGATATGTCTGAATATCATGGCACATGAAGACTTATAAAGTTTTTAGGAATGTTAAGTGTAGAGGGAAAAATACAATGAACATGACAAAAATTCTAAAGAATTATCAGGTATAAAATAAGTTGTTTTTGTTTTGTTTTTTACAGAAGGACTAGCTCTCTAAAAATTTATTTATTTACTCTAATTAGGTGTATGTGATAGCAGAATGCATTTTGATTCATCGTACACAATTGCAGCATAACTTTTCATTTCTCTGTATACAATGTAGCGTGGCACCATACATGCACTCATTCATGTACCTAGGATAATGATGTCCATCTCATTCCACCATCCTTCCTGACCCCATTCCTCCTCCACTACCCTCCTCCCCTTTGCCTAATCACAGTTTTTCCATTTTCCCCATGCCACCACTCCATTATGGGTAAGCATCCACTTATCAGAGAAAATATTTGGCCTTTGTTTTTGGGGGGATTGGCTTACTTCACTTAGCATGTTATTCTTGAACTCCATCCATTTACCTGCAAATGCAATAATTTTATTCTCCTTTAATGCTGAGTAGTATTCCATTGAGATATATATATATATATATATATATATATATATATATATATAATCA
>NW_026000026.1:58596659-58600501 GCF_001458135.2 Marmota marmota marmota | reverse complement strand
TATATATATATATATATATATATATATATATATATAATCACAGTTTCTTTATCCATTCATCTATTGATTGGCATGTAGGTTGTTTCCACGGTTTAGCTATTGCTATGAACATTGATGTGGCTGTGTTACTATAGTATGCTGATTTTAAGTCGTTTGGGTATAGACTGAGCAGTGGGATATCTAAGTCAAATGGTGGTTCCATTCCAAGTTTTCTAGGGAATCTTCATATTGCTTTCCAAATTGGCTGCACAATTTTTAGTCCTACCAGCAATATATAAGTGTGCTTTTTTCCCCACATCCTTGCCAACACTTATTATTGTTTGTATTCTTAATGGCTGCCATTCTGACTAGAGTGAGATGAAATCTTACAGTAGTTTTGATTGGCATTTCTCTAATTGCTATAGATGTTGAACATGTTTATATATATTTGTTTTTCATATATTTGGGTTTTTTTGTGTGTGTTAAGTTTTTTTATTTCTTTATATATACTAGAGATTAGTGCATTATTTGACATGTGTGTGGCAAAAATTTGCTGCCAAAATATAGGCTCTCTCTTCACCTCATTGTTTGTTTCTTTTGCTGAGAAGAGGCTGTTTAGTTTGAATCTATCCCATTTATTGATTCTTGGTGTTATTTCTTGCACTTTAGGATTCTTGTTAAGGAAATCGGGATCTAATCCAAGGAGATGAAGATTTGGGTCTTTATTTCTCTTTTAGGTGCAGGGTCTCTTGTCTAATTCCTAGGTCCTTGATCCACTTTGAGTTGAGTTTTGTGCGTGGTGAGAAATAGGGATTTAATTTCATTTTGCTGCATGTGGAGTTCCAGTTTTCCTAGCACCATTTGTTGAAGAGGCTGTTTTTTCTCCAATGTATGGTTTTGGCAACTTTGTCTAGTATGAGATAACTGTATCTATATGGGTTTTTCTCTGTGTCTTCTATTCTGTACCATTGATCTTTTTAAAAAAAATATTCTTAAGCTTTAGGTGGACACAGTATCTTTATGTTACATTTATGTGGTGCTGAGGATCGAAACTGGTGCCTTGTGCATACTAGGTGAGCACTCTACCACTGAGCCACAACCCCAGCCCCTGTACCATTGATCTTCATGACTATTTTTACCTCATGAACACTCTCAAGATTTTGCCTGTAGGTTTTGTTAAGGAATTTCTTCCATTTTCCTATGTGTGAACATACATGAAGAAACTGCAAAACGGAATTATCTTTGAATATTTCACTTCGAAACAGTTTTCAACTATGTACTAAAATATTTCAATCACTTTTAAAGGTTTTTTTTAATGGAAGAAAAGTTTAATTTGAAGATAATATGAAACTGCTATAATAGCTTATTTTATTAAACATAAAGGATAAAAGAACTAGTGAAGCTTTAAAATGGTAATTAAAAGAGCTGATGTGTGTCTAATGCATTTATTCAATGTCTTCTAGCAGTAAGTCATGATAATGTTAAAACTTTTGCTTATATATTCAAGTTATTCCTGAAATTTCTATCTTCATCTCCTCTTGAGATCCTGTGCTGTCTCTGCACCTGAGCCACCAAAAGAAGTAAACATGTTCTCAGAAGACCAGGCATGTACACACAGACTGCTGCCACCTGACTGCCTCCTTATAGGGAAGTAGCAGAGGTTGTGTCCCTTTCTTATAACCAGGGGGAAGGGAGGCTAGATGTGGCTTCCGGTCAAAATGAAACTAGAAGTGACAAAAATAATTTTCTAGTTCTGCATGTGTAGAAGATCTATTCCATTACAAGGTGTTTTGGTTACAGGAGGGAACAGCTTTATTGCTTGACATGCTCCTCACATTCTCAGAAGTCTGGTTGGCAGGAAAATAGGTGTATTCAAAGCCAGCTTTGAAGAAGACAGAGGGAATCTTTCTGTCTTACATCTTTATCTTTACACAAGAGAGTGTGTGTGTGGTGGTGGGGGGTGCTTAAGAGTGCAGAAAGCTTTTATAAAAGAAGAGGCAATGTGGGACCAAAGGCAAAAATGCACATTGCCAATTTAGTTAGACAGAGAACACGCTAGACCTAATTTTCTTGGCCTCAGTCCTCAGCATGAGGAAGCTTTTATTCTCAGAGTGAGGAAGTTCAGTTCTACTTTACTTTCAAGTTTACAAGAAATCTGCTACTGCCTCATAAATGTTTGTGAGATAAGTAGAATGGCATAGTCTTGATTTTACAAAGGAGAAAACTGGATCTACAAAGACATATTTGTAACTATAATGAGGCTCACATAATCATTATGCTGAGGTTGGCTTGGACATAGATTTCCTGATTTCCAGTCAGAATCATTTTATCTAACTTGATTTAAAACTTCTATCAGGACATAAACAACCACCTCAAGTGATTTCCCAGTGTGACAATGAAGTTAAATTGCCATAATGCCTGTCTTTAGGGAAATACATCACTTATACCAGAAAGGAGTGGGGCAGTTTGGAGAGTTTGATGGAATCATAAAACAGTTTGTTACAATGAATGGTCTGAGTTAATAGAATCTCACTGGATTAGTGGTGACTTGGTTGTTTTTTATGAGCATGTTGAGTAATCCATGTAGAAGGATAACATGTATGCTTTAAGTAAAAATACCAAATACTACAATGATGTTTGGTGACTAATTAATCTTTAGCTTTATTTTTTTATGATTCTATTGGAAAATAATGTAGAAACAGAAAAATGACAGTATCAAATAATGAATAGAAAAAAGGTGCAAATTTAGAAATACAGTACTGAATTCCTCTACGAATCAGGATAGTGCTTTTTATATCATAGTTGTGTTGATAAAAAAATAATTTTAATATGAGTCAATAGATACAGGGCTTTTTTTGTTGTTGTTATTGTGAGGCAATTTGAGGTCACGAATGGAGAAAGAAGAGACTCCTGATTTTTTGAGTAAGAAAAGAGTCTCAGAAATCCCTGCTTGGGAAAATCTCTTACACACTTTCCAAAACTTGTAATTAATTTGTCTAATGGCTCCTTTTATCAATGTAGAAAGCCCAGGATGTGTGGAGAGCTGGTTTAGAGAACATTCACATCATGGTGTCAATCATTTTAATTCAAACATGGCTTTACCAATTGTAGACATTGGCCCACTATTGAGTCTCCATAAGCAATTTTTTTAAAGTAAAGTGGAATGGAAAATGAACAGAACAGTGGATTGCTAGTGGCATGTGTATAACTGATCTATGAAATATTTGTATTTGTTCTTTCAAGTGTGTCTTTGTGCTTATATTAGAATGCAATGTGCTGCTGCTGCTGCTCTTCCTCCTCTTCTTCCTCCTCCTCCTCCTCTTCCTCCTTCCCCCCTCCTCCTTTTGTACCAGGATTGAATGCAAGAGCTCTTATTCTCTGAGCCACATTCCCAGCCCTTTTTATTTTTTTGAGACAGGGTCTCACTAACTTTCTTAGAGCTTTGCTAAATTGCTGAGGCTGGCTTTGAACTTACAATCCTTCTGCCTCAGCTTTCTGTGCCACTGAGATTACAGGTGTGTGCCACTGCAGGGAGATTATGGTTTTATTTTAAAGCCAAAGCCAATGAATGTAGTGAACTTTGTGCTGATAGCAAAGCAACTGTTAAGGGAGGTGGAGAAAAAGGAGAAAGGAACTGGTGCAACAGGTTTCTATGAAGCCCAGGGATTTTGAGGGCCAGAAAGAGCATGGACACTGAGGATCCAAAATTCAGTTACATTGTAGGGAATAAAGACATTCACTGATGTGTGAAGACAGATTATAGGACTAGTTCAGAATGATTTTCAGCCTGGTCTTCTTTAGGTTAGCCAGTTTTCTATAGTTAAAACAAGAAGTTGCAACTTTTTTTTTTTTTTTTTTTTTTC
>NW_026000026.1:58537694-58596635 GCF_001458135.2 Marmota marmota marmota | reverse complement strand
TTTTTTTTTTTTTTTTTTGGTACCAGGGATTGAACCCAGGGATGCTTAACCACCAAGCCACATCTCCAGCCCTTTTCCCATTTTTTGTATTTTATTAGAGACAGGGTCTCACTGAGTTGTTTAGGGCCTCACTAACTTGCTGCAGTTGGGTTTGAACTCACCATCCTCCTGCCTCAGTCTAGGGAGTTGCTGAGATTAAAGGTGTGTGCCACTGTGCCTGGTTGTGAACTGTTTTTATATATTATATATCTCACAAGATAACAATATATTTTGCATTTGAAATAGTTGAAAAAAATCAAAAGAAAAAAAATATGTTATGTTTAAAAAACTATATGAAATTGAAAATTCACTATTCACAAAAACACTGACACAGCCACATCATTCCTTTGAATATCATCTGTGAGTTCTTTGGCACTACAGAACAGATTTGACTTGCTACAATAGACATCATATGGTCAGCAAAGCTTACAATGTTTACTATTTGGCCTTTTAGAGACACAGTCTGGTAGTCCCTGTTCTAGGTTACTTCACACTGCAGCAATGTGCCAGAGCTGGTTCACATGGTCAGATAGGCTCACAGAGCAGATGAAACATCTCCTCACAACTTCATGTTTAATAGCTTGACATCATCAAGATAAGAGTAGTTATAGCATTGAAATGACCAGGTACAAATTATGGCCTTTTGGGTTTTTTTTTTTTTCATCTGTTCTAAACATTTACCAACATACCACAGTATTAAACATATGCTGGCCATACATAAATGAAATGTTTGGATAGTTTTCCATTAATTAGTCTTGACTACTTATACCACATAAGATTGCTTTTAAGAATAAATGAGATTAGGCAATTACACATTGTACTTTTTAAAAAGACATTCAAAATACCTATAAGTGAAAGTTACTATTAATATTATCTCCATTGGGATTATCTCAAAATAGTGTGGCTTCAAAATTTGAAATCTGATCTTCTCTAAATTCTACACTGTATTGCTGATGTTAATCATTTTCAAGTTTTTATCAAAATTATGTTCTACTTCATATTAACTCCTTCGGATTTTTTTTTTAATTAGGAAAAAACAATTAGGAAACTTCTTACTCTGTAGATTTAAATTCCACCTACCACAGTTCTTTGACATAATAAAAAAGAATACCATGAGAAGAGATGTACACAAATATATATTTCCTTTTATATTTCTTCTTGAATTCACGACTGATATATATGTCATTTTAACATTTCAATTATCTATAGAAATATTTAACTTCATTGGAAAAATTCATGTCTTTCAAGTATCCAGACAAAATGCATTTTTTCCATTTGCCAAGTTTAAGATATAATCATCTTCTCTTGAATGTTTTCAACATAGAAATTGTTGTGGCTTTTATGGTTTCATATATCATGGTAGAAAACACACCATTTTTGAGTTATATAGAAACACAAATTGGGGCTTCAACTTCTACTTTCTTCAACTTCTTCACCTTTAGAAAGGGTGTTGTAGAGCAAGGAGAAAGAGAACAGGATTTCCATGCCAGATCCTCTGTTTCCAAGGCTTTTAAGTTGGACAGAAGTCTGTGTGGCCTGGCATGGAATCTCTTCTCCTTCATTTAATACTTGAGTTGCTCTGAAAAAAAAATCCTTTCACTCTTAGAGCTTCCTTTTCTACAGGAGTAAAATGAGGACAATGATCATACACACCTTGAGTATTCTTATTAGAACTAAATAATATATTAATCTGATACACATGCTAAATATTTAATAAACATCAAGTGTTGCTATGTCCCTTTGTGCCTCTGGGCAGTCATGTGCATTCTCATCAGTATTGTGTTCTTGGTTCTTATACAAGCTGATATTCATTGGATCTTAAATATTATTTTTGAGGATTTAACTTGGTTATATTTGAAAGTAAGATGTTAAACCATAAATTATCCACTATTTCATGTCTATGAGAGTCTTTTCTTCTTAAAATTTATTGATTTCTTTGTTCCTTGACCTCTTTTCAGCTGATTAACATCTCCTAGAGTCAAAATAAAAAGGGAGTTTTAATCAGTGCATTTGTTAAGCATGATTTTTGGAGCTCTATATTTCACCTATGAATGTCTAGACCACAAGAGTCACATCAAAGTTTTGTTTCAGCCCACCACAAAATGCTTTTATGAAAACAAGGTGTGTCATAAGTAAATGTTGTCTACAGTATAGACTTGAGACATCTCTGATTTATGTTTTATCTCCTAGTATAATTACTAATAGCACTTGTTTATTTTCAAATTTGTCCAGAATTGAAAGATGAACTATGTTGTTATCCTTATCGCAACTGAAGAGAAGATAATAGCTAAATTTCACTTGTGGGTATACTGTGTATCATAAAAATGGAGAAGTTTATAATTTTTCACAACTTATCCAAAGCTAGATTACAGTGCAATTTAATCTCAATTTTTACAACATTTGTTTCATTAGCTATACTTATATATACTTATTTTAATATTTATTAGATTAAATGTGTTAGTCAACTTGGGTTAAATCCACAACTACAAAGGAAAGTAATGAATTTAGGATAAAATTTGGTTGACCATAATAAAGTTCATAAATATTTCTTTTTCTCAATTGTAAAGTTACATAGTTTCTCAACAAATGCATAACTAGTGCTGCTGCCAATCACATCCTTCTTTTATGGGGATATCAGTTCCATTCTTGCTGACTCTCCTTTGACTCAAGGTTATCTTTGTAATTTGATCTCTCCATTATACCAAAATTACTTTTACCAAGAGCATCAGCCCCTTCCCTTGATACCAAAAGGATAGCTTTGATATATATCAATGACTGGAACTTTTGCACTAAGAATTATAAATAGCTATGGCTGACAAATTAAAGTCTTAAAATCTAATTACTTCAATTTGTTTTAAGTGCATTAAATTATTATGAAAGGAGCTACATTGAAATCTCCAAGTACCAGTCTTTTTTTATATCTAAAGAACGAGTTGCTGCTTTTCCTATCATACCTCAGGGATATATTTTATTTTATAGAAATCTATCAAAAGAGATTATAAAATGAAAGTTCACTTTCTCATTTTCAGTCTTTACCCTTTAACCAATGTTTTGGCCACAATAGTAATGGCTTCTGTGGTGGTAGTACAATTTTATTTTCCAAAAATTTAATTTGTTGAATATTTTCAAAATCTTTCCATATCAATATTATGGTTTGGATTCAGAATACCCCCTCCCCCAAAGCTTATGTGTTGGGCAATGCAGTAATGTCCAGATGTAGGGTTTTTGAGAAACGATTGAATGATAAAGGCTCTAACCTCATCAGCAGATCCCTCTGTTTGATGGATTAATCATTTGAATGGATTACAAGGTGACAGCAGTATGCAGTTGGAATATGGATAGAGGGACTAAGTTTGCCCATGCTCCTTCATCTTTTTCTCTCTGCTTCCTGGCTGCCATGGTCTGGGGAGCTTTCCTCTGCCATGCTTTATCTCATGATGTTTCTGCCTTGGAACCAACTGACCAAGGAACCTCTGAGACCAGGAGCCAAAATAAACCTTTGTTCCTCTAAATGTCAGGTATTTTGGTTACAGAGACACAAACCTTATTGACATGATTAAATTTATCATACTTCTGATCTAAATTTGAAGCAAAAGAATCTGTAGAAAACTATGTTTACCTTCAACCTAGTAATGAGGCAGTCATTTAGTTCAACCATATTCAGGGCACAAGAAGCAGAAAATTCTCTTTGTATTGGAAACAGAAATTGATAACATAAAAAAGTGAATAAAGTAATGTGATACTCATTTTTCTTTCTCTACCTCATACCCAAATGTGCTACATCCATATGAAATAACAAGGGAATGTTTTGCCCAATTGTTATTATTTGTTTTTCTCAAATGTAAAATTATAATTCATATGGACAGTATCCTTTTAATATTGTTAAGTAAAATGAGAATACCCTCCTTGTAATAACAAATTATCAAAAGAACACATAGTTATCTTCTTGCAAGTAAACCAAATAAAGTATTTTGTCAACAAAAGCCAAATACATTAGAAATCAGTGCATATATAAACATTTTCTTTTAACTTTTTACATACCTGGGTTGATTTTGTGCTATCGAGAATAGTAATCTTGAGAAAAAAGGGTACTTAAATAGTTTGAGACACAAACACTTTTGATAGTATGGGCATGATTGCAGATTTCTCCTCAGAAAGATAGTTTTTAAACAATAAAATAAAGCACAAGTTTACAAAGAAACCAAATATTGACATAAGTGGAATCACACTTATCTCTTCAGGTAGAATCTGGTAAGTTAATGAATTGGTTTATTCTTATAAAGGTCCATTTCAAGACAAATATGTTAGAGTGATGTGTGTCAACATAATTGATGAAGATAGAAGCATAAATTGAATTTAATCTATCTAGTATAAAGAGAGATAGAGAAGTGACTTTAGAATGATAGAATAATTGTCTTGTCAGCATTAGATTCAGAGTTTTTAATATCTGTAACAATTTAGGAAGATTGTTCATTTTATATAATATGCCTAATTTACCCAGCTCTATGTGTCAAATTTCAACTTTCAAAACTTAATGTACTGTGCAGTATTTTCTCTTTTAGAGGCTTTCCTGACCTGAGCGTAATAAGAACCCTATATCCTTCAGTGCTGTAAATGCATCTCCTCACACCTCATTCAAAACATTTACTTTTAATTAATGTTATTTATCTCACTGCTCTGGTAGGTTATGAGTTCCTAGAGAATGGTGACCATACTGTAGGCATGTTTAGACCAGAATTTTAACTTTTTAAATTTTTTTTTATAAGAACATTTCAGGATACAATGTTAATATAATATACAAAAGTAAATTGCTTTCTCATGTAACTCCAAGGAACAACTAGAATTTGAAATAAAATCACATTACCATTTATATTAACATAAAAATTGAAATACAAAGGTGTAAATCTAATAAGAGAGGGAGGGATGAATAAATAAAACAAAAGGAATGTTTAGTTCAGTGAAACCTCAATCTCCTGCTTTCTAACCTATGAGGGGAAAAAATGGAAATTAGGCAGACCTGAATGGAAGTTGGAACTCAAGAAGACCAATACTGTTAGTATTCCTAATCCTAATTAGCATAAATTTGGACTAGTGGCATTGGTACTTCTTCTAAACCTTAATTAACATAAGTTTGGACTAATAGTAGTACCCTGAGTGCTATAAGAAGCCCAAGATTAGCACACTTGAATGGAGAAAACTTGCTATCCAGTCCCCTCTTGCATTGCAAGAGTCCAGTTCATATCTATTCTTCAATAACTTTTACTCTTACACTCACTCATCCTGGTCTGTAGATTTCAGAATTGGAAAGAAGAAGAAATTGATGATGAGCCACCAGGGTCTGCTGGAGGGCACGGCTCACCATTAAGAGCTGCAACACTTCTTGGCTGCAGAGGCTTGCAATCTTCCACAGATCCCACCTGCCAGCAGAAGTGGGGAAGAGAGTTTCAGCTCAAAACTTTTTTCCACTGTGCTTCCTTAAGAATAATGAAAATGTTTTGAAATTGATTGTGATAGTGGTGTCAAAAATTTGTGTATGTATTAAACACATGTATTTATATACTTTAAATGGGTGAATTAGATGGTGTTTGAATTTTATCTTAAAACAAACTATTAAGGAATATATATTCTCATGAAACAAATGTATATGATATTGATAACAGCACTTTTCATAGTAGTTTTAAACTGGTAACTATCCAAATGCCCATTGCAATGGATTAGATAAGGGTCCCCTAAAGGCCCACATATTAATGGTTGTGACCGTATTGGAAAATGGTGGAATTCTTAGGAGAAAAAGAAAGTCAGGTCAATAGGGCATGTCCTTGAAGAGGATATTGGAATCTTGGCACCTTCCTCTTTCTCTGGCTCCCAGCTGCCTTGAGTTGAGAACTTTCCTCTGTCACATGCTCCTATAAGAATATACCATCTTGCCACAGGCCAAAAGCAACAAGTGACCATAGATTGAAGACTCTGAAATTGTGAGCCAAAATAAACCCTTCTCATTATTAAGTTGATTATCTCAGGTATTTTGTCAGTGATAGAAAGCTGACAAGAACACTTATTATCTGTGGAACAGATAAACAGATTATAGATGCATCCAATGAAAATCATATAAGTGTGAAAAAATTACAAGTACATGAAACAATATGGAAAAAACTCATAAATATAATGATTAATAAAGAAACAATCAGATTAGTATATGTTATTTGATTGCTCTTATATAAAAATGAAAAATATCTATAATCAATCTACTATATTTGACTACTGGGCAATTTTTACTCTGGTTTGGGGCACTGATGAAGTTTCTATGTTTTGGTGAGATTGTTTCTTGCTCTAGATGGTGTTTATGTGGAAATTGATTGAGCTGTATTTTCTATAAAAAAAAGTCTTATCATCTTAGGATATTATTTTTATGGGTGAATTTTCAAATAAAAACTTTATGTTAGATAATTTTTCATCAAAAGTCACTGAAAAAATATTTAGGATAGATGAGCTACAGTTAAGGAAAGACATTATTTCTTTCTTTTTTTGGTGTGGGGGGTGCAGATACTGGGGATTGAACTCAGGGGCACTGGACCACTGAGCCATATCCCCAGTCCTACTTTTATTTTATTTAGAGACAGGGTCTCACTGAGTTGCTTAGCATCTCACTTTTGATGAGGCTGGCTTTGAGCTTGTGATCCTCCTGCCTCACCCTCCAGACCACTGGGAGTATAGGCAAAACCTCATTTCTTGACAATAAGGTGATGATATATCATAGTACAGAGTTTAGTGGGAAATTATCTACCTGTATTTAATTTGTGATATAACATCTTGAAATATGCAGTTTATGACTAGACATGCATCTGTACATTCACCAAATGGTTACTGAATCATTAACCAAGGAGGGCTCCTTCACCTTTCTACACTAGGAAACTCTGGCAATATAAATAATTATACTCCCCTTCTGTAGGTTTAACTAGTTGGAAATATAAAATAATAAAACATAAACTGAGAATATGCAGTTTAATCTAAAGTATTAGTTACATTTGGTAATTAAGACAACATGACAGACTGAGATTTGTCAGAAATATTTCTTGATTCTAAGCTTGGCTTGACTTTTTTTCATTATCAATTTGGGTACCAACCTCAGATAGCACATAATTTTCTTAGACAAAAAAAAATGAAACTATTATTCTAAGAAATAATAGTCCAGAAACACAATAACATATAACATGGTGTATAATTTTAAATGAAATGTAGTATGGATGAGAGTTTTGAAGGTTGAGGAAAAGTTTTGGGGAGTAATAAATAGTACAGTATGTATGAGGGAACTGAGGAATGTCATAAATTCCTTTAGAATTATTCATGACAATTAAGCTTGGGTAATATATATTAAAAATATAAACCATTATCTGTTTGTGATATTAAGAAAAGTTAGAATTACATAGATCACATAATGAAAATATTTGTCACATAATATGTGAAAAATAATAAAAACTTAAGCAACAATAACTAAACCATAACAAGTTATGTAAAATACACCATGGGGGTAATCACTATGGAACAATTAAAAGGGAAGGAAAAGTATAATTAAAAGAAATAAAGTCAAAATCATCATCTTTCTAATTTTGTGCTGTCAAATTACTAGTCATAAACTGCAAGAAATGGTAAAGAAGAACAGGCCATGCATTTTTTTCTCACTTTAAATCTTGTTTGAGAAATAGAAAGACCAATCTGTTTAATAATGAATCTAAATTATAATGAATGGATTAGGCAATTCTGTGCTTTATCTAATTAAATTAGCCAGAGGTTCTCTATTCTGGAGGTATTTGAATCAGTTTTAGAGATAATTTGAAGTCATGAAGTTTTGGTCCAAAAGCAGAACAGTTAAACTAACTTTCTAAAGGTAAGCTATATACTTTATAAAAATTCAATCCTCAAAGAAAATAAAAATTAGTAAAGTAGACTTTAAGTGTAACTCCATTTTACAGATAAGGATAGTATGGCTTAGAGTACTTAAGATTGAGAAATCTAGGAAATAGTTTTGTGGGACTCAAATTTGAATTATCTGGTTCCATACAGATTTTTTTTCTCCACTTGACCATCAGATGTCCCCCACTACTAAGGGACCTTGAAATGAAACCTCAGGTCCAGTAGTAACTCCAGAAATCATGAAGTATGGAAAAGATCCGTAAAGATCACACATGGCCAAATGCAGTCTAACGGAGGGTGTGGGTTTATACACAGGGTGGTGTTGTGTCCTCAGATGAGACTTTATTTGCTAGGGGAATGTATGGTGATCTCCAGGATGACAGAGAGGAGCATTTTAGTAAGAGCCAAGAGGAGGAGAATCCAATCTTTTCAATAAGCTCCCTTTCTAATAAAAACTGTCTCTTCAGTCCAAAGGGCTTTCTTTAGGACTCTATAGTATTTCAAGAAATTCAATTGAGAAAGGTAAAATCTGACCTCACAAGTCCTACAAAGGAAGCAGTTGATTAGTCTTTCTCTCTGTTTGGAGGTATGTTGTCTCTGTCTTGCTGTAGACGTTGATCCTGGCCCTGAAGCTGGCCTCTCTGTTTTAACTCCCAGCTTCTCTGCACAGGTGAAGATTCCACTGACTACCTAACACTCTTTATGCTTCCCTGCTTGATACTTCTCCCCTGCACTTGAAGTATTAATATACTATATATTCTCCTAGTGTATTTGTTTACTATCATTCCGATTGGAGAGGAGGCATCACAGGGGATGAAATTTTTCATGTGTATTATACAGTTCCTTGTTGTGCTCCTAATACTTATGTGGCAGTTGGGATATATAGACCTTAAATAAAAATGCATTGAACAAATGAATGAATGAATAATTAAATAGATGACTTCTTAGAAAAGCTTTTTTCCTGGTTATTGAGATGTGCGTTCTATATAAAGTAAGCTGTTTCTTTTTTAAAAAAAATAAATTTATTTATTTATTTATTTAAATTAGGTATATATGACATCAGAATGCAATTTGATTAATTGTACACAAATGCACCACAACTTTTCATCTCTCTGGTTGTACATGATGTAGCGTCACACTATATGTGCAGTCATATATGTACCTAGGATAATGATGTCCATCGCATTCTACCTTATTTCCTGCTACCATGTCCGCCCTCCCCTCCCCCACCTTTGCCCAATCACAGTTCCTCCCTTTTTCCCATGCTCCCAACTCCCCTGCCATTATGGATCAGCATCAATTTATCAGAGAAAACATGGGCTTTGCTTTTTGCTTTCTAAGCTTACTTTGCTTAGAATGATATTCTCTAACTCCATCCATGTTTCTTTTTAAAATATTTAAAATTTGATCAGAGAATTAATTCAATCCCATTTTTCAGGATCTTTACTTTTTTTATTTGACAAACAAATCTGTATTCACCAATTCACAGGCTTCAGAGATATTTTTCCTGTTCTGTGGAATTGATAGTGTCTCTAAGTCATTTTTAAAATTTATTGTTGTGATTTTATTTTTGTGGTGCTGGGCATAGAACCCAGGGCTGCATATATGTTATGCAAACACTTTCCACTGAGCTATATTCCCAGCCCCCCACCAAGTTCTTGACTTCAAGCTGTTGGACTGAAGTGGCATGATGATTAGGATGAAAGATAAATATATTTGGAGTTATACAAAAGTTGTCATCTATGTATTGCTACTGATGAAAAGTATAAAATACAGTTTATTCTAAAACTTTAATAATTAAAATGTGTTAAAGAGATCATTTCATTTGAAAGTTGAAATTCTTTATAAAATTTCAACTTATTCAAGGCTATTAGAATTAGGGGTGTATTAGGTAGAGGGAAGTGAATGGAGAGGAGATATAGGGGTAGGAAGGATAGTACAATGTATCAGATATTATTACCCTATATATATATGACTACAAAACTGGTGTAATTCTATATAATGTATATGCAGAAGAATGAGAAATTATACTCCATTATGTTTGATGTGTCAAAGTTCATTCACCATCTGTAAAGAACAAAACTTTACAGAGGCTGGGGTTGTGGCTTAGCTGTAGAGCACTCGCCTAGCACATGTGAGGCCCTGGGTTCGATCCTCAGCACCACATAAAAATAAATAAATAAACATATGTTTCCAACCAAAAAAAAATAGATATTAAAAAAACTTTACAAAAGGAAAAAAAATCAATATTCCTTGAAAAAATACTGCTATGAACACTCATGTAAGATATTTTTGGACATATCATTTTCTTGGGTAAATGCCTATGACTATAATGACTGATCTTATGTGAAGTGTATGTTTAACTTTTTGAAGAAAGTGCCAAACTTCTTTCTAGGGTTGTTGTAGTATTATATTATACTCACTAATTATGAAAGTTCTAAATCTTCTGAATTGTTGTCAACACTTGTTACATCTAATTTTTTAAAAAAATTTAGCTGTTATAAAATGTATGTAATGTTGTCTCAATGAATTTTACCTTTCATTTACTCAGTGACTGGTGATGTTGAGCATTTATTTTCATGCTTATTTACAGTTCATATATATTCTCTGATGATGAATCTGTTCTGATATTTTGCTTATTTAACCGTGTTGTATTATTGAGCTTCAAGAGCTCATTATATATTCTGAGTATGTCCCTATCATACAAGCTATTTTAAATTATGTTTCACATTTATGGCTTAGTTCTGCATTTTCTTAATGGTGTTTTCAAGATTTTTTTTTTTAATTTAAAGAAATCAAATTTGTCAATATATTCTTTTATGAAGACTGGTATTGACATCATATCTAAGAAATATTTTTTCTGAAACAAGATCACCTATAGTTCTTTTATGATTTCTCCTAGAAGTCTTATAATTTTTTGTTTTATTTTAAATCTATAGTCCATTTAGAATTAATGCTTAAATATGGTTTGAGTTGTTAAATGAAGTTCGGTGTTTTTTGTGGATAATATCATTTACTGATAGTGTACCCTTCTCTACTGAATTGCTCCATTCTTCTGTTGAGAACAGGTTCCCAAATTTCTGTTTATCTATTTCTCACAGTTTATTCTATTCTTAACAATCTTTTTCATACTTTATCTCCATGAAAAACTGTCTTGTTTTGTAGTATTGTAATAATACCCGATGTTGATCAGTGTTCCTTTTCCAACATAATTTATCATTTTCAAAGTTATTTTGGATATTCTAGCACTTTTATATAAATTTTATAATAAATTTGTGAATTTATACTGGGAAAACTTATTTGATTGGGCTTGTGTGTTGAGTCTACAATTTACTTGAGGGAGAATAGACATCTTGAGTCTTAAAATCTATGAACATGATTCATCTCTCCATTTATTTAGATATTTTGAAATTTCTCTCAGAATTTCATGAGGTTCTAATGTGTGGATTTCTTACATCATCTAATATGCTTCATACCAAAGAATTCATACTTTCAAAGCTATGTACACTAAGCCCAAGGCCAACATCATTCTAAATGGAGAAAAACTGAAAGCATTCCCTCTAAAAACTGGTACAAGACAGGGATACCCTCTTTCATTATTCCTATTCAACATAGTTCTTAAAACCCTAGCCAGAGATTAGACAAAAGAAAGAAACTAAAGGGACACCACTAGGAAAAGAAGAGCTCAAACTCCCTATTTGCCTGCAATATGATTCTGTATTTATGAGACACAAAAAAATTCTACTAGGAAGTTTCTAGATCTCATAAACAATTTAGTTAAGTAGCAGGGTATAAAATCAATGCCAATAAATTAATTACCAATAAATTAATAAATTAATCAATACCAATAAATTAATAAATTAATTGCATTTCTACAGAACAAGAATAAGTCAGCTGAAAGAAAAATCAGGAAAACTATCTCTTTTACAATAATCTCAAAATAAAAAATCTGGGAATCAACCTAACAAAAGAAGTGAAAGGCCTCTATTATGAAAACTATAGAACACTAAAGGAAGAAATTGAAGAAGACCTTAGAAGCTGGAAAAAAAACTCCCAGGTTCCTGGATAGACAGAATTAATATTATCAAAATGGCCATACTTCCAAAAGTGCTATACAAATTCAGTGAAATGTCTTTTAAGATTCCAGTGATGTTCTTTACAGAAATAGAAAAAGCAATCACAAAATTTATTTGAAAAATAAGAGTCCCAGAATAGCCAAAGCAATCCTTAGCACAAAAAGTGATGCAGAAGGCATCACAATGCCAGAACTTAAATTATACTGCAGAGCTGTAGTAACAAAAAGAGCATGCATAGTATTGGCACCAAAACAGACATGAAACCATTGGAACAGAAAGCACAGAAACACACACACTTAAATACATTTATATCATCTTAGACAAAGGCACCATAAACATACATTGGATAAAAGGTAGCATCTTCAACAAATGGATCTGGGGAAACTGGAAGTCCATATGTTATAGAATGAAATTGAACCCTTATCTCTCACCTTGCACAAAACTCAACTCTAAGTACATCAAGGACTTAGGCATTAGATCAGAGATCCTGCACTTACTAGAAGAAAAAGTAGATCCCACCCTTCATCATGTAGGCTTAGGAACCAACTTCTTCAATAAGACTCCTAAAGCATAAGAAGTAAAATCAGGAATCCTTAAAGAGATTTTGTCAAACTAAAAAGCTTCTTCTCAGCAAAGGAGCAATCAAGAACATGAATAGAGAACCTATAGAATGGGAGAAAATCGTAACCATCTGTAGCTCAGATAAGGCATTAGTTTCCAGGATATACAAAGGACTCAAAAGACACCAGAAAAATAAGTAACCCAATCAATAAATGGACAAAGAAAATGAACAGACAATTCACAGAAGAAATATGCTCTGATAACAGATGTGTGAAAAAATGTTCAGCATCTGTAGCGATTAAAAAATGCAAATTAAAAGTACACTGAGAATTCCATCTCACTCCAGCCAGAATGACAATTATGAAGAATACAAATAACAATAATTGTTGGAGAGGATGTGGAAAGAAAGGTACTCTCATACATTGCATTGTTGGTGGGACTGCAAATTGGTACAACCACTATGGAAAGCAGTATGAAGCTTCCTTAGAAAACTTGTAATGGAACCACCAATTGATCCTATTATCCCACACCTCCATCTATACCCAAAGAACTTAAAAACAGCATACTCAGTGACACAGCCATATTATGTTTATAGCATCTCAATTCACAATAACCAAGATATGGAAACTATCTAGGTGTCCTTCCATAGATGTATGGATAAAGAAAATGTGGTATACATACATAATGGAATATTACTTAGCCATAAAGAATAATTAAATTATGGCATTTGCCAGTAAATGGATAGAGCTGGCGAATATAATGCTAATAAGCCAATCCTAAAAAACAAACAAACAAACAAACAAAAAAACAAAGGCTGAATGTTTTCTCTGATATGTGGATGCTAACCCCAAACAAGGGCGTTTGGGTAGAGGAATAATAGAAATTTATTGGATTAGACAAAGGAAAATAAAGGGAAGCAAGGGAGGAAGGGAATAGGAAGGATGGTAGAATTAATAGGTCATAACTTTCCTAGCCTTGTATTTGTATACACTACCAGGGTAACTCTGAATCATATACAACCACAAGAGTGGGGTCCTTAATTAATATTATCAAGTGGTGTAAGTTATACTCTGTGTGTGTATAATTTGCCAAAATACATCCTACTGGCATATGTAACTAAAAAGAGTAAAAAAAAAAAATTAAAAAAATAATTCATACTTTCAAAGCCACATTAAATGTTAAGTTTAAATTTTCAACTTCCATTGATAATGGGTAAACTAATAAACGTTGTATTTCAAGTAGTATTGAACTATATTACTAGTTCTCATAGCTTTTTGCAGATTCCCTTGTGTTTTATATATTGACTATTACATGTTCTGTGAATAAGCATGGTTTATGTTTCTTCCTCTCCAAGCTTGATGCCATAATGACAAGGGAAAGCCTACAACTGTTTTTTCACTATTGTTGCTTTCGTTTTTTATCACAGTTTTAACTACAATTGCTAGGTTTTGTTTGTTTGTTTGTTTGTTTGTTTGTTTGTTTAATGCAGTACTGGGGATTGAACCCACAGTTGCTTTACCACTGAACTATACCTCCTGTCATTTTATTTTTTTTTATTTTGAGATAGATACTTGTTAAATTGCCTAGGGCAGCCTCAAACTTGCCATCCTCCTGTCTCAGACTCTAGAGTAGCTGTCATTACAGCCCTGCATCACTGCCCAGCTTACCTTGTGCATTTTAAACTACCTCCACATAAGCAATATTATTTTGCTAGATGTAGATTAAGAGTCTTAGTATAAGTAGAAGAAAAGTATTACTCCATCCCTGTGAAAACCACCAGAGGTTTGATTCCACTATACGTTTGGTTTAGTAATAGTTGGATGACCACATGTCATTCAGATCCTTTAGAGTTGTGCTATTTTATCTTCCTATTATTTTCCTCCCTCCCCATGCACAAATTCTAAAGCAAGAGATTACTTGGCTGTCCTTGCTCTGACATCTGTGCTAGGACTCCATGTTCCTATACTGGAGATATCCATGCACTTACAGCATACAGCTCCATTTCTTATTTTATTAAGAGACATGTTTCAAAAATATATTTGACAGTGAATAATCCAGGGTATTATTCCAGGTTACTCTTCCAACACTTGTTTCCATTATCTCCTTTTCTGATTTGTTTTATCTACACCACACCTTCTCCTATATTTGAAAAGACAATTTAAATTTAGTACAGTTTAGATAAATGTGTTTTAGATTTTTTTGATAAATTATAATATGAATCTATGGATCTTTTCTTTACCTTTGCATTTTTTATGAAGGTTACTATGTTCTGTTAATTTTCCCAAATGATACAAAGGAAATGAGAGTGTTAGGAATGTTTTTTTTTATATGAAGATTTTTGTCTTGTATTTAATACAAGTATTTCTATCTAAGTTATTATCTCATAGTCTAAATTAAGTTAGTATAATCCAGGATCTCTTTTAAATTTAATTTACAAGAGTACAAAAAGTAGAATTTAAAACCAAAGAAAATCTCCCCATTAAAACTGAAGTTTGATTAAGAAATTTACTAATAGAAATGTCTCATGTTGGTTACATTTTAATTCTCTAAAATATGATGTATCACCTATTGTGTGTGTGTGCGTGTGTGTGTTTATGTGTGTTACATATCCTGTTTCCTGAAAGGAAGTTGGTGACATCAAACCTATTATTTGAAGCAACCTAAACTAGATTTCTTTTTTGCAAAGTCTGATATAATTTATCAATTTTGCCTCTGAAATTCTCAAATATAATTTGAATTCAAAGACAATGTTTTACAGGATTAATAAATCATGACCCATTTCCATCTTTGGCATGCTTTACTATTCATTTTCTTCCAGTTAAATTCTAAGAAAAATGAAAATGTGCAAGAACAAAGAAATGACATATCAGACCAATTTGAACTAATATAAATAAATATTCAATATTCATCACAAGCATAAAAATACTTGTCAAAATTTGGGGGGGGGCTCATTTCCTAATTACAACTTAAAGCTCATCTTCTTAACTATATTCTAACAACTTTGAATGACATTTTTAGATTTCTTGTTGCCATGGTGTTTTCTATCAATTAGCATTGTTGTTTTCTAGTTTACATTCTTATGAATTTATGAGCCCATATATTTTATACTTGTATTGTCAAATGACTTTTGAATCAGTTTTTAAATCATCATCTTTCTTTTTTAATTAAGTGGCTGCTCCTGAAAGCAGCATAAATCTGTGTACATGGTATATACTTGCTGAACTACATATGAAGCTTTTTCTTAAGCAATACTCAAGATAATTATTCAATACTCAAGCCTCCTTTGCAATTCTTTTATACCTTTTGGTTGAATTTTATTGTACAAATTTTCCTATAGGTGAAGGTCAATGACAAATGTTAATAAATTTAAATTGATTTATAAAATTATAGTAGAAATCATAAAACTTTGAATAAGTATTGAAGCTTTACTTAGCTATAGAAAGTCAGAAAGTGAAAATCAAATACTCACTATTTTGATTTCAATAATGGAGCAAAATTCAAAATTAATGTAAGAAAAACAGAAAAAAAAAACATAATCTAAGATTAGCAATGAAAATACGATACATTAATATTTTTGAAATGCAATTTGTTGTTTTGTTGTGTAATTTACAAACAAACATCAAATTTGATTTAATCAATATTATAGGCCCCTTCTAGGCATTTCCTTAGCAATATATTCTTTACTTAACATTAATCACATATTATCAGAAATACTCATTTTAAAATTAAAACCCATAATCATAAGCTTGGAAAAGGAAGATGTAAAGCTTTCTGACATGGGTGCCTTTTGTGTCCAGCACAATGCTTGGCATTTAGTATGTGCTTATTATTAGTAGCTAGGACCCTGAAAGGAGGGAAGAGGGAGAAAAAGAAAACTAAAGAAAGAAACAGAAAAAAAGATGAATGAGGAATGAAAAAGGAAAGAGGTAGGAAACTAATTTTATATTAAAACCCTCACTTAAGGTCAATTTTGTATAAAATCCTCATTTTATCTTTATATGAATCTAATTTATAGATACAATGGTGGGAACACAAAAGAAACCAAATTTAATAAAAATATTACCTCTGCAATTTCATGTGCTGCTACAAAAGTGCTGGAGACATACATACGTAAATAGACAAGAGGTCCAATTCAACTTTCAATGTATTGAAAACTTTTTTGAAGAATTTGAGACTTAGTCAATATCAGCTAAGTGTGTGTGTGTGTGTGTGTGTGTGTGTGTCTATCTAAGATGACCAAGAAGCAAGAAATTTCAAAATGCTGTTTATCTAAAGAAACTTTATGAGATACTACATAGAAACATCCAGGAGTCATTTTGATATAACAAATTTAATATTAGAATGTAAAATAAAATATTTTTAAACCAGTGGAAAGATATATTTCATGGTACAATGGTCATTTAAAATCAAAACAGTAAGTTTTCTTTTTTCCTTGGTAAAAATTTTTTGAAGCAGTATTTTCTATGTTTTCTACAGTTAACATGCATTATATTTGTGCCCATAAAAAATAAGATAAATGTTAATAAAGATGAAAAATATAAAACAGGCTGGATTCAGTGACACATATCTGTTAATTCCAGTGATGTTAGAGGTTGAGGCAGGAAGATAATAAGTTCAAGTTCTAGGCCAGCCTTAGCAACAAAGTGAGGTCCTTTCTCAAAATAAAACATAAACATGGCTGGAATAGCTCAGTGGTTCAGTGTTCCTGGGTTCAATCCTTTTTACCACACACACACACACACACACACACACACACCACACACCTGTATAAACAGATAACTGAATTGAGAATAAAATCATGTCATCAGAGAATCATCATGGTGGTTTGTATTTAAATGTATAAATTCCTATATTTTGTCCACTAATCACTTTTATAAAGAATGACATTGAAAGCCAGGTTTGGTGGCCCATGCCTGTAATCCCAGCGGCTCCAGAGACTGAGACAGGAGAATGGCGAATTCAAAGCCAGCCTCAGCAATGGGAAGGCACTAAGCAATTCAGTGAGACCCTGTCTCTAAATAAAATACAATATAGGGCTGGGGATATTGTTCAGTGGTTGAGTATCACTGAGTTCATACCTCAGTACCATAAAAAAAAAGAAAAAGAATGACATAGTATATATAGAATCACATTCTATTTTTTAAAAAAATATATTTTCCCCAAATTGATTGAATATAGAATTCTCTTTAGATACATTCTGTATCTTTTTTTTTCCTTACATAGTTTTGTAATTGTGCTACATGCATTTGAAAATTTGAGATATCTGGGACAAATACTTATGTACACAGGATTTTTAAGTGTATTGATAATGCTCTATAGACAAGTTGCTTATTTTATATTTGTATTGCAAAATTAATCTTTATAATCTCTGAGAATGTTTGCTAATTTGATAGTAAATAAATTAGAGCTTACAGATAGTCTTATTTGGAGTTTTGTTGGTAAATAACATGACTATATTTTTTATGTATTGGTTAGTGGATTTTTGTACTATTAATTTATTTATATTATTTTTATTCATATTTTTAAGTATTTGTGTTTCATCACTTTGTGAAGTACCTGTTTAAGAGTATTTGCAAATCAAAACTAATATGTCACCTTTATTCTGCAATAAACTCATTGTATAAAAATATATATCTGAATATTAATTTGATCTAGAGGAGAGAAAGATTTTGAAACCAACTTGACAAATTAATATGTCTGAACTATAAATAAACTATCTTGATTAGCATTTGTAGGTAGAACTTTTTATCATTAGTCCTTGCTTAAACTATATCATTCTGTATCATTACTAGAGTTTAGAAAATTAAAATATGAAATTAACAAGGTACAACCTTTGGCAATATATCTGTTACTTTTACTGATAGGGTAACCATTTAGGGTGCTAAAAACAGTTGCTTTCAAACTCTGAGACACTTCCTTTGAAATAGAATCGTTGCAATTGTGGCAGTAAATGGTTCAAAGTGTATCTAATGCATTCAGAGTCCACCAGATTCTTTGCATTTCCAATCTGACCCACATCACATTTATTGGGCTATAATGACTGTGGATCACAATAAATTCATGATGCTTCTGGAAAGGCAAAATCTCTCCCATTAATAATGCAACAGTTGAACATTAAAGTACTGTCACTATACTAGTTTATGGTGTGATAAAAGTGTTAAAAGTACATTGCTATACAACTGCAGGGGTACATTTGGCTTTAAGTGTCTTTTTTAAATATGAAAGATAAACAAGAATAAAATGAGGAGTAAGGTAAGGCAAAACAAAGGGAACTACGTGTTATAAGGCTAAGAGGAATATATGTATATATGTGTGTAGACATGTATCATACATGCAGTGTACATGTTCTGAGTTCATGTGTCTCTGTATATGTGTGTTCATTGATGTGCCTTTATGCATTTATACGCTATTGTGTGTATGTATATGTGTGCACATGCTTATCTATGTAAGCTGGTCTTTAGATTTTCCAGTTTGCAAATGAATTTGCTAATGCCCTATAGTCATCACATAGGGGAAACTATGGAGAGGATATGTGTTCAGGAAATGAATACTTCTATTAACAATGGAGAGAGAGCAAAATCTAAATATCCTTTACACACCTGTAAATTCCTCGAGATCTACTCTAGTTTGTAGCACAAAGACAATTTCTTTCAGAAAAAGTATATACTGAAACAAAAACCTTACTTTTGAAAGAGGTTTATTGGTTTTTGATTGCTGTGTCACAAATTATCACATTTGGTAGTTGACATTTTTATCTCTATTCGTATACATTAGAAGTCCTGGCACAGTTGAGTTGGGTCTTCTGCTCAGGGGCTCCCAAGACTGCATTCAAGATCTCGTTCAGGCTGCTTTAATATCAGTGAGCTTCATTAGGGAAGAATTTGCTTTGAAGCTCATTGAGTAAATGTTGGCAAGAGCTATCTTCTTACCATCATAGGATTGAGGAAGTTGTTTTCTAACTGGCTGTTGGCTGGGTTGACTCTGAACTCACCAACCTCACCCACTACCCACAGTGCAGTTCTATGGGCTTCTGCACAGCAGGTTACAATATGACTGCTTCTCCAAGGTCAGGAAGAGGATCTCTATTCTCAGGAAAAGCCTAGTTTCTTTCTTTCTTTATTTTTTCTTTTTTTGGTATCAAAAAATTATAAGGATACTTGGCCACTGAGTTACATCCCAAACCTTTATTTATTTATTTATCTTTTAGTTTTGAGACAGGGTCTTGCTAAGTTGCTTAAGGCCTAGCTAAGTTGCTGAGACTGGCTTTGAACTTGTGATCCTCCTGCCTCAGCCTTCCAAGTCACTGGGAATATAGGCATGCGCCACCATACCAGGATATTCTCCCTTTTGGTTAATTAAAAATCAACTTATTTGTTTTAATTAAAATTCAACCTTAATTTGTTTTTTGCAAATTCCATTTATCTTTGCTATATATTATAGGCTAATCATAGGAGTGACATCACATGATGTTCACATTTCCCACCATACCCAGTTTGGCATTATCCAGGTCATGGGCAGGTATATCAGTAGGCCAGAATCTTAAATTCTGCCTTCCCCAGTGTCCATACTGTTCATTCTCCTATGTTATTTGTTCATCAATTTCTTTCATCCAGTTACCAAAAATAACATATTTAAAAATTTTTTCCAAATTTCACATTTTATTCTTTCAAACATTCTCACTTTTTTTCTATACCTATGCTTTATTTGTTGATTTTTCCATTATGCCAAAGACTCTAAACATTGAAAAACTGTTATATAGAACTTCTGGCTGTGCTCTCCATTTTTGTGCACAGTATCTTGCAGAAGCAACATGAAGAAAAGAGAAAAAATGTTTTTCCCACAGACAAAACCTAAGTTTGAATTTTGATTCTCCTGCTAATTTTAAGGTTTTGAATTAATTCTTTCCTTTTTTGGTGTGTGTTGTTGTTGTTATTGTTGTTGAGTCTCAACTTCCTTAGTTGCCATAAATAAATAAATCATAAAACTTACTTTTTTTTGTCATAGCTAGAAGAAACTATATAATGAATGTATAAGACAGAGTAAAATATTTGGTACAAGAAAGTGACCAGTAAATGGAAACTCCTCTCTAAGTTAAAAATAAAATCCTTTAGCATTGGTTCCAGAACGCAAAACATTTAGGCTTTGCAGAAAATAACTTCTCTATTTATCAATTACATTTTGTATATTCTTTACAATTTACAGTACATATTTAATGCTTATTAATCTACCTGTGGCTGCTTTAGCAAAATACTCCAAATTTATTTGCTAAACCACAGTTATTCTCTTAAAGTCCTGAAAGCCCAGAAGTCTGATCTCAAGGTGTCAGCAGGGCCATCCTCCTCTGTGAGAGGGAGTGAGAGCTCAACTCCTCGCCTCCTCCTGCTCATGCGGGCTTCAAGTGCACATTCTCTTGTAGCCAAATCACTCCCACCTCTGCACCCAAGATCACATAGTCTGTTCCTTGTATGTGTGTGTCTTTCCTCTATCTTTTATAAGGATGCTTAATTATATTTAAAGCCATTCAGATAAACCTGGATGATCTCTTCATCTCAAGTACCTTAGCTTAATTTCATATGCGAAGACATTTTTTCCCCCCAAATAAGGCCACACTTACAGGTTCTGGGGACTAAAACATGGACATATTTTTCTTGGGGCCACTATTACTCCTACTGCTAACAACAACCTACATTTTCAGGACCACTATTCTTTCAATTTTATAGAAGAAATCACATCTTGGAGATCTTTAACTATCTCTCTGGAGATCACAGGACTGTAGGAGATGCGAAAGTGGGAGGGCTACATACACCTTTCTAATATCTGGCCTGTGATCTGATCCCCTCACTATGCATTATCCTGTGGCACACCTCAGCAAGTTCAGGAGCTCTAGGGAATTCTCATCTTGGAGGATATATCCATCAGTTAAAAAAGAAAAATTTCCATTTTTCCCTTACATGAGCTTAACCTGACTTTCAGAAAGTGTCAAAATCATTTCTTCTAGTGAAAATTACCCTGAGAGTGGGAATGAGAGTTAAATTGCTTAAAATTTGAAGATGTCAAAGTGAAGGTCGAGTAGATGCCTATCTAAGTTCTTTAATTAGAAAAATCTCAGAATTCTGTGCTAAAAATTTAAAAGCAGGGTGAATCATTTCACCTTTATGCTACACTCTTTGATGCTTTGTTATTGACCCTTCATGCCTTACGACGATCAGACAATTGGAAAGGAAAGTAGCTTCACATGTTTTGAAGAATAACATTACCTCCCACACTTTCTACCCATCCGTTTTTATCTTGTGTTCCCAGCTAACATGAACTCCTTTCATATACACACTGTTTCACTGATTTCGATAATTAGTTAACATTTCTCGATATATGCATGTACTGGTTGAGCATTCTGAATCTGAAAATCCAAAATCTGTATTGTAAATGTCTTTCTCCAACCCCAACAGTAAAAATACATTTGTACTTGCATATGCTTACAATGACTGTAGAAATAAATGCACAAAATGCCACATGTTCTAATGGAGGAGTCTTGGGCTAGGATAACAACCTATGGTCTAGTTTTAGTTCTGAATTTATTAATTGTGGGACCTCAGCTAAAGGCCACTTGACTTCATGTGCAAAATTTAGATAATTACTATTTCCTGATTCAAAGCATTATTGTAAGTATAAAGGAACTTAAAAATATAAATGTCAAAACTTCTATTTTTGACAGAAAACAAAGTGGTGTTCTAAAACAAAAGAAGATAAAAAAAAATAGGAAGTGATTGAAATGAGCAAATTTCAAATCTATTTAAAATATTTGGATCTGTTTCCTAAACCAAGAGCTTTGCTACAGTTATCCTGATCTATTATAAAAGCCTTGGCATCCTCTTATTAATGACATTGAGATAGATGATCAACATTTCAGAAGGATTTTAATGTGGTTAATAGAATATAAATAACATTGCACTGAAAATACTTCATCCTATAATGACAATCCTGGAACTCAAAAAATGCCTTCGGAAATTTATTCTTATTGGAGCCTCCCTTTCCCCTTAGCCCTTAATTTCCAGATGTGTTACAATCATACCCTGTGTGAGAGCTCATCAGCCAGCTCTAGGGAGCTTTAATGTTCAACCATTTACTCCAAGAGATAAGTTGTTAAATAGTAACCAAGTGTGTAGTCCTTTCCAAGAGGAAGTAAAGATGTTTGTGGTGAGTATGTGAGGTGGCTGAAAAGTGTTTAAACTCAAATGATTAGTGAAGTTGTCCAGGGACCAAGGGGACTTCTGTTGAGTGGATTGAAAAAAGATTGGCCTGCTGTTTTCCACAGATAGCTCCCATTTAAAACACAAAGTAATTAAGTGTTTTAATTTTGATCCCCATGATGCCTCTCCTTTCCAGAGCACAGCAGGGGGTGTGAACATAATTGGCACTATTTGGAAAGCTGAGTGCCTAAGGTTGTAGCAAGTCTTTGTTTGTAGTTGAAAAATGAGATTTTGGTTTAATATCTTGCTATTCTTAGCTATAATCCCTTCCTATTCTGTTTATTAAGCAAAATGTATGTGCCTACTATGTTGTCAGAAAGCAGCCTTGAATCTTCAAAAGCTAAGGTAAAATATGTCATTCATCTGAGTGACTAACATTGTGTCCACATGGGAAACAACATAGGCTGAAGATGTGTGTGTGTGTACATGTATGTGTGTGTGTGTATTTGTGTCTTCCAATATCATTTTGAACTCAAATAAAAAATATGATTTTCACATTTTATTTTATCCTAAAATGTACTAATGTATGTACTCAAGATTCTGTATGAACTCTGATTTCCTAGCTAAGATCTTGATTTAATCTCAAATACTAGGAAAAATAATTGAATAATGTAAGAGATTTTTTTTTTCCAGTTGTCCCAGTGACAGCTGAGAAATACAAAAACAGGGTTGAGGGACTGGAGTTGTGGCTCAGCTGTAGAACGCTCGCCTAGCAGGTGTGGGTTCTGGGTTCAATCCTCAGCACCACATAAAAATAAATAAATAAAATAAAGGTATTGTGTCCAACTACAACTAAAAAATATTAAAAAAAAAAAAACAGGGTTGACTTATTTACCACTGTTTTGAAACTTCAATCTAAAATAATGCCTTGTACATTTTA
This sequence comes from Marmota marmota marmota, assembly GCF_001458135.2. NCBI lineage: Eukaryota > Metazoa > Chordata > Mammalia > Rodentia > Sciuridae > Marmota > Marmota marmota. The sequence continues at coordinate 58,572,921 of NW_026000026.1, read as the reverse complement.
ATATGTTATCTGTGGATATTCAGTGATTTAATAAGTGAATGAATCTTCAGTATTTTTATTTCCTGCTATGCAATAGAGCATGGCAGCTTCTGATGCTGTCCGTCTCATTCCACCATCTTTCCTAGCTCTATGCCTCTTCCCTCCTCCTCCCTCCCCTTTTGGACTAAGGAAATATAAATTTGGGATTGAGGGTGTAGCTCAGTAGTAGAGCAATAGTCTAACATGTACAGGGCCCTGGGTATAATCCTCAGCTTTGAAAAGAAAGAAAGGGAGTGGGAGGGAAGGGAGGAAGGAAAGGAAGGGAAAAAAGAGAAAAAAAAATAAGAAAAGTATCTAAGATTTGGATTACAAGTTTCATTTTAATAGCTGATTCACTTAGCTATTGTGCAAAATGGAGCTCTTAGTGTCTTTCCTACCTACTCTACAAATATAAACCAAAGGAAGAATATAGAGTATAGCCAAGATGGCTAAATAGAATTGCCCTGTGCCTGACTCTACCACAGAACAGAAACAGCAAAAAGGAGGGAGAGTTCTGAAAATTAGCAAGGAAATGAAGAGAACCCTGCCCTGCTTCCAGGCCAGGGGTAGCAGGGAAGGGGAAGCTCACATGCTGGTAAAGGAATGCAGGAAAATGCCAGAGAATTCCCAGGTTCTTGAAGCTTTAAATTCAGTTTGGGAAACTGGCTGATCAAATATTGACTATTCTCCTCCAAAAAAGGAATTCACATTGGCCTCCTGGAGCCCCAGAAACCAACTATCACAACAGCCACTACTTGACACCATGTTGCCTTAGATGCCATTAGATGTTTGTGGTCAGGGTACATCTTACTGCACATAAGCAGCCCCCTAAATGGCCTGAAGCTTCAGGATCAGAGGCTGACATAGCTACAAAAGCCTAGCACTTGTTCCCTGATCTCCTTTACAGCCAAGATCTCCTTTACAGCCCATATACTTGGGACTTCAGCTATGGATGCAAAGTCCTGGGCTCACGTACACTTGCCTACTGGGAGCCAAAAAGGTCCTAACAATGTCTTACTCCAGGAACATACCTTAGGTCACAATCTCTGATAGTATCATCAGCCACCCACAGAAACTAGAAAAAGTTTTCTTCCCAGTCCACAACCTTGGGACTGCAGTGGCTGGAGCAGAAAGTCCAGCCTTACCCAAACTTGTCTGGGGGAGCCAGAATAAGGTCCCAGCCATGTTTGATAGCTCCAGGACTATGGATACCAATGCAACAAGCTTCAGCCCCAGTAGAGCTTGCCCTATGTGAACTAGAACATTTTCCATTCATGATCAGTAGCCTCCAGGACATTAGATATGAAAGCCACAAGAAGCAGTATCACCCATGCTTAACTTGTAGGACATAGGAAGCTCTCTTTCAGGTCCTACATCTCTAGAAGTATGGATACCAGAACACAAGTAATTACATTATATGCACACACACACACACACACACACACACACACACACACACTTGGGAAGTTCTACTCTACAGCCCATAAACTTGGGGCCACACCTGTTTTTGACATTCCTTAGGAATACATTTTTAATATTTTGGCATGAGAACATTGCACATCAAAGTTAATCTAACAGTTAAAGTACTATGTTGTAAAAATATTTAGTCAGTTCATGTAGAACTATGTAACACTTAGAAAACTAGAATTTTAACAGAATCAGCCATGTAGTGACATGTTTGAAAGCATTCCAGACCGAAACCAAATGGTCTGGATTTGAACTCTGTATCTTCTTTTTGCTATCTGTATAACCTTAGGAAAGCAATGTAACCGTTTTTGTCATAGTTACATATTGTAAAAGTTATACAATATTATAACCTAGTTTATAAGAGCTGTGCAAGGTCTAAAAGTTTAATGTACTCTCAAGCTAACAAATCCTTTTGCCATAGTTTCATGGGAGCTAGTAGAAAGCAAAAGATTCTTGGATCAGAGACAAAGGACTTATTTATCCAAGGCACATACCATTTCTTCTGTTCCTCAAAGTCCCACCAGAGAAACATGGTGGAGCCCAGATGGATGCTGCATAATTGGGACAATTTGTGTTACAGATAAGGATTCACACGATCAGGAAGACCAATCTTGTATAATCAGCTGCAACCAAATCTACATGAATTTTTTTTCTGAAGGAAGACTTAGTCTTTATTGTAATGAACAGAACATAGGCTAGCCATTTTTACAGGAAGACATAATATTTTTCTTCCCAAACGGATTTCTTATACACACATTTTTGAAAAGAATCTAGAATAAAAATGTTCTTGTTTCCTCTGCTTGTTAAAAGAAATCTGAGAGATTCATAACAAATTTTCTCTTACCATGTTGATGTAAATTAGTAAATTTGTTGTTATTTAAAAATAATTTTACCTGCTATTAATGTAGTCATATATTTTAGTCCATCTATTTAGTGTTTCTATATGGGATTTATTGTATCTGACTTCTCTAATTAACGTGAATAAGACAAATAGCAATTACAACCAAGCTCCAGATACAGAACATGGAATTGAGTCTCACAAAGGTCCCAATAAGTTCTTTTTTTTTTTTTTTACATTTTTTTTAAAGAGTGAGAGAGAGAGAGAGTGAGAGATAGAGAATTTTTTTTTAATATTTATTTTTTAGTTCTCGGCGGACACAACATCTTTGTTTGTATGTGGTGCTGAGGATCGAACCCGGGCCGCACGCATGCCAGGTGAGCGCACTACCCCTTGAGCCACATCCCCAGCCCCCCAATAAGTTCTTTTCTTAATATACCTCAGCTCAGGTTTAGAAATTTCCCAATTTTTATTTATTTTCCTCATGCTGACTACTGAGGTTCATATAGAACCCCATAATTAAGAAAAAAATAATTTTCTCTGTAGACATGAAAGAAATAATTGTGTGTGCTTTATAAAATAATTATTTTGGTAAAGATAATACTAAATACATGTATTACTAAAGTATTAAAAATTCTCATTGCTGACCATTTTCATTTCTCATTTTAAAAGTAGTATGTTGAGGTTTTGGTAATAATTTTATAATACCTTTTTTTCCTGATTAAGCAGAATAAAATTACAATAAGAAAATAGTTGATCATAATTATATCAAATTTACAAGTTTATTTCAATGGAATTTTTCTAATCTATAATATATAACTTTAAAAGTTCTATGTAATTGAAAAAACTCACAATTTGATAAACTTATGTCCACTTTTGGTGGGGAAAAGTGATGCAGAAAAAGTAAAAGTTGGATTGGAGAACATTTAGGCTGCCACAGCATACATTTTAAAACATGTCGATAATTGCAGTTGTTGACTTTCTCCAACTCAAATCCCTTGATCGAGAAAATTAGGGGAGCAGAGGAATTTTAGAAATCAGTTTCATGGCAGCAAACAGAAGTCCAAGTCCCAAAGCTTATTTTGCTAAAACAGCTGTAGCAAATGCTTGGCTGTTGGTACAAGGTCTTTAAGGACCTCACCCCTACTGGGAAGGCATCAGTCTGTATGCCAGGCTTGGCTCTTAGTGAGAGACCAGAGAAGTTTAACTGGGTCACACTTGTCAAATTAGATGCTGAGGATGGGTATCAAGACATTAGAAATAGGAAAAGCTCAAGAATTAATCACCTTTTCCCACCAAAATAATAACTCCATCCTTCCCCAAAGAATCTACAAAACATAACCCTAAAGTCAATATAAGTACAAGGAAATTTGGAATCTGTTACTGAGCAATGGTAGAGGCTATTCACTTCCAGTAGCTGCCACAAATTTTCACTGGAAAAATAGAAGACTTAATTCCAGTGTAGTCCCTCACTGTCTGTCCTGTCTCACACGAGGACCCCAGGGCCAGCATACCAAATCATGTCAGAGACTATCTTCTTTATTCATTTATCTTTCCATCCATTAACTAATCAAACAAATATTTACAAAACATAGGTAAAACTGTCATCATGGACTCACAGATGTAGTCTGAAAAAAATCTTTCCCCCCATTTTTAAATTTGGTACTAGGAATTGAACACAGGGCACTGTACCACTGAGCAACATCCTTGGTCTATTTATTTATTTTTCATTTTCTTTCTTTCTTTCTTTTTTTTTTTTTTTTGAGAGGTTGGTACCAGAGATTGAACTCAGGGGCATTCAACCACTAAGCCACATCCCAGCCCTATTTTGTATTTTATTTAGAGACAGGGTTCACTGAGTGCTCAATACCTCACTTTTGCTGAGGCTGGCTTTGAACTTGCAATCCTCCTACCTCAGCTTCCTGAGCTGCTGGGATTACATGTGTGCACCTCCTCACCTGGTTTATCTATCTATCTATCTATCTATCTATCTATCTATCAATATTTGTTTTTAATATTGAAACAGAGTCTTGCTGAGTTGTAGACATTGGCCTCAAATTTGTGATCTGCCTGCCTCAGCTTCCAGATTCACTGGCATTACAGGCATGTGCCACCGCAGCCAAAAAAAAAAAAAAAAACCTTATTAGTCTTCTTTATGAGATGTTCTTGCTTGGCCTTCCATTTAGTTTTTGCTTTCCTTTTCCTGTATAATTGTCCTTTTCCCTAGTTTAAGATATTTATACCCACATGACTATAGTGGATAATTTCTTGATGCCTTAACATATCTTAGGAATAATTTCATTTTAACTAGAACCTCCAAGAGATGATTATTTTAATGTACAAATAGAGACAAAGTAGTTTCCTAGTGCAAGATATTAGGATCTATCATAAATCAAGATTTTTGTCTGTTTGCCTGAACTACAAGATTCTTTATTCTTTAGAGGCTAAAATTTCATCTTTTTGCTCCCACATTCTAAAACAATGCCTGGCAGTGTTCCCTGAAACAAACTGAACTAAATTGAAATGTTAAAACACCCACTTCTTACTAGTTCATGCCAAAATATAAACCAGTCAGAAATAGATTAAGAGTTTACTGCTTTGGATTTCTGTTTCTAGTTTGAGTTCTTTGGAAACATTCCAGCAAAATCCTCCCTAATTTGTACACAAAATCTTAAAACAAGAACCATGGTTTATATATAGATAACAATAGGTTTTTTGGTTTGGTTTCCTGAACTATTTTAAGCATTTCTAATGATAGATAATTTTGACTCTAGAATGTTAAACATTTTGTACAACATGATTGTCTCAGACAAAATGAATAGATACAATAAAAAATATAATTTAGGGAATTATTTGATTGCAATAAATTATGATTTTCTTTCGTCTTCAATTCTTTGTCCATAATGTGCTGACTGGTAACTCATAAGTCAAAAGGCTTTTATATTCATATTATATTTACTTCTAAATCGCCAACTTAGCTAGGTTTGTAAGACACCTAAAAATAAATTTTAAAAGCTTACCTTTATTTTCTAATTCTCTTTTAAACATCTCATTTTTTCTCCTTCATTTCCTATATTACCTGAAATCTTTGAGTGAAATAGTTACTTGAAAGCAAGAGTTTAGAGGCTGGGGTTGAGGTTGTAGCTCAGTGGTATGGTGCTTGCCTGGCATGTGTGAGGCACTGAAATCAATTCTCAACACAACATAAAAATAAATAAATAAGATAAAGATATAAAAAAGGAAACAGTTTAAAAACTAGAAGTTCCAGAAAGAAAAATGGCTTATAGAAGAGGAAAAAAAAACCCTGCAATTCCATATCATCCTTCAAGTTATTCACTTTTTTTTTCAAAATTCATTTTTATAGGCACATTGGAAAGATTATTGTAGAATTTAACAAGTTCCAGACAAAAGACATCTATGTACTTGCTCATTTGTTAAAAGTTTAAAACCTACTGGGTGTCAAAGATTAAGGTGAATTCTGGGGATATAACTGTCAGCAAACAAATAATTAAAAACACAGTATTAATAAATATAAAAGTATCACCTCGCCAGTGTGTGTATGTGTGTGTGTCTATCTATTATATATATATATATGATGACAAACCAGTGATAACAATCACATATCTATATCTATATCTATATATATATATATATATATATATATATATATATATATTCAATGGAAATGTTGATATGTTGATTAAACAATCAATGAATATAACATATAACGTGGCAGTTTTTGACAATGAGATGAAGAGTATTTATAAAGCAGCACTTGAATTCAGATAAGCTTAAAAGAAAAATAATGGCCCAAAATAGTGACAGTATTCCATTTTGCATCTTAGAAATACCATTATCTATGCCTTCACAAGTATTTTCACTAATATTTGTTTATGCAGAAGAACATTAATTCATACTCCTGGGTTCTGGGGACATGGCCAAAACTGTTCTCCAAAAGCAAAATTTGAATTTCTTAGCCTACTTTCAGTCTAAGTGACCTCATGTTTCAGTTGTCCCAGTTGGTGCCTGTTGTTCTGGCTTAATTTTTAATAATATTGCTCCAGTTGACTTTCAGAAGTGCTGTAGTTAAGACCAAAAGTTATAATGTCATTAATTATTTAAACTTATATTTTATCTAAGTATTCATAGTACTAGTTTATCATGTACCAAAATAATTTTGTTATTTTATATTAAAGGAAATAATTAGGAAAATATTTTTCAAGAAAAAATTATTAGTCTTAGAGTACACATAATTCAAGTATAAGCAATTTCAATAGATTATTTAAGAAAATAATTCAAAACTAGTTTAAATAACCATAAATAATTTAGCTTCTTCTTTGGTTGCTCTAAGACATAGAAGATAGAGACAAACAACAGATCATGACTATTAGTTCTAGAGACAGAAACACAGGATGGTTAGAGACTAGTCATCAAGGACAGGGTAATGTCTGTTCCTGGGTTTTAAAGATGGCATTATGTATTTTTAACTTTTCATTTTACCTCACAAATATTAACTTATTTCTTCTGTTTTCATTAAACAAATTTGGTTTTAAGTGCCTGCCACATATATTAGGAACAATTCTGTTCAATGTGTTGGGGATATGGTAGAGAATAACAGAAAAAAAAAAAATAAACAAAGGGGGGGAATCTGTCTTCATAGTTAAAATGAGATGGTAGTGCACTATGTATGTGAAGACAGAATCAGTATTCTTTAACAACAAATTTGTCATTTTTATAACATACTCAGGCAAAGTGACATAAACATTATCAGAGGGTGAGATTTAAAATTATATAAAGAATTTTACATCATCTAGATATGTGATTGTTATCACTGGTTTGTCATCATATAAAAAGAAACATCAATGATTTAGCTGTCATACAACTTTTCAAAACTTTTTTCCCCCTAAAACATGACAGAAAGAGCAATAATAGTGGGGATTAGAAACACATTATTAAATTCATAACTTATCAATGTAAAATGATCACCTTCACTTTCTCTACAGTTTGCTCTACTTTGAGGGAAAAAAAAAACAAAGCTATGATAAGCATAGGGAAAAACATGTGAGCTTTTTACAGAAACACATATCCTTGTACAATTCATCTTGTAATAAAGTTCTTGTGTTGCTTTTTCAATTGTGGGCAGGATGTGTTTTATTAAATGGCCATGCAAGAGGTAAGATCATTTGAGAGCAAGCCTTCACGATGATTTCCACAGCTAACCATTTAAAAACTGCTGAAGGAGGAAGGAAATTGGGTAACAGTTTGTGTTCTTAAAAGCCATCAGCTCTGAATAGATATTATCCTCAAGAAAAGGAAATTGCATCTGCAAAACTCAAACCAAACACAGTTCTCTTTACCTTCTGCTGTTAGCCTTACTTAAAGGGAAAGGGGAGAATTTTTTCAGTACTCTCCTTGGACTGTCCACAAGCCAGATTCATGCTTAATTCTGTTAAAGAAAATCACAGAGCTAATTTTCTAAGTGATAAATCTTCATTTTGTCTGTATTTAAATATAGATAGATAATAGACAGCAGTTTTTGTGGAAGCATATCCCAGTAGCACTTCAGGAAACCCATCAGGACATTAGAAAATCTGCACATATGCAGAGAAAGACCTGTTTGCCAAGCTGCCTGATCAACCTTGTGGAGAATACAGAAGAAATAGGAGGCCTGCCTAATGCAAGGTTACAATTTATCTGAGATGGCATTTTTAGTCAGCGTTTTTGCTGCTGTGACTGACCAGCACAATTATAGAGGAGGAAAAGTTTATTTGAGGGCTCACAGTTTTAGAGGTCTTAGTCCATAGAACGTCAGCTCTATTTCTTGAGGCTTGATATGAGGCTGAACATCATGGCAGAGTGTGGGGCAGAGGAATATCACTCACATCATGGTGATCAAGAAGCAGAGAGAGACTCCACTTAGCAGATACAAATATATACCCCAAAGCCATGCCCTAATTTCCACCTCCTCCAGCCACACCCTACCACTTCAGTTACCACTCAATTAATCCCTATCAGAGGATTAAATTACTGATTAGGTTAATACTCTTACAACCCAATCATTTCTCCTCTGAACCTTCTTACATTGTCTCACATGTTGGCTTTTGGGGGACACCTCACATCCAAACCATAACAGATGGTACAAATTTACTGAGTGTTTTCTCTCTTTCTGGAACTGACCTCAGCATTTGAGAAGAACAACCTCACTTATTCGTTAATAACATCTTTAAATTAGCATTTTAATATCTATTTTGAAAATGATGACACCAAATTCCAAGAGATTTTATATATATATAATCTCTTACTTTGGAAGACGTATCTGATAGATCTAGAATTTAGAGCTCCGTCATTATTCCTAAAGGAGTGATTTTAACTCTCTGCTAAATTACTTTATACAGACAATTTGGACAGGATTCCATCATAAGTTACTGTGTTAATGTTAGTCTTTATAAATAATGCTGCTTTGCAGAATATAAATATTTGTAAAAGGTATGCATTTTATTAAATGTCATTTGAGACCATGTCCTTCCCTCTGGTTAGAGACATGGGTTTATTGAATCTCACATAATAAAAATGATGATGTATCAAATTAGCACAATCCACATACTTGCACATTGAATTTGTATTATATGTTCTGGCATCCAACTATATTTTAAGAGGATATGTCTATTGCTTGCTATAAATCAAACCTTGAACCAAATCTGTTTAAACATCCATTTCTCTCCTCATGCATCATTGCCACCAGAAAGTTCAGCCTATTCACTACTTACCTAGTCTCAAATTTCATCACACAAAAACAAAATTGTTAGTTTTAAAGAATTTATTATGCATGGAATTATCAATACACACCAGATAAATTTCACATTGTCAAATTTATGTATCTAAATTTCTTTTTAGTGACTTTTTATTTCATAAGCAATATATTTTAGATTTATTAATAATGGCATTTCAATAATATTTAATGTTATTTGCAACCCTTTGCTAAATAGTTACTAGAAAGAAATATTTAAAATTGTATTAGTAAAAAGTGTGCAGAAATTTAGGAAAATCACAGTAGAAAATTTCAGTGCAACTTTTTCAATATTATAGCATTATGTATCTTGACTATGATTAGCATCCATCAAAGATAAATTTTAGTACTTGAATCTGTATAGACCATTGAGCAAATCTATTGCTTTATAATAAAATGCCATATATTTACTAAACCTTTTCCAATTTAGTATGATAAGTCAAAATTAAGAAGACTATACTAGTTCTGGATCTTTGAAGTTTACATTCTTTATCCTTCTCCTAGATAAGTAATTTAAATATTTCTCAGTTTGCTTCAAAGAAGATACAAGTATTGATGGTAGTTATGTAGAATTAAGAATCAAATGGGGCCAGCTGTGGTAGTGCACACATGTAATCCAAGCAGCTTGGGAGGTTGAGGCAGGAGGACTGTGATTTCAAAGCCAGCCTAAGCAATTTATCAAGGTCTTAAGCAACTCAGCAAAACCATTTCTCTAAATAAAATATTAAAAAGGGCTGGGCATATGGCTCAGTGTTTGAGTATCCCTGGGTTCAATTCCTGGTTACAAAAAAAAAAAAAGAATCAAATGGATTAACTGAGAAAAATCTGACTTCCTTCCACAAAGCACTTGGTTGATACAACTTGTTATTAACTTCAATGTGGGCTGGGTGTAATTTTCAAGTTTATTATTATGATCATTTGGAAAAACTTAGTTCATTGATATCAGTAATTTTGCACTTATATTCTGATCAAACAAAATGTATTTGATGTATCCAGCAGTGATGGGAGATTTGTCATGAAGCTATAACCATACCTCTTTTTAATAAAACAGACTATGGAATGCAAAATAGCATTTATTTTAGTAAATAGAGCGCACTCTTTTCATTTACTTAAATAGGCTTTGGGAAAATTTTATTTAAAATTCATATATGTGGCAAGTATAGTAATTTCTAGTCAGTATACTCCGTTGTTCCATAAAGGCACTATATAAATCTGCTCAACAACATAAAAACACTGCCTCAGAGAGTTCTCACGAATTAAATAGCCTGTTTCCTGGAGAGAGAAAAGTATAGAGCAAAATTAATAGTACAGTTACTGTATCTCAATAGGGAACTACCCTCAAGCTTGAATCACTGCAGAAGTGAAGTTAACAGAGCTGATTTTAGTGAGGATGAAAGGGAAAATGCCTGTGAACTCAAGAGAGAGTAGGAGAGTTGATTTTGTAGCATGTTGTTAATTAGCCAACTTAACAGAAATGAAAGTCATGTAAAAAGCTAATTAAGTGGAATTGATGTGCATGATCTTTGTCTTCATTTTGAATACAGCCAAAGCAATCTCTGAGCCAGAGAATATAGCTCCATGGAAGCATTTTCCATGGGCTGAGTGCTGATAAGAGAAGCTGATTTCAGCTGTTCTTAAAGGTATGCTTTTCATGCTCCAGTAGTTTGCTTAACCCAGTCATCCATGTCAATTCTGTCTTGAGAGACACCTGGTTTTTGTAAGATTGTCAGACACATTAAATGTGTGAAAAAATTGATACTGACCTCATTTCATTATCTTTCTAATTATAACTCCCTATGGCCTTAGTCACCTAGCAAAGTGCTATGAACAACTGTTCTGCCCAGAGCAGAGAACTATAGAGTAAGGTATGGATCTCTTATGCCACATTTAAAAAGTCTGTGACTTCTCGATAATGAAGCCAGATTTAAAGTTAGGTAGTCAGTGTAGTTAGGTAAATCGGGTCTAATATCGAGTGAAATCTAAAATGGAGACCATGCAGAGAATGACTCAGGGAAAACACAAGACAACTCATGGAATGTTAATGAAGTCCCGAAAAGGCCCTAGGCCAAAGTCCACCTCAAAGAAATGTTAATGAACAGCCCCCAGCAAAAAGGTGCTGACTCAGAAGTCCTTCCTGACCATATTACTTCTTTGGCCCACCTGTGTCCCACCCCTCGGGCCTTCCAACCTACATTCCATCACCAAAACTATAAAAAGGGAAAACAACCGCACTTCTATGGATTCCACCTCTTGGGTCCCCTTCTTCCTCCGGGAGAAGTCTTTTCTGCTGTCCTTTAATAAACTTCTAATTTATACTCTGACCTTGCCTCGGCGTGCTTCTTTGGTGTTATTCTTCAACATTGGGGAAGCAAGGACTCGTCACCGGTTAACAGCGGTAACATATCTCTATTGAACTAAGCTTACATTTTATCCGCTTCACTTTATACATATGAAATGCATATTTGAGTGTCTATAATCCATACAGTCTACCATAGAAAACTTGAAAATATTCCATATTTGGGGAAGCTCATGTTAACTTTCAATAAATTTAATTGTAAGTCAATCATGGAAATGAATAGGAGAGTGGCAAGGATAAACTAAAATTTGTAAGGCCTTGTCTATCTCATTTTATACCAATAAGAGGATAAAACCCAATATAAGATTCAAGGGATTTGGAAAAAAAAAACATGTGAATAAATATAAAAAGTGATAATGGAAATCACCGAGTGCCTTCTACATGTTGGTGACTATGCTGGGCATATGAAAATAGTATTCTGTTAAATCTTGACCGAAGTCTTTTACGAAATTATGATTCTCATTTTATAGAAAATTAATGTGCAATTCAGAGAATACAAGTAATTATTCATCACCACAGAATTAGTAAAGGGAATCAAAATCTTTAAAATACTTAAAAACACAGATTGCAAAATAGAAGAAATTATTTCCAAGGGTCTTTTTTCTAAAGGATTTTCATATGCGGAATTTCCTGATCCTACCTCTCGGAAAACTCAGGCTATTGACATTGAACTGTGGTACTTGGTATTTGATATTCCTGATACTGCCACTTCTCTTGTAACAAATATATCCTAACGTTTTATATACCTAAAAAGAATCAATGCAAACGAATGTTAACTACTAGATATTATTATTAATATCTTATATTTATATCGTGAAGATAGGTGACTGGATGAAATACTAAAAAGAAAGTCTTCTTTTGTATTTTTTAAGAGTTTGAAAATTTATTCCCTATTTTATTAGTTGTAACTCTTTACCTACCATCACTATCAAGGTGAATAATTCACAGAAGAGCTTACTCTGATAATATCAGAATTTAAACAATTTCTCAATTGATTCTAAGCTGTATTTAGACATTGTATATAACTAGACGTGCCTGGAAGATTGATTGGGAGAGACAGGCTAAAGGTTGGGGTTTTTTTGTTTTGTTTTGTTTTTTGTTTTTGTATAAAGTGCAAAAAAACTTTCAGGGAAAGAATTTACCCTAAAGGTACAACACATGATTCTGCACAATTATGCACAATTAGGAAGCTTTCCTAGCACTATGAGAGGGATGAATAATCTAAAGTACAATATGATATCTTCCACTGAAATTTATCCTCAGACCCATCTGTTATAGGGCTAAGATTTGAGTTCCTGAAATAGCTTGGTTGAAGTATAATACCTGGTATCCACAAATTCTTTCAATAGCATGTGGGGGATACAGTGTATCATATAAAATAAAAGAGTATAATCACTCAAATGCATGGCTTCAGTGTAATGGCTGCTCCAAATCATATTCAGATGTATGAAGTTGTTTTGACATACTGAGAGGGCATAAATGTGAGGGGAATGCTAAGTTTCAGTGCCCAGGTATAAGCACAGATCCCTCACTCAGTGAAGGGGATACCAAGAGTAATAGTGTATGGTGCTGTTATTTAGCAACAGCAGGAATCCATGATAGTGGATTCTGAATTGAAGAGGTACCATTCACTTTGGAATTTCATAGTATCCTTCAGTATGAATGTAGACCCCTCACAAACGATATTCCCAACTGTAGCACTGAAGAACCAGCTTCTCAAACATACACAGTGGATTTCATTAAGTAGACTTGGAGAGGAAATGGGCAGATACTAATATGAAGTACCTTTGGTGTGTGTAAACAAACATTATATAGTCTTAATAAAATGTTTTGCCTATTTTTTATCAATATGCTTTATAATGATCTAATTAATTATGTATCTTTAATTTTATTGTCTAGGATATCTTGCACGAGTCCATAGAAGCCTAGAGTAAAAAATTTAAGGACCACTTATTCTCAGGGTCATGAATATTCTTGACCTTATTTAAACTGAACTCACCTCATTTCTAATCTTGGAAGTTATCATTGTCATTTTCCTGATGTATTTGAAATCTGTTTGAAATTTTATCATTATGATTTTTCTACAGATTTTTGAAAGGCACTCATCATTTGAGAAGGATTCTTTGCATTTTTATCTTGCTATTAGTTTTAAAATTGGTATCAAATTAAAACAATTATTTTTTTCATAAATTAAAATACTCGAGTTTTTTCTTTTTGGGGAATGGTACCAGGGATTGAACTTTCAGGGACACTCAAACACTGAGCCACATCCCCAGGCCTATTTTGTATTTTATTTAGACACAGGGTCTCACTGAATTGCTTAGCACTTCACCATTGCTGAACCTGTGGTCCTCCTATCTCAGCCTCCTGAGCCACTGGGATTACAGGCATGTACCATCATGCCCAACAAAATACTCAAGATTTTTTAAACCTATTATTCAGTCTGTGAAGTAAGTTAAATTAATATGTCTGTGATGTTGGTTTAATTTTACATTCCTGAGGTAACCTCATTTTCTGTAAAGACCAATTCAAATACCACTTTTTTTTAATTTATTTTTTTTATTGGTTGTTCAAAACATTATAAAGCTCTTGACATATCATATTTCATACATTAGATTCAAGTTGGTTATGAACTCCCAATTTTACCCCAAATACAGATTGCAGAATCACATCGGTTACACATCCACATTTTTACATAATGCCCTATTAGTAACTGTTGTATTCTGCTACCTTTCCTATCATCTACTATCCCCCCTCCCTCCCCTCCCATCTTCTCTCTCTACCCCATCCACTGTAATTCATTTCTCTCCTTGTTTATTTTCCCATTCCCCTCACAACCTCTTATATGTAATTTTGTATAACAATGAGGGTCTCCCTCCATTACCATGCAATTTCCCTTTTCTCTCCCTTTCCCTCCCACCTCATGTATCTGTTTAATGTTAATCTTGTCTTCTTGCTCTTCCTCCCTGCTCTGTTCTTAGTTGCTCTCATTATATCAAAGAAGACATTTGGTATTTGTTTTTTAGGGATTGGCTAGCTTCACTAAGCATAATCTGCTCTAGTGCCATCCATTTCCCTGCAAATTCTATGATTTTGTCATTTTTTAGTGCTGCGTAATACTCCATGGTGTATAAATGCCACATTCTTTTTTTATCCATTCATCTATTGAAGGGCATCTGGGTTGGTTCCACAGTCTAGCAATTGTGAATTGTGTTGCTATGAACATCGATGTAGCAGTATCCCTGTAGTACGCTCTTTTAAGGTCTTCAGGGAATAGTCCAAGAAGGGCAATAGCTGGGTCAAATGGTGGTTCCATTCCCAGCTTTCCCAGGAATCTCCATACTGCTTTCCAGATTGGCCGCACCAGTTTGCAGTCCCACCAGCAATGTACAAGAGTACCCTTTTCCCCACATCCTCTCCAGCACTTGTTGTTGTTTGACTTCATAATGGCTGCCAATCTTACTGGAGTGAGATGGTATCTTAGGGTGGTTTTGATTTGCATTTCTCTGACTGCTAGAGATGGTGAGCATTTTTTCATGTACTTGTTGATTGATTGTATGTCCTCCTCTGAGAAGTGTCTGTTCAGGTCTTTGGCCCATTTGTTGATTGGGTTATTTGTTTTCTTATTGTTTAATTTTTTGAGTTCTTTGTATACTCTGGATATTAGGGCTCTATCTGAAGTGTGAGGAGTAAAAATTTGTTCCCATGATGTAGGCTCCCTATTTACCTCTTTTATTGTTTCTCTTGCTGAGAGAAAACTTTTCAGTTTAAGTAAGTCCCATTTGTTGATTTTTGTTATCAACTTTTGTGCTATGGGTGTCCTATTAAGGAATTTGGAGCCCGACCCTACAATATGTAGATCGGAGCCAACTTTTTCTTCTATCAGACGCAGAGTCTCTGATTTGATATCTAGCTCCTTGATCCACTTTGAGTTAACTTTTGTGCATGGCGAGAGGAGGGGATTCAGTTTCATTTTGTTGCATATGGATTTCCAGTTTTCCCAGCACCATTTGTTGAAGATGCTATCCTCCCTCCATTGCATGCTTTTAGCTCCTTTATCAAATATAAGATAGTTGTAGCTTTGTGGATTAGTCTCTGTGTCCTCTATTCTGTACCGTTGGTCCACCCTCCTGTTTTGGTACCAGTACCATGCTGTTTTTGTTACTATTGCTCTGTAATATAGTTTTAAGTCTGGTATCGCTATACCGCCTGATTCGCACTTCCTGCTTAGAATTGCTTTTGCTATTCTGGGTCTTTTATTTTTCCATATGAATTTCATGATTGCTTTATCCATTTCTACAAGAAATGCCATTGGGATTTTGATTGGCATTGCATTAAACCTATAGAGAACTTTTGGTAATATCGCCATTTTGATGATGTTAGTTCTGCCAATCCATGAACAGGGTATATTTTTCCATCTTCTAAGATCTTCTTCTACTTCTCTTTTTAGGGTTTTGTAGTTTTCATTGTATAAATCTTTCACCTCTTTTGTTAGGTTGATTCCCAAGTATTTTTTTTTTTGAGGATATTGTGAATGGAGTGTTTTTCCTCATTTCCGTTTCAGAAGTTTTGTTGCTGATATACAGAAATGCCTTTGATTTATGCGTGTTGATTTTATATCCTGCCACTTTGCTGAATTCATTTATTAGTTCTAGTAGTTTTTTTGTAGACCCTTTTGGGTCTTCTAGGTATAGAATCATGTCAGCTGCAAATAGTGATAATTTAAGTTCTTCCTTTCCTATTTTTATGCCTTTAATTTCTTTCGTCTGTCTAATTGCTCTGGCCAGTGTTTCGAGAACTATATTGAATAGAAGTGGTGATAGAGGGCATCCCAGGAGACTCAAATACCACTTTTTATTTATTTATTTATTTTTTTTGCTACTGGGGTGGGAACTCAAGGGCTTAATCACTAAGCAACACCCCTATCACTTCCTATTTTTTTTATTTTGAGGCAGGACAGGGTCTTGCTAAGTTTCTTAGTCATCACTACGTTGCTGAGGCTGGCTTTGAACTTGCAATCCTCCTGCCTCGTTTCCCAAGCTGCTGGGATTACAGGATTGTAATACTGAATACCACTTGAAATACCACTTTTGATCTGTTAATCAAAAAGAAAAGTTTTTGTCTCTCTTCCACATTGCTATAGCACTATAATTACCTTATCTCTATACCTTTATGTATTCTACCTCATTTTACATCTAGATTTGTGCATATTATCTTACTACATTTTTTCTCATACTGCAAAGAATAATGGTTGAGAGGTCAGCAAAGTTGAAATGAACTTCAAGTCTACCACTTTAATAGTTCTATAACTTAGTATTGAGTATGCTTAGAAACAAAAACAGCTTTGACGGTGTCTTCATCTTGTCATTTTAACATCATGTCTACCTCCTAGAATGAACATTCACTAGATATCAGTCATCCTTTCTGCCTGTTGGTCTGTGTGTGGCTCACCATGCCATCTACGACTGACATGGATGACCTCTAGTGAACATAAGCTACAACCAGAGCAAAGAAGTCACTGATCTGCTTTAATATCTGAGATTATTTTCTTGAGATACTGGTAAAATAATGTTCTTGAAAGGAAGAATTTTTGAAAAAGTTCGTTTCTAAATCCTAAACTTCTTCCTCTACATATATAAAACAAGAACAAAAGTCAGTACATTAAATCTAATAAACAATGGGTATATAAAACTCAGCATTTTCTGTAGAGTAAGTAAAATAAAATAATGTCATGTCAACTTACAGAACAACCCATGTGTCAGTTAAATTGCTGTGTAACAAACAACATCAAAAATCAACGTTTTACCAGAGGTAATCTATTGTAAGTCTACAGGTTGAATACAAAGTTATGCTGATCTAACCTGCTTGTGCCCATGTGTGTGCATTTAGCTAAAAGGTTTTCAGTGGCTCCTGATGCACCTTGATTGTTATAGTTTGGATATGAGATGTCCCCCAAAGCTCTTGTGTTATTGCAGGAACGTTCCGAGATGAGACGGTTGGATTGTGAGATCGGTAACCTAATCAGTCTATCCTAGTTTGAATGGACTGAATGTTAACTGTAGGTAGGTGGGACAAAGCTGGAGATGACAGGTCAAGGATGCATCTTCCCAGAGGCCCCTTCCCCACTTCCCTTCACTCTGTTTGCTGGCTGCCCTGTCCTGAGCAGCTTCCGTTTGCTACATCCTTCCACCAGAGTGTTCTACCTCACCTTGGATCTAGAGCAATCTAGTTGGCCTAGATGAATGAAATCTCTGAAACCACAAGCCAAACAAAAAATTACCCTCTTCTAAGTTTTTCCAGTCAAGTATTTTATTCACAATAATACAAACTAACTAACACAGAAATCTTCATGGTGATTCTGAGAGGAACCAATTCTGTTCCATGTCATTTCTCAGCCTTCAGCAAAAGCTTGATTTTCATGGGGAAGGCAAAGGACTAAATAGAACTAAACTATGAATTATCTTTTGAGACCTAGGATTAAGATTTTTTTCCTAGCATCACATTGGCTGTCTGATTTTATTTGGTTAAAAAAAAATAATCATGTAGTCTTTCCCAATTCAAGTAGTGAGGAAATAGGTGCCACTGTTGATGGACAGAACTACAACTTCACACTTTTGCAGTATATCACAACTGTTTATGGGAAAATCCTGCAATGGAGGTTTTAGATATGACAAATATGTCAAAAAACACAAGAGGTTGGCCCTTCTGTCATTTGGTAATGTTGAAGGTGACAGTTACAGGGATTCAATGACCAGTAGAAAGTTTTAAGAGAAGTCCTGACTAGAACACTGTTACTCCCTTGTGTAGTAAGGCAGATCTGATTAGAAGTTTCTGTGTGCACTTTGGGACACAAGGAAGTGGTGATATTGACAATTTTTGAGACTTAAGACTAGCTATGCAATCACACAGCAAGGAGCAAGCTAAAGAAACTATGATAAAAAAAAAAAAACTCAAACAGGGATCACTGATGTATTGTTGCTCATACAAACAGAAGTTTGCAGCATTTGTAAGAGATTAAGGAAGGACCCCCAAGGAGAAAATCCAATTTATGTGCTCTCTAGCTATAGGATTAGACCAGCTAAAAGACTAAAATGGAGATTGACAAAGACCATAAAAGACTTATTAGATGGCAAAACAAGGATATTGAGATATTCAGAGTAGAGAATGACACCATAGAGAAAGAGGCCAATTGATTTCCTTCTCTTCTAAACTTGAATAGAAATTATCACTTTAAATAGATCTTGACTGTAAAATATCTTAAATATGTTTCCAAAGTCTGGAAGGCTGAATAGCAAAGCCACATGAGTGAATGGATGAAGGCCCCAGTCCAGAGCAGGCCTGAGAGTTTCCTGTAGCTCACAGACATCATGGAGAGGAAGCCCACTACCCAGTCTCCACAGACACCTTTCTCCAATCTTCTCAGATTTAAACATCATGTCAGCTCCATAAGAGGGCATCTGATATGCTTTCCATATTTCTCTTCTCTCCTCCCAGGAATCTCTCTTTGATTGTAAGGACCCAGTAGAATATTAAAGTTTCTTGTTCTCCTTTGGTGAATCCATATCTAAGACTCTCTTCCTCAAATTCTATTCACACTTTCAAAGTTCTAATGGCCAAATTATTTTCACAACAACGTTGGTGTATTGATGATAATATGCTGAATGTTCTTGTTCACGTCCAGTCTTCACCCAGGATTATAAAATAGGGTCAGCTGCCATTTAGACTGCCTTAGTCACTCCCATAGAAGGATTACAGTTTCTCAGTCAACTAATACTGAAACTGCTGATTTATGATTCTAGTCTGTTGTTACCCCATAATTAATAAAATCCACTTTTTATCTGTGTCACTTAATTTTCCTTTTCATATGGAATGCAAAAGCGTTTACCTAATTGAACTTCATTCTCTGTGTCTCACAATACGTTTGAACATGTCAGGATTTTAATGTAGCCTAGCATCATTTTATCTTCAAATAATCATTTGAAATAATCACATTTAAAATTTAAGTTTGGGTCTTTAGAGAATAGACCGAGAAGGGGAATAGCTGGGTCAAATGGTGGCTCCATTCCCAGCTTTCCAAGAAATCTCCATACTGCTTTCCAAATTGGCTGCACCAATTTGCAGTCCCACCAGCAATGTACAAGTGTACCCTTTTCCCCACATCCTCGCCAGCACTTGTTGTTGTTTGACTTCATAATGGCTGCCAATCTAACTGGAGTGAGATGGTATCTTAGGGTGGTTTTGATTTGCATTTCTCTGACTGCTAGAGATGGTGAGCATTTTTTCATGTACTTGTTGATTGATTGTATGTCCTCCTCTGAGAAGTGTCTGTTCAGGTCCTTGGCCCATTTGTTGATAGGGTTGTTTGTTCTCTTATTGTCTAATTTTTGGAGTTCTTTGCATACTCTGGATATTAGGGCTCTATCTGAAGTGTGAGGAGTAAAGATTTGTTCCCAGGATGTAGGCTCTCTATTTACCTCTCTTATTGTTTCTTTTGCTGAGAAAAAACTTTTTAGTTTGAGTAAGTCCCATTTGTTGATTTTAGTTATTAACTTTTGTGCTATGGGTGTCCTATTGAGGAATTGGGAGCCCGACCCCACAGTATGTAGATCGTAGCCAACTTTTTCTTCCATCAGACGGCGTGTCTCTGATTTGATATCAAGCTCCTTGATCCATTTTGAATTAACTTTTGTGCATGGCGAGAGAAAGGGATTCAGTTTCATTTTGTTGCATATGGATTTCCAGTTTTCCCAGCACCATTTGTTGAAGATGCTATCCATCCTCCATTGCATGCTTTTAGCCCCTTTATCAAATATAAGATAGTTGTCGTTTTGTGGATTGGTTTCTGTGTCCTCTNGCATGGAAATGGAAGGAGACCCTCAGAGTTATACAAAAGTAGATACAAGAGGAAGTGAGGGGAAAGGGAAAAATAATACAAGGGGGACAAATGAATGTCAGTAGAGGGGGCAGAGAGAGAAGAGGCGAGGGGAGGGGAGGGGAGGGGGGATAGTAGAGGATAGGAAAGGCAGCAGAACACAACAGACACTAGTATGGCAATATGTAAATCAATGGATGTGTAACTGATGTGATTCTGCAATCTGTATTTGGGGTAAAAATGGGAGCTCATAACCCACTTGAATCAAAGTGTGAAATATGATATATCAAGAATTATGTAATGTTTTGAACAGCCAACAATAAAAAAGTTAAAAACAAAATAAAAATAAAAAAAATAAAATTTAATTTGTCATTGTCCTCATTTAGTTTTCATTTAATTAGCTTGTTTTTAGAATCACACTTTATAATTACGCACACTAAAAAATAACAAGTTATCATATTCTCCTGTTGACTGACTAAATAAACAACTTGTTCATGTGTTCCATCTTTTTTGCCTCATACATCATCAAGCCGTGAAAACCCACTCTTTGAGATGGTGTTTAGAATATGTTCTAAAATATAATCTTAGGTTTTAATCTGCCATCACACCATGAATTCACTTTAAAACTTTCAGATAAGAAGATAGCTATGTGGCATTTGTGGAGTATTTTTTACTACTCCTTATTTTAAAACTTCAGTATAAGGCAATGAGCTCATACAATTTTGAAATTCTTTCTTTATAGTCAAGACTATAGTTAGGAAAAGATAAGAGTTTAATTGATTGAATTTTCAAATTACCTCAACATTACCCTCTTAATAGTGGCTGAGCTAATATAAATACAAATACTCCCATTTTAAGGAGAGAAATTCTGTGAACTAGATATCTTTGCATGTCTCTGATTATATATCACTTAGTCCATTTAGTAAAGCTGTACTGTCATATTTATCACCCTTAAGTTATACAGGTCCTGACACAAATAGATCATTTCAGCAGGATCAAACATCCATTAACTTGGGCTAATTTTACTGGGAACTGAGGTATGACTGCCTAGTAAGCAGTTATTAATTTCTCCATTTAAAGATTTACAAAGACACATGAATGGGAAGGAATATTTCTTAACAGAAATGAAAAGTAATGCATGTAAATTGATAGAGAAGAAGGAAACTCTCATGGATAGAAAAATAGTGTTTGGGGCACAGAGCTGAAATTCAGCAGTATCACAGAGTTTGGTGTGAGCTGGTTGATCCACTTTGCCCCCTGGTCTGTAGCATTTTGTGGTTAAACTCAACTAACATTTTCTAAAATATGTAATATGATATCTACCATAAAACAACCCATGCCAGGAAAAAAAAAGGAAAAGAAAAGAAAAAGAGTTCAAAAAAGAAAATAAAAGAAAAAAATGTAAAGAACTAAGAAAGAAACTTTGTAGCCAGTGGGTATGAGATCCTGAGTACCATGACAGAATGGAAATATCTTACATTGTTTTGAAAATCAGTTTCTGAAAAGAATCTAACCAGAAAAATCCCTTCACACCCTCTTTTTATGTATCATTTCTTAATTCACTGAAGAACACCATCCAAGAGACACATTGGGAGATTTTGATCTCTAAGTTTCCTCCAGCTTTAAGATATATAATATACTTCTCTGAAAATACTCTTCTTTCCTAAAGTTTATTTCATCATCTTACAAGTTTCTGGATTATGAGTTCCCTACTCTGTGGCCGTCCCTTCTCCAATTTTTCCTGCACAGAATCTGTCACACCCTTGAGATTGTTCCAGCCCTCCAGAGAGAGATATCATCCACACAGGTCATCTGCTGGAACTTGGCTCTGGTCATCTCTCTTGGGAGTTCTCCCTGTCCTCTGTTCAGAGGTCACATTCATGTCCTAGAAGAGCACATTCTCCCACAGTATATAGCAGTCTACACTTCTATTGAGACTCCAGTAAAGGGCACAATCTGGGAACCAATCCCACTACTATCACCCTACTTAGCCAGAGCTGAATCTGAGATTCTCAAGAGAAGGGATATTCCCCTCTAGAAAGAAAAAAAAAAAAAAAAAAAGACAGGTCTTTGGTAACCTTCCATAAGTTTGTAGACAGTTAAGCTGCAAACAAGCAGAACAATTACAAGAGGAATAAATATAACCACAATTGTAGCTCCTAATTAATTCCCTTATGCAGTACAATAGTGTTTAAAGGATCTATTATCATAGGCAGAATAATTATTATTGTCTTTCCTCTGGAGCTTACACTGTGCCTCCAGCAGTATGGAACTCTGGCCCCTGGATTATGTTCTCACCTAGTCCTATGTTTTTTGGTTTTTTTTTCCCAGCCAGCCTAGAATTCCTTTCCACTTACCTTTAGTCCTCATAGGAACAATTTACAGAACACTGCCTATATTAAACATACTTCTTGGGATAGAGTTAATAGTGACTAAAAGTTTAAACATCTTGTCCAATAAAATTGAACCTAAGGAAAATACTTGTTAGTTGGGAATCTTCTATTCTTTAAAGTAAACTAATGGAAACTTACATTGAAGTAAAGAAGACATATCAGCTCAAGTAGCTAAAATGTTTAAACAAATATATTGTCAGTGTATTTTAACTCAGAAACTTCCTCAAAACCCAGTTTCTTCCATTATTTTCTCATGGCCTTAGATACTTATGTAGCATCATAAAGCTGATTCTCCTCAGCATGATTGATTGGCTATTCTGTAATGGGGCTTTAGGGAATACAAGCTTCATCCTTCATACAAAAGAGGAAGGGTGAGAACCTTATTTTTCCAGAAAATAAAACAATATCCTTAGGCTTTATTCTGACTGATTCAGTTACATCCTGTCTCCATCCCAAAGTTAAACAATAAATGCCTCAGTTCTGGTTACCAGTTAACAATTAACAAGGGTTTGGGCTGGACAACCCCTACCTCCAGAGGTGAAAATAAAGTTAGTATCATTCAAATTGCAAGATTTTCTCCCAAAGAGTAGATAAAAGGGTGTGGAAGATTGAGGGGTGACTGCAGTGCCAATATACATAACCATGTTTTATAAAATGGGAAAAAATAAATATGAGAAAATTGTAAGCATCTGTGGACAGGACACACTTCAGAATGTCTGCTGCATATAGTCTCCTCTGAGGCCACCTTTCCCACACTCACAATGTGCTGAAAGTACAGCCTATAATTAGTTCTGTTTATAAAATGCAACATGCCCTCTGTGTTTAATTAGTCCTAGGTACGTTTCCTATTTGAACACAGCAAACCTACAGGTTATATAAGATTAAAAAAAATAAGACTCTTTTCTTCACCAATGAGACAAGCAGATAGTTTTAGTTGTTATAATGGAGACTGGAAAAATGTAAAGTAGTTTGAGTTGAGGTCACAAGCTCTCACAGGAAGCCAGTTCTGAGTAATAAGCACCTCTGAGACAGAGAATTTGTACACATAAGAAAGAGAGGAAGTCTGTTCTGAGTTAAAGATCAGAAGATCTGAAAGGAAAGTCAGAAATGCAGGGCAAAGGGGCATACCAAATAGCCCATGTCTGAACTGCCTCCATTCCCCTCCTGGTTCTTGGAGAGTAATTCCACTTCTCATTCTGGATCCCTGCTGCTGTTTTTCCTCATATCTTCTTTCATAGTCACCTACCTTCTCCTCACATGTGGTACTTAGAATTTCTGTTCCATATAAGGATAGAATCAAATGGAAGGACGTTATAAAAGTCAGTTTGCTTTACAAACAATTCACTATATGGTTCTTTGAAAAATATTTGCCCTCCTGATATATTAAGATTTTACCTTAATAATTTGCTTGACAAGTCCAGGAACAATTGTTTAAAATGATCAACACTTTTCTGAAAAAAAAAAAAAAGATTGTTCATTTAGATTTTCTATTAAAATTTTAAAGGAAAAAAAAATACTCTTCTGTTCTTAATACAAGAGAGACTGCAACTGTCCTAAGCTAATGATAGCTCTTGGTTGGGGATATTTGACCCTTTTTGTACACACATACTGGTTTTCTCACTGGTTAAATCAGTGAAAGTTGAAATGACTATTTCCTACATGTTAAGTGGGACTATTAGTAGACTCGTTCATTAATTACTAAGTGAACATGCACACTATTTTGAATTTATGAAACATTTTCAAAGGTCTTAAAATGAAAACAATTAACTTACTTCTAAATAATCAATACTGGAAATAACAACTGGATCCAGTTTTTAAATTTTGGTACTATTGTGATCTATGAAGCCACATTATATTCTGATAATGAGTTGGAATATCTTCCAGTATTCTTTTCTGGAAATAAAATGTAAATTTGGTAAGGCCAAATACCTCACCAACAGAGCCCAGCTGCTAACATACTGCTTTGAGTCAGCATGGAAATTTGCCCAGAAGCAGGGGTTTTGTTCTCCTAATTGACCTGCCAGTTTGAAGTCTTTTCTTGGCAACTGTGACTTCCTACAGAGTTGAAAGTACTGTCCATCTTGAACTCAAATTGTATGTTTAATCTGAGACAATAAATGTGGTATTCAAAATAAAACTCTTTCATTGGAGTAAAAAGTATGCATATTTAATGGAAAAAAATTACTGTTGGGGTCAAAATATTGGATTCAAAATATATTCCCCCATCTTTGAATTGCCAAGGAAACTTTTCTAATTACCTACATTCTTAAAGAGTAAATTTTTATTCCTACAAGAATCAAACAGTTACTAATAAGGCATTATGTAAAAATGTGGATGTGTAACCAATGTGATTCTGCAATCTGTATTTGGGGTAAAATTGGGAGTTCATAACCAACTTGAATCTAATGCATGAAATATGATATGTCAAGAGCTTTGTAATGTTTTGAAAAACCAATAAAAAAAAAGAATCAACCATGCTGGATCAATTAACATGAATACATTTATTTGTAAGATTTATGTTGTAAAAATACAGGCTTATTATTTTCCTCTGTAATGCATTTCTTCAGGCTGACTCTCCCAGACAGCATGAGAAGTTTTAAAGCCTTCTGCATGATTTGTGTCTGGCTACCACATTATTGGTTGTTGACTGACTGTTTGGAATTCCTCTCTGACCCTAGAACTGCCTCTGTGTGTGACTTCAGCAGGAACTGTTGAATTCTTCAAGATGAATAGAACTATCATATGATCCAGCAATCTCACTACTAGGAATAGCCAAAGGAAATAAGATCAGTACATCTGCAAAGCCCTGTTTGCTGCAGCACTATTCACAACAGTCAAAGAATGGAAATAACCTAAGTGTTCATCACTGATGAGAAAAGAAAAGGTGGCGAATATAAACAATGGAGTACTATTCAGCCACAGAGAAGAAGGAAATCCGATTATTTGTGACAGAAAGGAATTGGAGATAATTATGTTAAATGAAATCAGCCAAGCACAGAGAGAAAAGTATTTCTTGGCATCATTCACACACACACACACACACACACACACACACACACATTTTAACTTGTCTAATAAAAGTTCAAGGGAAAATGGTTGTTATTAGAGGCTGGGGAGATTCAGAGGGAGGGGCTTGGCGTAGATGTTTCCCCTTGAATTTCTCAGGGAGAATACTCTACACCACTCATAACAAGCAGCTATGGTATAAACCCAATACTGCATAGGGGCTATAGATCTGGTCAATCAGACTATGTGTGCCTTTAGTCAAAGTGAAAAATGCCTAAGAATTCAGGGAAGAATATATCAGCTGCTAAGGACCAGCACATATACTGTTAGATACTTCTCTAAAATTCTTAAAGGAAAGAAACATTTTCCTTTCCTTTCCTTCCTTTTGCCTTCCTCATTCTTTTCTTTACCTTTTCTTTCCTTCTTTTACTCCCTTTATGAATTTGAAACTATGAAACCTTAGGTCAAAACTTCTGGAGGCCCTACTTCTACCTGAATTGGCATTGTCTTCAGAGTAGAGCTGTCAGAGCCAAGAGATGAAAGAAAACCAGAAATTAACAACATTGTTTGAGCTTCTGGATCCAGTTATATAAAATTTCCCTTCTACCTTTGGACTTTTATGTTATTTAAACCAACACATTACCTGTGTGTTTAAGACAGCTCAGGTATGTATTGTTTGAACTTGTAACTTGGACTCTTAATTCATAATGACTACAAATAGACATATAATTTTATTAACTGAAAATGTGCATGGTTTCCTATTACTATGGTTTTCCACCTTTAGCCTCAGGAACATCTGTATCTACAACCATGTACAGAGGTAAGACTGAATTTACTCTATCAAGCAGAACTGCCTTAAAAGTACACCATTAAATTAAGACTGTCTCTATATAAACCACTGAAATTGCATTTGGCTCAGGAAGTGGAACAACACTACCATGCACGCATTTATGAAAAGTTATGCTAGGTAGCTTGGTAGATGCAAGATAACAGATAACCTCCCACCATCACATTTGTTAGCTACTGTGATGAGTGCCAAGTCAGAGGGAGACGAATGATGACTATATTTTCCATCATTTCATCCTGCCAATTAGTACATGCTCAAATGCAAAATAAATGGTATGTTTGGTGTTTGGCCAGTGAACTAATACTTTAAGAATCTGGCCTTAAGTTGTAGGAAACATATTTATTTGGCAGGAATAGTCTTTGGACTACTTTACTCTGAAAGCAGCTGTGTTTGAGTGAGCTCTGGAAACCCCATTCAGTACAGTACTTGAATGAATACACTTTTCAATCAGATGGACCATTGCATTAATGAAAACCTATAAATCTGTGCATATTTCAAGTGCAACTGCTACCTATGCTAAGCTGCTGGACTTCACAGAATATGCTTTGTAGAATCCATGATGGGAACTTACATTTAGAAAAAAGAGTAAAAAGAAAATATTAGTCATTATGCCCACAAAAGCATATTGGACTTAGTTTATTGTACTTAAAGGGACAAAGGGCACACTCAAGTGATATTTGTTTGGGCATATGCTGGCAAGAAAAGCATGATTCCATTTTACATGATCCAACCCCACTGAAGACTAAACTAAACTACAGTTACCACAGAAACCTCAGGGGAAAATCTGTGGCAGTATTATTGCCAAATGTCTGAGAAATGGGAGGGCCTAGGGGACTGGAAATCATTCATATAGTTTTGCAGAGACAAGAGAAGGGCTTGCCTTCATTCCTTAGTCATGGATTAATTCTCTCCAATTCTATTTTTATCATTCTTACATGTGTTACCTCCTTGCCAGCATAAAAGACTCTTGGGGTAATTTCTTCAAAAAATAATTTTACACAGTTTTCTTAATATTAATTGTCTTAAATTATATAAAATATAATCATATAAAATTAATTTAATTGATTTATAACCCAAGAGCAAAATGGGAGGGGGAACTTTCAAGGGCTACATGCAACAGAAAAAGTATGCAATTTAATGAAGAAGATTCCCAATTGCCTGGGATGCTAGGAGAATTCTAATGCTTTATTTCTTCCTTGGGTTAATAAAAAGGTATTTGAACACATTCCATTTTATCACACTCTCTTGAGAGAAGTTTCTGTTTTGCAATATCCTTGAGTCTCACAGGTCATACTGTTTGCTAAGGGGTTAACATGATCAATGACTGATACATAGGACTCAAGTGTACATGTGCAATGGGGTCATGTCATGAGTACATTATTTGACTTATTTAAGCGCTTTTTAGGTGTATATCTAGATATTCAATGAAGAG
The DNA here is from genome assembly GCF_001458135.2 of Marmota marmota marmota. Taxonomy (NCBI): domain Eukaryota; kingdom Metazoa; phylum Chordata; class Mammalia; order Rodentia; family Sciuridae; genus Marmota; species Marmota marmota. Next base: position 58,544,905 of record NW_026000026.1, on the reverse strand, counting down.
ATTAATTAAAATCTCAGTCACCTCAAAAGTTGTATAATCCTTGTTTATAGGCAAGATATTTTTCCAGATACTTCTTAGGGCATACAAAGACACTTGCAAAACAGTATTCTTCAACATGAATATTCTGTTTTTTAAACCAGACCTGGATATTGAAAATAATAATGATTTCTATAGTGATTGAAGGCACTAGCAGTTTAAGTGGAGGGGCACAGATGTGAGGATGTTTCAGTGGTAAAAAAAAAAAAATGGCATCCTTAAGATTTTTAAATATGCCACTGGAAAAACAGTTTTCAAACTTGTTCATAATTATATGAGACTAAGATTCTATTTACAAATCACCTTTGCCAGAATTTTTCTGTATTGAATTTTCTATTTTAATATACAAATAAAAGTAAGGCTTGCTTTTATTTCCTGAAATTTACCAAGAATGTTTTTATCTTTACAGTAGTAACAACTCCAAAGGCCAAAACAAGTATTATGTTAAGAAAACCATATATTTGTATCATTCTCCGTTTATATGTTTTGTATTTACAGGAGACATGCATATATATCTGTATTGGAAAGTGTCAACTAATATGAAAAAATTCAACACTTGTTATTTAAATATTAGAAATTGTGCTTCATAATGTCACCCATAAATTAAAATTACAGCTTCTCTGCCAAGATTTTTGTTTCAAGAATGAAGTAAATATGAAAGAAACAAAAATCAACAAAATTTAAGCAATTTTAAAATGAAATGTGTCAAACTTGCATTGTACCTTCTGATTATCTCCAATTTAACAGCAATTTAACCAATCTGCCTGATCTGTGAATATCAATCTTAACACACATGTTAATATTAGTATTTAATATTATTTCTTTTTATTGACTTTTCTATAATTCATGCACAGAATGCCTTTTTATCTTTACTTCTCTGAATTTAAAACTTACCAATTGCAAGGCTGGAGTTGTGGCTCAATGGCAGAGCACTTGCCTCATATGTGTGAAGCATTGGATTCATTTTTTCAGCACCATATATAAATAAATGAATAAAATAAATGTCCCTCAACAACAAAAAATATATTTAAAAAAACCCTAATTATTGCAAATAAGTAAATAATGCAGATCATTTCATTAACCTTTCAAGTATAGTTATTACTAAAAATTTATATAACAAAAAAGACAATTTTGTATTTCATTCATTTTGTTTATCATTCAATAAAAGAAAATTACATAGCTTTTTTAAAAAATAGTGTATGAGCATTTTGCTTTTTCTGTGAATTCAACTTCAAGATAAAACAGAGATTTCTATTAATCTGTTGTGATAATAAGAATGCACTGGTTTTTTAAAAATGTTTTTATTAGTGCATTACAGTTATACATAACAGTGGTGCATTTTGACATAGTCATACATTCACAGAATATAATTTGTTCCACTTTAGTCCCCAGAACTTCCCATTTTCTTCTCCTCCCCGCTCCCCTTTTTCTCCTTCCTTTATTCTATTGGTCTTCCTTCTATTTATTTAGATTTTTATTTTTTTAGAAAATTAGTGCTTTATAAAGGTAAAATACACTGTGATATATTTATATATACCATAGAATAATTTGATCAAACTCATTCCTCAGTTCCTCCCTTTTCTCATTCCTCTTCATCCTTCCCCTCCATTCCCTTTCTCTACTCCACTGATCTCCTTTCTATTTTTTATGGGATCCTTCCATTTTTCCCCTTGTTTTTCTTTAGCTTCCACATAACACAGAAATATTTGACCCTTGAATTTCTAAGGCTGATTTCACTTAGCATGATGTTCTCTATTTTCATCCATTTACTAGCAAATATTATAATTTCATTCTTCTTTATGGGAGAGTAAAACTCCATTGTGTATATATACCACATTTTCTTTATCCATTCATCTCTTGACAGACACCTGGGATGGTTCCATAGCTTGATTATTGTGAATTGTGCTTCTGTAAATACTGATGTGCCTATATAAATATAATATGCTGATTTTAGTTCGTTTTGGATAAATTTAAAGAAGTGGGATAGCTGGGTTACATGGTATTTTCATTTCTAGTCCATTGGGGATTCTCTAAACTGGAGTGATGGCCCTAATTTGCTGTCTCACCAACAATGTATGAGTTTATCTTTCTCCCTACATCCTCAGTAGCATTTTTAAAATTTTTTGTTGATTATCATTCCAACTGGAGTGAGATAAAATCTCATTGTAGGTTTAATTTGCATTTCCTTATTACTACAGATGTTGAAGATTTTTTAAAATATATTTATTGGTAATTTGTATTTCTTCTCTTGAGAAGTATCGATTTAGTTCTTTTGACCATTTATTGATTGGGTTACTCTTAATTTTTTTGGCATTAAGTTTTTGAGTCTTTTTTCCCATCAAAATATCAATGACATTCTTTGCAGAAGTAAAAAACAAAACAACAACAACAAAAATCAGTCCTAAATTTTGTTTGGAAGTATAAAAGACCTAGAATAGCCAAAGCAATCCTGAGCAAGACAAGGGATCCTGGAGGTATCATAATACCCATTCTGAAATTTAGCTACAGTTATAGTAAAACAAAACAAAACAAACAAAAAACATGGTATTGTTCCAAGATAGACATAAATACCAATGAATAAAAAGAAGTCACAAAAAAATCCACATAGATACAATAAAAAAATTGGATAAAAGATATAAAAGCTCAATAAATAAATCAATAAATTTAAGAATCAATAAGTGAAATGGGGTTAAATTTAAAAGCTTCTGCATAGCAAAGGAGACAATTAAGAGCAAGAAGGAGAGTCTACAGAATAGAAGAAGTTCTTTGCCAGCTGCTCCTTTGACAGGGGATTAGCATCTAGAATATATATGAAGGCATTGAATTTAAAAGGACTGAGATCCACTGACTCAGGATTTTAACACAATGAAATTGATATGAAAGATATAAAGGCTCTCACACATTAATTGATCTTCAACTCATGGTCAGTAAATATGAAATCTTATGACGACAGATGATCACTTTTGACGTCAGCAGGAATATGCTCAAAAAACCATACAAATGAGGTTGCATTTCAAGTAGAATATGTATAATGGTTACTTAACAAGAAATATAGACAGAAAGTTTTCTTGGTAAGAGATATTCTTGAGCAAAAATCTAAAAATATAATAACACAAGTCATTGTATATTCAAGTTTTCTCCCTCAAAAGGCTAAGAGATATGATATTTGGAACTTTAGTTAGATGTAATAAATCACAATAAATTAAGCCAACCATGCCAAAGAAATATCAAGATAAAAGAAAGAGGGGAAAGTTACAATGTCAAAAAATTAGATTAAAACAAGAAAAATTTATCCAGAGGAAAATCAAAAGTGTAGATAGAAAATAAAGATCTAGCAACTTCTTCCGTGAAAGTAGTCATAAATAAATATGTGTATATGTAGAATAAAATATACTATAAATTTTATTATTTATAAAAAAATATAAATAATAAAAATGGTTACTTTACAATGGTCAGAGAGGTTTGATGAGAAGGCTTGAGAAGTTTTAAAGCCAATTACTATTTTTTTTTTAACATGGTGATCTAGCGATATTGCTCAGGCTGGCCTCAAACTCCTCCCATCTTCACCCCAGAGCAGTTGAAACTGAAGGACTGTGCCCACAGTGGCTGCCTGAAGATATAATATCATGGAGATTAGAGAAAGATTATTTTAAGAACACGAAAGCTATTGTCAGAATATAACCACTGATTGGAAATGTACAAGGCCACATAGACAAATCACAACAACATTCTTAATAGATTAAAATCTAGAATTACCCAGTCTCCTTTCCAATTTTTGACCTGAAATGCCAAACAATATAAGGAAGTAAAAATTGTGAGGTCAGTGGCTAAATGGTTGAATTTTAAAAGAAATAAACTTGGCTATGGTTGGACAATGTCAATTTATAGATAAGTTACAGAGTAAAATCTATAACTAAAGAAGACCGCATCAGCAAAGATATGGATCAAAAGTTCCCTAGGAAAGGGAAGGAGGAAAATGTATTTCTCTACAATTCCAATAGTACATTTGGGCAGTAATATCCTATTAGGAAGATGGACGATAAGGACCAATGCATCTCGGCACCAGCTCAAAGGATTCTGTTGAGAACATTAATTCCAAAGTCTGAAATATGCTGAGTTACTCAGGGATGTGTAACATATGTGGAAAATGTGTGTGCACTTAACATATGTATGTGAATGGTAAGATATGCTATAATAGTATGACCCCTGAGTGTGATTTGCCACTTAATTTCAGCTAAATAGGAAGTTTTTATTGCCATAACCAACACCCTAGTAACTTCTACTACCCTTTTGAATTGCAATTTCTAACTTCTATAACACCAGTAATATTGTAAGAGTTGTAAAGACTGTATGAAGATTATTTGACTCCTTTTACCTTTTGCAGACATGGTTAGCAAGTAAGAAGCATTTGTTTGAGCCCTTATGCTTAATATTATCATGCTTGTGTGAATCCTTTTTTTTTTTTTTTCATTTAGAAAAATTTGGACAAATTCTAGTTCCTTTAAGCACATATGCATTTCAGCATTGGCTACTATATTGAAAATGGGAAAAGCAAAATACCTGTCAAAATGATGATTGGAGTATAATACAATGCAATAAAAAATACTTAATACGAATAAGATTCTAACTTTTATATTTATTAAATGTGTGTCACCATGGATAAGGTATTCAGTCTCACTGTACTTCATTTTCCTCACCTATAAAATCTAAATATTAACAATCTTTATTTTATGAGATTGTATGAGGGTTGCATGTGTTACTATTGGTGAATCACCTACAGCAAGCAGCACATGGTAAACACTAGTTTAAAACAGCTTGCTAAAGATTTGTTTGGTATCATATTATTTTATGAAATGTATCTATAGTATCATGTTGAACATTTTAATGTTACTAAGTTGTGTACTGTTGTACATTGTGTTATATACTATCACTTATTGTGAATCATTGAGGATGGGTCTGTGTGCAGTTTTCAATAATTTCTAAGTTCATATGTGATGTGGAATTATTGCATCACAGAACATTCAAATGCCTAGCTTCTCTGGGTATTGCTGCTGCATTCAATACAGGTGTTTTCTGATGTATAGTAGAAACATATCTTCTATTATTGGATATGATTGAAAATTTTATATCAAATGTTTCTCTCTCTCTCTCTCTCTCTCTCTCTCTCTCTCTTTCTGTCTGTCTCACTGTACTGGATATTTTTTTAAGAGAGAGAGAGAGAAGAAAGAAAGAAAGAAAGAAAGAAAGAGAGAGAATTTTTTAAGAGAGAGAGAGAAAATTTTTTTTAATATTTATTTATTTATTTTAGTTTTTGGTGGACACAACATTTTTATTTTATTTTTATATGGTGCTGAGGATCAAACCCAGCGCCCGCACATGACAGGCAAGCGCACTACCGCTTGAGCCACATCCCAGCCCAAGAGAGAGAGAGAGAATTTTTTTAATATTTATTTTTCAGTTTTCGGTCGACACAACATCTTTATTTTTATGTGTTGCTGAGGATCAAACCCAGCGCTCTGTGCATGCCAGGCGAGCATGTTACCGCTTGAGCCGCATCCGCAGCCCCACTGTACTGGATATTGAACCCAGGAGTTCTTCAACATTGATCTGCATCCCCTGTCCTTTTTATTTTTCAACATGCAAAGTACTTGTGATGTTGCTGGACCGGCCTTGAGCATTCGATTCTCCTGCCTCAGCCTCCCATGTAGCTGGAGTTATAGAAGTATGTCACCACTCCTGGCTTGTTATTTTCTAATAAAATTTAATTCCCTTCATCATTTTACAATTTTACTAATAAATTATTACATATTAGAATTATAAACATAAGACAATGAGTCTATTCTTTTAGATACAGCTGACCTGTACCATTTATTGAATAAATGATGAAAATGGAATAATTTTGTTTTCTTGTTTAAGCCATCCTCCATCTCCTCCTCCTCCTCCTTCTTCTTCATATTATTACTATCTTTACAATAAGCTTGGAAGTGGCTGCATCACTGTACTATGCCGATTTTAAGTCCTTTGGGTATAGACCAAGGAGTGGCATAGCTGGGTCATGTGGTGGTTACAGTCCAAGTATTCCAAGGAATCTCCTTACTGCTTTCTAGATTGGTTGCACCAATTTACAGTCCCACTCACAATGTATGAATGTGCCTTTTCCACCATATCGTCACCAACATTTAGTTGTTTATATTCTTAATAACTGCTATTCTGACTAGAGTAAAATGAAATCTTTGAGTAGTTTTGATTTGCATTCCTCTAATTACTAGAGATGTTGATATATATATATATATATATATATATATATATTTGTTGATCAATTGTATATCTTCTTCTGAGAATTATCTGTTCAGCTCCTTAGCCTATTTATTGTTTGGGTTGTTTGTTTTGGGGGGTGTTAAGTTTTTGAGTTCTTTATATATCCTAGAGATTAGTGCTCTATCTGACATGCATGTGGCAAAAACTTGCTCCCAAAATGATGGCTCTCTCTTCACCTCATTGATTATTTTTATTGCTGAGAAGAAACTTTTTAGTTTGAATTCTTCCCATTTGTTGATTCTTGTTTTCATTTCTTGCACTTTCAGAGACTTGTTAAGAAATTTGGGGCCTAATACAACATGATAAAGATTTGGACCTATTTTTTCTCTATTACGTGCAGGGTCTCTGGTTTAATTCCTAGGTTTTTGATCCACTTTGAGTTGAGTTTTGACAAGCATTGATCTTAACAAAGGATGATGGCTGTAATATGCATGATTACTTCCTTCCTTTCCTTTAAAACAATCAATGTTGAAATATTTCTAAATTGCAAAATAAAGCATATTTGAATGTTTATTTAACTTTAAGTCACTAAATTTCCAGGGTCATTTCTAGTCTATTAGGCCTTGAAATCTTTTATGCTAATCTTTTAAAAATCAATCTATATTAGTTGTTGATGGATCTTTATTTTATTCATTTATTATATGTGGTGCTAAGAATTGAACCCAGTCCCTCACACAAGCTAGGCAAGCATTCTAACATTGGGCCACAATTCCAGCCCTACACAAACCTTTTGGAGAATTCAACCTTACAAGTACTAATGGCAAGAGAGAAACATCTTGAGCCAGTAAAATTTCTCTGAGTCAATAAAATACTAAGTCCTAGCTAACAGAAAAAAAAAAAAAAAAAAAAAAAAAAAA
>NW_026000026.1:58527274-58533556 GCF_001458135.2 Marmota marmota marmota | reverse complement strand
ATATATATATATATATATGGTATGTCACAAAGACTAACATGAACTAGGCAAAAGGAATCTTTCTTAGAAATGTTCACAAAGATCAGACATTTCATACATATTTGAGGACAGTGATAAATTTTCAGAGAGCCTAATTACTTTTTTCAGAGATATAAAGTGAGAATTTTCATTAGACCTTATAAAGACATGATTTGGGGCATGACATTCACTTAACATTATGATAATACTGTCCCTGCATTTTTTTCTGATATTTGTATGATATGAGCACCTGCTTCTTCAGACAAACTATACTTGAGTCATGGAGATGCATTGGTGAACAGAAGTAGAGATAATGTCTCTATTCCTATGTAATTTATATTCTACTGGGACATTATTGAAAATATTTAGATCTTCATTGATTAGAAAATGACATATAGGAGGACAAAAACAAAAGAATATATGCTTTTCTTCCTTGTGTTTGCATTTTCCAGCTCAAAATTAATAGATAAAAACATGGTCTCTCATATGGGGAACTATTTTACTATAGTTATTTTTCTTAGATTTTGTTCACCCAGGGGAATCATGAGCATAATAATAAACTCATTTAATAAAGATGTCTGATAGAATAGAGATGTAGCCATCATGACTGCAAGGACTCATCATGCTGCATAATTGCTGAAAGAAACTGCTAAGGACCTTGGAGAACATGTTTTCTGTCACAGCGAAAAGTGACTCAGATGAATTGGAAAGGTGTTTGACTCATGATCCATGATGTATAAATATCGCCAGACTATCTCTTTGTGTGACTGGCAGCATTAGCTAATGAAACTTGACCCATTAGAGCAACTGTCTTCATATGCAAGAGAGAACTTGTTTAACTTTGGCATTTCCAATGAGTTTTGCACTAATTATTCAATATCCATATAATTACATACTCCATAATTGATTCCGACAAAACATTCACACAGGTTCAGAGAGAACATTGTCTTCTGAAACTTCAAAACTCATTAGACTCATCTTCCAAAAGAAAAAAAAAAAAAAGGCCTTCTGCAATCAAATTACCTATTTCAATGAAATGGCAATGTCATCTTGACCAAGCCAGACTCCAAGAAAAACTAGACTAATGCAAATCAAATTTTTTTGAATTTGTTTTAAATTGAAAATACACCAGAGGGGAATTTATTTGACATTTTTACATGATCTGAATATCAGTGAACTAGTTTATGTATGCAGTCTTATACATGTTATATAAAAATGCATGTAGTGACTTCCCAGCCAGAGTGAAGAATACGCTATTCAGTTTTATTTGTTTATTTTCCTTAGCCATGCTGAGTACTGAGTTCAAAGGTGGAGAGTGAGGACTCTGCTATGTGTGCTTGTGTTTCAGGAAAGCTTGAGCAGAGTGTAAATCAAATAACAAGTTTTTGAGAAAGCAAGGTGAGACCATTGGACATACTATCGGATTTTAAAGAAAGTCAGGTAAGACTTTCCAAGGAGAAAACTTTTCCAGAAATTATGACATGCATGAGATGTGTGAAATTAAGCAAATTTCTAAAAATTACTCTTGTTCCCATTCTTACATGTGGAATTTTAGAGGGCAGGATGAGATGTTTTTTATAGACTGCCATAAGCCTATGCCACATTACCATTCTGTGAATGAATCATATCAAATGTATCAATAAAAAAATGCTTCAATATAATATTGTGAAAACTATATTTGATCTTAGTCCAGTTTCTTGGTATACAACTCCTAAAATCCTTGAAATTTTCAATGTGACAAATGTCTTTTTGTATGCTCATGAGTTGATTGATAGCTGGTGGTCCCAAGGTAGCTTCAGGATTGAACCTAGGCATGAGAGAAACCAAGTCAGGATTGGAGGGTTGAATCACCAATGGTCAATAATTTAATGAGCAATGCCTACATATTGAAGCCGCCATAAAACCCCAAAAGGACAGGGTCCAATGAGCTTCTGGATAGTCAAACATGTGAAGGTTCTTGGAGGCTGGGGTGCAAGAAGAGGGCATGGAAGCTCTCTCTGCTTTGCCACATGCCTTGCCTTAAGCATGTTTTTATCTGTATGCTTTGTAATTTCTTTTACAATAAACCAATAAACATAAGTAGATATTTTCCTGAGTTTTATGAGCCATTTTAACAAATTAATCATGTCTGAGGGTGGTGCTATAGGAACCCTCATGAATAACCAGTGGGTCAGAAGCACAAGAAAACAACCTAAGGTGTCTGAAGGGGAAATGCAGTCTTAATAACTGAGTCCTCAACCCATAGGTTCAATGTTATCTCCAAATAAGGAATGCCATAACTGAACTGATTTAGAGGGCGCCTAGCTGGTGGCCACAGCTGCAGAATTTCTTGCTTCATATAGAATGAGTCTCACATACCTGGTGTCAAAAACATGATGTGAGAACATTGTAGGAGAAATACAGTTTGTTTTTTTTGTATTCATCTAGTCACCTTAGTGACTGAATGTCAATTTGGAGATTGTACATAGTGTGTTACTTAAGGAAATAAGAGATAAGAATATTAGTCAGAAAAATAAAGCAAAATAAATATTTTCAGAAAAAAATTAGTAAATAGAAAAAAAGGAAAAAGATAACCAAATCTATAAAAAATAGATCCATAAAATACAGTTTTTCATATATTAGCAAAATCAAATTGCAAATATGATGAAAATTATAATTTTTTCTTTTAAACAGTATGCACAATAAAAAATATTCTAACTATGCAAATCTTTATCAAGAAAGTTATATAAAACATTGCAGAAGAGTGTAAAAGACCAAAGTAAATATGAGGGCATTTATTCTTTCTGTGAGGAAATCTAATACTATAAAGATATTGATTCTCTTGAGAATAATCCCTGCATTTAATTCAACTTAATGTAAATCTAATCAAAATCCAAGGACATTTCAATATGAACAATACATTGAGATGAACCATGACAAAAACAAAATGTACTGTAGTCCTACAGTAATTAAATGGTGGAGTACTAGCCCAGGAAAAATACTAAGTTCAAGGAAATAGAATATATTCCAAAAATAAGCCTTCAGTCAATAGCCAAAATTCTAAAAATTCAATTCTGACAATCTTTGCAGGAATTCTCATTGCTTTTATGGAAGACACAAGTTCTGATAATCTTAATTCCACCATTTTCATGAACATAACTTCTTCAATGCAGTTTTAAATTGGTCTATTAATGTGCTTGGTATTGACAGAAATCAACTGAGTGATGATTTGGAAATGTTAAATTGTACTCAAATACATTATAAAATGTACTTGAATATTTAGTTAGATATATTTTGTATTGATTATATAAACTGTATAGTTTTTACATTTCAATTAAGACTTTTCTTGCTTGATGTTATTACAAAATATTCATAAACATATCCATCTACCTTATGTTGTTATTACAAAATATTCATAAACATATCCATCTACCTTAAATTGTTTCTTTAAAGGCTTAAGATGATATTGGATATGAAACTCCATGGAAAATCTGCATGGGCTCTAAAATGAAAGTTTTCAAATTCTTTTATATAGTATACAACTATTAAATATCAAGAGGCACTTTTCTATAAAGAAGTAACATAACTCATAAATCTCAATTAAAATTAGTTTCACCTCACCTCTGTTTTGATGGCAGCCATTTAAAATGAGAGACGATATATATCTGAAGGAGAAAAGTAGAAAATGGAAGGGGAAATCTGATCTATATTAAATTTTCAAATTTTTATGGTCACCTAAAATATTTACTACTTAATACCATACAAATAATTATATCAAGGATTTTTGGCATTTTGCATATTCTGATGTTTCAGGACAGCATAATGCAGGAGAAAGAGAGCACCACCCTTTGAAAGTACCTAAATATAACTTCTGCATAAAATATTACAAATATGGTATCATGATCTAATTACTACCTTTTTTGGCAAAATTTTAACATTACTTTATGAAAAAAAATTACCAGAATTTTTATTACTTTTTCTGTCACAAAAATAATCTAAGAAAGTCTGAAACAGCAATTCTACAATTACACTCACCAAAAATAATAAAATGATCACAATCTCTCTAAAGACATCATTAAAAGCTTAGTGAGAAAATTTTAAAGTCTGTAATCACACATAAAATAATATATATTCATATGTAAAATAATGGCAAATCAGATACTGATCATCTATTGATGTTGGCCAGTTTAATAATCTATAAGAATTACTGAATACAATATCAATGTAGATCAAAGATATGGAAATAAAATGAGTGACTTATGGGAATTATTACAGCTTCTATTCATTTTAATAAAATTGAAATCAGGGGTGGAGCCAAATAAAGCAGAGTAAAACTTTCCAGCAATTTTCTCTCCACAGAGACATAAATTTGAACAGCTATTCATGCACCAATCTCTCCTCATAAGTATTAAAAGAAGTCATGCTGGAGATTGCAGTATCTGCTTTCAGTAAAATAATCAGAAAATACACATTTAAGAATGCTGAGTTACCTGTGTTACTCTTCCCCCAGTCCCAAGCACTACAGTATGGAAAGATGGCTTCCCATTAGGGGAAGGAAAGAGAATGAAAGTCCTAAGCCTTAGACTTGAAGCCAGGTTTGAAAATTTGTCTTGAAATCTCATATTAGCCCTGCTGTGGTGAAACCCCATAGTGGACACAGCTCCATGGCCCATGTCTCAAATCAGTACTTACAGACTGATCCTCTGGATCTGTTTAGCCATGTAGCAAAGGACTGCCTCCACCATCACTCCTCAACCTCTGGCAGCACAGTACAGGTCAAAACCACCTGCTGGGCATATGGAAATAAAATGAGCATGAAAATGAGCATAGTACTTAACCTTAGAACTGAGTGGCAGAATAGAGAAACCTAATACTGAGGAATTACTAATGGTCACTCTCTCCAGGCCAGTACCCATAAATAGACCCTTCATATCTGCCTGCACATACCAAACAATTGTGTTTTTATTTTAGCCAGTATCACTTGTGCCTATTTACAACAATCTCATGCTGTGAGTTTACCTTAGGCTCATGTACATTATACATGCTTGGGTCTTGGTCCTTTTCTAGTACTGCACTGAACAGGCCTTCTCAAGTTATGGCTTCCAAGTGTGACTCAGGATTGCAACACTGAAGGCCAGGAGACTTCGCATCCAACCTAAGGCAGCACAAGATGGAAAGAATAATTGTCTGCTTGAGATAAGGAAAAGTAGGGACATGATAAGTTGTTGACCAAGAGCTTGGGGCCACTCCAACCATAGTGAGGCCCAGAGATAAACAGAATCTCTGGTACCTGACCATGGGCTGCTAACTCTGAATGAGGTGTCTGGGCCTAACCTGACATTGAGGATAAGCTTTTGGGGAAAAATTACTCTTTTGTAGATACAGTGTATTCTGAATAACATATCAGTTATAAATTTGGGACGAACTTAGGCTAGGGGCATGCTTTAGTGAAAAAAAAAAAAGCACTTAGCAACAGACTTGTGGCAAATACGGATTTAGGGAGCCATCTACTTTTTAAATAGCAAAAAATTCCATAGGATAAGAGTGCATAAACAATCTACCTGAATTTCTGGGATAGGTACAAAAAAAAGCCAGATTAGAAAGACTGGAATAAATACCTAGTCACTCAATGCCTAAATAATATTGAATATCACAGCAACAAGAACTTAAGGGAACCACAAACTTGCTTAATACATAAAATAATGCCACAGTCTGGCTGTGCACAATCAGGAGCCACTTGTCAAAAGAAACTAACTTTATTTTTAGAACCACACACGCCAAACAAAACAGCCTCTCAGGAAAAACCCTCAGAGCCTCAACTGCCACCACCGGCTTTCCACAAGCCTCTCTCTCCCCCCCAAGCTTCTCTCCACCTCCCACAATCCTCCTGCTCTTGAGGCCGATTGGCTGGGTCACGTGGGCGGAGCCAAAAAAGTCCCCCAATGAGCAGCTCCGTGGTCTGAAAGGGCAGGGAAACAGCCCAATGAGCATCACCGCAGAGGAGCCAATCAGCTAGATGTTGCTGGGGCCGCTGTGAGCCAATCATCAGCCGGCAGCTGGAAGTTTGCTGGCAGCTGGAAGTTTGCTGGGGCCCCTCAGTCTGTGGCTCTCAACATCTCCCCCTCTCTGTTTAAACAATAAGCATGTGGCTTAGGGACCATGCCTGCCTTAGGTTGTCCAATAGTACATATGGTCCTTAGGTTGGTACCATTGCAATTGGATCTTACCCGTCACTGACTACCGGTCCAGTATACAGCCACATCTGTGGAGAGGTCTTTGTACCAG
>NW_026000026.1:58416840-58523911 GCF_001458135.2 Marmota marmota marmota | reverse complement strand
ATCTCCAGGGACAGGCAACTTAAAACAAAAGTGAAGCAAAATAAAAGAGGAATCTTAAAATGGCTACCCATCCTCTCGCCCTGCCCTCAGGGGCGAGCAGTTTCACTTACCCTCAGTCGCTCTCCGTGCGAGCCACCAAATGCCACAGTCTGGCTGGGCACAATCAGGAGCCACTTGTCAAAAGAAACTAACTTTATTTTTAGAACCACACACGCCAAACAAAACAGCCTCTCAGGAAAAACCCTCAGAGCCTCAACTGCCACCACCGGCTTTCCACAAGCCTCTCTCTCCCCCCCAAGCTTCTCTCCACCTCCCACAATCCTCCTGCTCTTGAGGCCGATTGGCTGGGTCACGTGGGCGGAGCCAAAAAAGTCCCCCAATGAGCAGCTCCGTGGTCTGAAAGGGCAGGGAAACAGCCCAATGAGCATCACCGCAGAGGAGCCAATCAGCTAGATGTTGCTGGGGCCGCTGTGAGCCAATCATCAGCCGGCAACTGGAAGTTTGCTGGCAGCTGGAAGTTTGCTGGGGCCCCGCAGTCTGTGGCTCTCAACAAAATAAGAATTCAGAAGATAACTAAATGGCAAAGGATATGGGTGAACTCTCAGAAGGAGAATTCAAAACAGCTGTTTTAAGGAAACCTGATAAACTTTAAGAAAACACAGAGAAACATTTTAGTATTCTGTCAGAGAAGCTTCCCGGAAAGAAATAAAAAATAATGTTCATGAAGTGAAAATTAAAAGATGATAGAAGGAATTTATAACATAATAGACCAAGCAGAAGAGAGAATTGGTAAACTTGAAGACAAGCTATTTCAAAGTACAAAATTATAAGAGAAAAAATTAAAGTGTGAAGGGGAATGAAAAAAAATTGCAAGAATGTTAGGACATCATTAAAGGAGCAAATATTAGCTTATTGGGGCTCAAAAGGGGTTTCAGAATGCCAAATAGGTAGAGAGTTTATTTGAAGAGACAATAAAAGAAATTTCCTAAACCTGGAGAAGTATGAAGATGTCCATGTACATAAAAGTGAGATTGCCAATTATTTGACAAAATCATGCCTAGCCCAAGCATATTATAATTAACTTTTAAAATGTTAAAGAAAAGGTCCTCAAAACAGCAAGGAAAAAAAAAAGTCAAATAACTTACATAGGTTTCCCAATCCACCTCATAGTAGACTCACAGGTCAGGAGGAAGTACTGAAGAAAAAACAAAAACCTTGTAAATAAAGAATACTTTACCCAGAAGTGTTACCCTTTAGTAATGAAAGAAAGATAAAGATAATTCTAGAAAAACAAAAGTTAAAAAGCTGGGAGTATTTATTTACCCAGAAAAGATACTCTTTAGTAATGAAGAAAAGATAAACATTCTGAGAAAAACAAAAGTTGAGAGAATTTATCACTCCCAGATGTGTCCTACCAGAAATGCAAAGGGAAGAATTTCAAACTGAAAGGAAGAGATGCTAATGAATAAGGAAAAGTCATTACAAGCTATAAAATTCACTGTTCAGAACACACAGACAAATCCAGAAGGCTCTTATATTATAAGTACGGTACATAAAACATTAACGTCTTTAGTATGAACACTAAAAATTGAAACATTTAACAATGATAACAATTATATCAATATATTAGGAGAAGTATTGAAAATGTGAAGTGAGACACAAAATAATTCAAAATGTAGGGAGGAACTCAGTGCAACTATAACATTTTTATCAGAACTTTTTCTCATTAATTTTTTTATCTGTATGATAAATGTCAAATTACCATCAATTCAAAATATGTAATTATAATCAAAAGATGGTTTCATAAACTTCATGATAACCACACCAAATGATTATAATGACAATCAAAAATAATAAGCATGGATTAAAACACACTACTAGGCTAAATTAATCACAAAGGAAAGCTGTAAGAGAGGGAGAAAGAAACTGCTACAAAATTAGGGAAAAATCATAAAATGTTTATAGTTGGGGCTCATCTGTTAATAATTAACAGAAAGGTATTGGATTAAATTCTCCAATTTAGTCTCCAAAGACCGACTGACTAAAACAAAAATAAATGAATGAATAAGAGCATCTAAAGGCTGACTACAAGAAAATCACCTCAACACTAAGGTCACACATAGACTGAAAATGAAGAGAAGGAATAGGATGCTCTATATAAATGGAATCCAAAAGAGAGAAGAATCAGGCTTAATTATATCAGATAAAATACACTTTACATCAAAAGACATGAAAGAAGACAGGAAAGTCATTACAGGGTGATACGGGGGTCAATTCAGTAGGAGAAAATAACTATAAATATGTTTGCACTCAAGAGTGAAGCACCCAAATATATAAAGCAAATATTAATAGACCTAAAGGGAGAGCTAACCTTCAGTGCAATAACAGTAAGAAATTTTAACACCCTCCTCTCAGCAAAGCACAGATGGAAAATTAACAAAGAAAGCACAGAATTAAAATTCACCCTAGACTAAAGGTACCCAACAGACATCTACAGATCATTCCCTTGAACAGCTGCAGAATACAGATTTTTCTCAATAGTACATAGAATATTCTCCAAGGAAGATCATACATTAGACCACCAAAAAAGTCTCAACAAATTGTCTGAAAATGGAAATTATATTGAGTATTTTTTTTCTGACCAAAATGAAATGATACTAAAAATCAATTCCAAGGAAAACTAGAAATCCCCAAGTATATGGAAATAAAACTGTTTATATCTGTAATCAATAGATAGAAAAAAGGAATTAAGAACATTTAAAAAGAATTTTGGAAACAAATACAAAAAGAAATGTATTGTTCTAGTACCTATGGGACATAGCAGAAGAGTACCAACAGGGAAGTTTATTGAAATGAATGCTGACTTTAAAAAAGGGCAAAGATTGTAAATGAAAGAACCCATTCCTATATGTCAAGGATCTAGTAAAACAAGAAAAACCCAAAATTAACAAGGAGAAAGAAATAGTGAATATCAGAGCACAAATAAGTGAAGTAGAAATGAAAAGCAATAAAAATATCAACAAAATTCAAACTGGTTTTAGCAAAAGATAAAGAAATGATCATACTTTTAGCTAAACTAGGAAAGAAAACAACAACAAAATTGGAGATAAATGGAGATTATATCTGATTAAGCATAAATATAAATAATACTAGAGATTATTATGAACAACCACAAAATAACCAAATTGATTACTTAGAAAAAACGGACAAATTCCTGAAAACACATACATTCTTAAGACTGACTTATAAAGAAATCAAAGACCAATTAGTAATGACATTGATTCAGTAATAAAAGTATTTTATTAAAGAAAAGCCCATGGCCAGATGGCTTCACTGCTGAGTTCTACAGACATTTAAAGTAGAAATAATATCAATCCTAGTTGATTATGCCAAAAATTGAAGAAGAAGAGATCTTCCAATCATATTTCCAAGGTCAGCATTACCATTGTACCAAAGACAAAGACACAAAAATAAAAGAAGCCACAGGATAACATTATTGATGAACATGGATGCAACAATCCTAAAAAATTAATTAATTAATTAATTAATCAAATACAACAGGATAATAAGATCATTTACCATAATGAAGTAGGATTCATTCCAAGAATGTAAAGAAGGTTCAACATGTGCAAGTCAGCTGACACCTTATACTAAATAAAAAAATAATAATAATAAAGAGGGAAAATGTGATCATTTTAGTTTTGTTCTCATGCAAACAAAACAAATAAATGAACAAGAAAACACATCTAAAATTGTCCTTAGAATTTTTTTGAATAAGATTCCAAAATCCCAGGAAACAAAACCAAAAATAGATAAATACGATTGCTTCTTAATAGCAAAGAAAACAATGAGCATGGTAAAATGACCATCTATAGAATGGGAAAAAACATTTGCAAATTACACATTTTGATGATAGTTATTAACCACAATGTATAAGATACTTAAATCAATAGCAGATGCCAATAATAACAATAATTTGAATAGTAAATGAGAAATTTCTCTATATTGCTATTTCTCAAAAGAAGACTTACATATAAATGGCCCATGAGAAATATTCAACATCACCATTCATCAGAGAAATGTCAATCAAAAATTCAATGAGGAATTATCTCACTTCCGTAAGCAAAAGTATTAACAAAAAAAGACAAAGAAATATAAAAGCTGATAAACATATGAAGAAAAGAGAATCTTTACAAACTGTTTGTGGGATTATATATTGGTACAGCCATGGTTGGAAACTATATACAGCTTCCTTAAAAACTAAAATTAGAACTCTCATATGAACCAATCTTGTGTATAGATAGAGAGAAATTGAAATCTCCTGAAAAGACGTGTGCGCTCATGTTTATTGCAATACTTTTCACAAAAGCTAAGAAATAGAAACAACATAACTGTCCATCAAGTGATGAATGAATAATGAAAATGTGATAAACATCCACAATAATTCTATTTGACCATAAAAAGGATGAAATCCTGTTATTTGCAATAGTGTGGATGGAAGTGGAAGTCATTATATTAACTGAAACAAGACAGGCATAGGGAAACAAGTACACATGATCTCACTTACATGGTACCTAAAAAGAGGTGATCTAGAAGTAGAGATTTGAATTGTAGTTACCAGAGTACAGGGAGAATGGGAGGCGGAGGGATATGGGGAAAAAATGATCAATGGCCACTGACTTAAAATTAGATAACAGCATTAATTTTTTATTCTATTGCACAGCAGGTTGACTACAAATAGTAATAGTATACTATATGTCTCAACAAAGCTAAAGGGCAACATGCTGAATAGTGTCATTATAAGGGAATGATAAATAAGGAGATAGGTATATTTTGCTAGATTTGTGCATTATACAATACATGCATGAACTGAAATGTCACCTGTTACCCAATACATATGTTCAACTTTTATATGTCAGTTAAACTAACAAGTAAAACAAAATATGATAATTTTAAACTTAAACAAAAAATTCCATAAAGTTGTCTTGTGCCTTATCTAGGAACATCATATGTCATATTAAAATTAAATAGTTTAAAGGCTCTAAATGGGCTATGACATAACACTGAAATTAAAAAAAGAACAGGGTCACAATCTCACAGTGACTTTGGACACCAGATAATTGAAAGAAATTTATTTTATGAAGCATTCACTCAAATATACATATGATGAAAATTTTACTTGGATATGTAAAAGAGAGGCCTCACAATCTGATATTATATAAACATTCTTAGGAAGAAATATCAGTGATCTATGTTCTGGTCCCAACTTCTAATAATGATTATGATTTTGGAAAATTAATTTAATATCTCTGTAAAATTATTGGGTTTGCTAATATATTATGATAATCAAAAATAAAATAGAAAAGCTATATAACTATAATAACTCTAAAGTTAGTCAAACATCTTATTCACCACCTCAGGTTTCTTCCAGGTCTAAGCTCTATAAGATAGAACTTCAAACACGATGGCTGTGAATGTGAGAAACTTTAGAAGTAATAAAAAAAAAATGCTTCCTTCATTCAGTCCTGTTTAGCCAACTGAATGTAGTCCTGTGTAGAACTCTGTTTAGAACATTTAGAACTCATGTTCTTTCAAGGCAGTAGAACTTTCCTTGAGTCATACAAAATATACCTTCTGATCAATTAGAAAACTGTTCTTTCTACAAAATCACACTCATAATTTTAAAACAAGTAGACAAATTTCCATTAATTCATTTGACTAAACCTTATGATTAAATTGTTTTAGAACATATATATTTTTTAATTTACATCAATTCTGATCTCTAAGAAAATATTTGTAATTATAGATTCAGTTGGCTACACAGGACTTAGGGTTACAATACTTCAGTCCAGGCTACACATGGATATAGGAGATTCCTTTTCTTCTTCTCCCCATGGACAATAATTAAGATGTGCTTAGACTAACAGCAGAGGGCTGGTAGTGCCAATTTCCAATTCCAGGTTCAGTAGCATTGTATTTACACTCAAAATCATCCACAGTGATAGTATTTACACCTAGAAATCAGTAAATACTATTAAATCAGGGTATTTTTAGCAGGTAGAGATAGATGTTTAGGGACAACAAATTTGCCAGTTATTACAAATTTACTGGCATCCCACTAGCCAAACCCCTGCAAACTCTGATTGCAAAGAAAAGTCAAACACATCTAACATTACACTGGACAAAGAAAGACACCCCGCTTTCAGGACTTTGAAGCTATTGTTATGCAAGAGCCTCACAGTGCAGTGATTCTTTAACTGTCCAGCTCTCCAAAGGAAGCATTCTTTGCTTTACCTCTTAGGAGAAGTGACAAAGGTGAGAATCTTAATAGACTTAATCCTGAGAAAGAGAGAGAGAGTTCAAACACAAAGACTCTTACCCTTGGGCATTTTAATCATGAGAAGTGCTAAAGAGAATAATTGACTCTGATTATACCCTCCCTCCATACATCACTCCCCCACTAGGTGTTGAACTGGGGCTCACTCAGCAGTTTTTATGACTCTTTGGGTATTTTATCAATATTTTAACTAACAGCTTAATTGCCTCCATATGTAGATATTGGGGTAAGATGAATAAAGAATAAAAAAGACAAAAATTTATCAATTTTAAATAACTATAAATTGATTTTTGAGTTAACAATTGATTTATTTGACATTTGAAGAAATTTTCAATTTTCCAGAGGGTTTACCACTGAAGTAATTACAATTACAATATTCTTTGTTTGATAAATATGGTATTAGATTTGCTAAAATCACCCCTACTCTCCAAACATACTAATGAAAACTTTATTTTTAATTTATTTTTATAAAAGACTGACTATAGACATTTTTTGTTGACGATACTAATATGTGCTGAATGGGTTGATCATTAATGTCCTAATATGTACTAGAAAAAAGTAACAGTGGAAAAAAATTAAAAGGTCAGTGCTATTGTTATGGAGCTAGGGCCTTCTAAGAAACTGAGAAGGCATGAAGACCTTCTCTTCCAACCCCATTTCTTACAACCAAGTCAGAAATTAACCAAGTCAGACAAATTGCTCAGAGTAACAGGAATTAGTTTATTGGGTCCATCCTGCCACCGGTAGTCACCCACGGGAGCTCAAGCCCAGCTCAGATCTGCCTCGCTCACCTGCACAAGAGCTCAGGCCCAGGGTAGGCCCAGGTCCATCCCCAGGAGACACCCACCAGAGCTCAGGCCTGGCCCAGGCCCACCTCACTGATATGAGCAGGAGCCAGGGCCCAGAGTAAGCTTAGGGCTCCCCCACCCTCACCACTACCACCTAGGAGTCCAGGTCTAACCCACTTCCATATTGAAATACTTCAGTTATCCCTATAACCTTCCCCATTCCATAGCCTCTACCTTGGGGCAACAGACAAGGCCTAGAAGCAGGTGCACCTTGGACCAGGCAACCCAAAGATAGTGTAAGGCCCATCCTTTCAGCCTCTCTGAAAGACATTGTATCCAAATTGTGACACCTCCACTGCTATCTTGAGTTATCTCCTACTATTGCCACCACCACCTATAGTTGTAGTAGCATCCATCCTGGGACACCAACAGGGTCTGGAAGCCCAACACCAAGGTGAGATACAAATAATCTGCGCAGATACTACAAGATTATAAGGTAGAAACTGTAATACCTCAGATCCACTCTGCCAGTAAGGACAAATAGACAACATGAAAAAACAAGAGAGGAAAGTGCCCCAAACAAATCAGGATACTATGATAACAGAACCCAGGGACAGTGCAGTTGATGAACTATCAGAGAAGGAGTTCAGAATGTTTATAATTAAAATGATCTGTGAATTAAAGAATGACCTACATGACCAAATACAGATAAAAACTGAACACGGCAACAAAGAGAAAAGAGAGCAAATACAGTTAACCATTGATGGCACCAATAAACAGATAAATAAGAAAATACAGGATCCGTTGATCACACCAACAAAGAAATATGGGAGCAAAAACAAGTAGCAAAAGAAAGAGATAGAGATTCTGAAAGGAAAAAAAAAGAAAAAAGAAAACCAATCAGAAATTCTTGAAATGAAGGAAATAATAAACCAAGTAAAAACCTCAACAGAAACCATCATCAATAGACTAGATCACTTGGAAGACAGAACACCAGATAATGAAGACAAAGTATAAAATCTGGAAGATAAAGTTGACTGCACAGGGAAGATGATAAGGAACCATGAGCACAATATCAAAGAATTATGGGATGGCATCAGAAGATCAAATCTAAGATTTATTGGGATAGAGGAAGGCATAGAGATTCAAACTAAAGGAATGCACAATATCTTCAGTGAGATAATATCAGAAAATTTCCCAAACATGAAGAATGAATTGGAATATGAAATACAAGAGACTTATAGGACACCAAATGTACAAAATTACAACAGATCTACACCAAAGCACATTATAATGAAAACGGCTAGCATACAGAGTAAGGTAGAATCTTAAAGGCTGTAAGAAAGAGGAGTCAGATCACATGCAGTGGGAAACCAATTTGTACCAAACTCTGAAAGAAAACAAATACCAACTAAGAATCTAATATTCAACAAAATTAAGCTTTAGATTTTATGATGAAATAAAAACCTTCCATATTAAACAAAAGTTAAAAAAGAATTTACAACTAGAAAGCCTTCACTAGAACATCCTCAGCAAAATATTTCCTGAAGAGAAAGAGAAAAACAACAATGAAAATCAGCAAAATAAGGTATTATACTAAAGAAAAAATCTAATCAAAGGAGAAATCAAGTCAAGCTAAATACCAAAAATAAACAAAAATGGCTGAGAGTACAGATCATGCCTCAGTACTAACCCTAAATTCTAATGACCTAAACTCATCAATCAAAAGACAGAGACTGGCAGATTGGATCAAAAAAAGGCCCAACAATACGCTGCCTCATAGAGACTCATTTCATAGGAAAATACATCCCAGACTGCAGTTGAAAGGTTGGGAAAAATCACAACACTCACATGGACTGCAGAAGCAAGCTGGGGTTTCCATCCTCATATCAAATAAAGTAGATTTCAAGCCAAAGTTAATCAAAAGAGATAAAGAAGGACATTTCATACTGTTTGAAGGAAACATTCATCAACATGACATAACCATAATAAATATATATGCTCCCAAAAATGGAGTGTCTACATTTATCAAACAAACTCTTCTGTAGTTCAAGAGTCAAAAAGACCACAACACAATAATTTTGGGTTACTTTAATATACCTCTTTCACCACTAGATAGATGTTCCAAACGAAAGCTGAACAAAGACACTATAGAAGTCAATAATATAATCAATAACTTATATTTAACTAACATGTATTAATATTTCATCCTTCAACAAGCAAAAACACTTTCTACTCAGCTGCACATGTATCTGTCTCTAAAACAGACCATATATTATTCCACAAAGCAAATCTTAGCAAATATAAAATAGTGGAGAACCACCCTGCATCCTATAAGATCATAATGAAATGAAATTAGAAATCAATGATAAAATACAAAATAAAGGCTCCTCCAAAACCTGGAGACTAAATAAAATGCTACTGAATGAACAATGGGTTGCAGAAGACTTCAAGGAGGAGATTAAAATTTTTTTAAAGGTGAGTAAGCACACAGATGAAACACATCGAAATCTCTGGGACACTATGAAAGCAGTTCTAAGAGGAAAGTTCATTGCATGAAATTCATTCATTAAAAGAAGAAAAAGTAACAAATAAATGACTTAACACTACATCTCAAAGCCCTAGAAAAAGAAAAACAAATCAACAGCAAAAGCAATAGAAGACAGGAAATAATTACAATCAGAGCTGAAATTAATGAAATCAAAACAGAAGAAACAATTGAAAAAATTGACAGAACAAAAAATTGGTTCTTTGAAAAAATAAATAAAATTGACAGACCTTTAGCCATGCTAACAAAGAGAAGGAGAGAGAAAACTTAAATTACTAACATACGTGATGAAAAAAGGAAACATCACAACACACATTACAGAAATACAGAACATAAATAGAAATTATTTTGAAAACTTGTACTCCAATAAAATAGAAGACATTGACGCTATCAACAAATTTCTAGAGTCATATGATTTGCCCAAAATGAATCAGGATGATATACACAATATAAACAGTTCAATTTCAAGTGACGAAATAGAAGATGCCATCAGAAGCCTACCAACCAAGAAAAACCCAGGACCAGATGGATACTCAGCCAAGTCCTACAAGACCTTTAAAGAAGAACTAATACCAATACTCTTCAATTTATTTCAGGAAAGAGAAAAAGAGGGAGCACTTCCAAACTCATTCTATGAGCCAATATCACCCTGATTCCAAAACCAGGCAAAGACACATCAAAGAAAGAAAACTTCCAACCACTCACACTAATGAACATGAAACAAAAATTCTCAATAAAATTTTGGCAAATTGAATACAAAAATGTCTAAAAGATGGTGCACCACGTTCAAGTGGGATTCATCCCAGAGATGCAAGTTTGGTTCAACATACAGAAATCAATAAATGTAATTCATCACATCAATGGAAAAACAAATCAAGAACCATATGATCCTCTCAATAAATGCAGAAAAGCATTTGACAAAATATAGCACCACTTTATGTTCAAAACACTAGAAAAACTAGGGATAACAGAACATATCTCAACAATGTAAAAGCTATCTACGCTAAGCCCCAGACCAACATCTTTCTAAATGGAGAAAAATTGAAACTATTTTCTCTAAAAACTGGAATAAGACAGGGATGCCCTCTTTCACCACTTCTATTTAACATAGTTCTTTAAACACTGGACAGAGCAATTTGACAGATAAAAGGAATCAACCGGATACAGATAGGTAAAGAAGAACTCAAATTAGCATATTTGCTCATGTCATAATTCCATATGTAGAAGACCCCCAAAATCCCACCAGAACACTTCTAGAACTAGTAAATGAATTCAGAAAAGTAGCAGTATACAAAATCAACACCCATAAATAAAATGCATTTCTGTATGTCAGTGACAAATCTTCTGAAAAGGAAACGAGGAAAATGATCCCATTTATAATAGCCTCAAAGAAAATAAAATACTTGGAAATCAACTTAATGAAAGAGGTGAAAGTCCTTTACAATAAAAACTACAAATGCTGAAGAAGGAAATTAAAGAAGACCTTAGAAGATGGAAAGATCTATCTTGTTCTTGGATAGGCAGAATTAACATTGTCAAAATAACCATTGTATCAAAGCACTACACAGATTTAATGCAATTCTGATCAAAGTCCTAATGACACTCCTCATAGACATAGAAAAAGCAGTCATGAGATTCATCTGGAAAAATAAGAGACCCAGATTAGCTAAAGCAATCCTTAGCAAG
Organism: Marmota marmota marmota; assembly: GCF_001458135.2. Lineage (NCBI taxonomy): Eukaryota > Metazoa > Chordata > Mammalia > Rodentia > Sciuridae > Marmota > Marmota marmota. The sequence goes on along the minus strand of NW_026000026.1, from coordinate 58,512,552 downwards.
AAGAGTGAAGCAAGTGGCATCACTATACCAGATCTTAAACTATATTACAGAGCAGCATTAATAAAAACAGCACGGTTTTGGCACCAAAATATACTTGTAGACCAATGGTACAGAATACAAAACACAGAGACTAACCCACATAATTACAATCATCATATATTAGATCAAAGTGCCAAAAATGTATATTGGTGAAAAGATAGCTTCTTAAACAGATGGTGCTGGGAAAACTGGAAATCCATATGCAACAAAATGAAATTAAATCCTTATCTCTCACCATGCACAAAACTCAACTCTAAGTGGATCAAAGACCTAGGAATTAAACCAGAGACACTGCGTCTATTAAAAAAAAAAAAGTATGTCCAAATCTCCATCATGTTGGATTAGGCCCCAACTTTCTTAATAAGACTTCTATAGTGCAAAAATTTAAACCAAGAATCAACAAATGGGATGAATTCAAACTAAAAAGCTTCTTCTCAGCAAAATAAACAATCAGTGAGGTGAATAAAGAACTTACTATTCGGGAACAAATTTTTACCACACACATGTCAGATAGAGCACTAATCTCTAGGATATTAAAGAACTCAAAAATCTTAACACCAAAAAAACAAAAAACTCAATCAATAAATGGGCCAAGGAACTGAACACATCTCAGAAGAAGATATGCAATCAATCAACAAATATATGAAAAATTTTCAACATCTCTAGCAATTAGAGAAATGCAAATCAAAACTACTCTATGATTTCATCTCACTCCAGTCAGAATGGCAGCCATTAAGAATATAAACAGTAATAAGTGTTGGCGTGGATGCAGGGAAAAAGACATACATATACATTGCTGGTGGGACTACAAATTGGTGCAGCCAATATGAAAAGCAGTATGGTATTTCTTAGAAAACTGGAAATGGAACCACCATTTGACCCAGCTATTCCTCTCTATACCCAAAGGATTTAAAAACAACATCCTACAGTGTCAAAGCCACATCAATGTTTATAGCAACACAATTCACAATAGCAAAACTGTGGAACCAACTAGGTACCCTTCAATAGTTGAAAGGATAAAATAATGTGATATATATACACAATGGTATACTATTTAGCATTAAAAAGAATAAAATCATTGCATTTGCAGGTAAATGGATGGAGTTTGAGAATATAATGCTAAGTGAAGTTAGTCAATCCCCAAAAAACAAATGCCTAATGTTTTCTCTGATTTAGGTATGCTGATTCATAATGTGGTGGGGGAGGCATAGGGATATTAGATGAACTCTAGATAAGGCAAAGGGGAAAGGGGGAGGAAGGAAAATGGAGGGGGCATGAGGGTAGGAAAGCTGGTGGAATGAGATAGACATCATTACCCTAAGTACATGTATGAAGACACAAATGGTGTGACTCTATTTTGTGCACAACCAGATATATGAAAAATTGTGCTCTACATGTGTAATATGAATTATAATGCATTCTCCTGTCATATATAACAAATTACAATTTTTTAAAAAAAGAAACAAATTTACTGAAGGGATAGGGAAAAGGGAAAGGGGACCTCTCAAGGAAGAAAATGGGTCCTCTCAGAGAGGAGAGGGAATTGTGCCATTCCTGTACTCAGCTTTATTGGGAATCTCAGAAAATTTTCCAGAGTGTACTGCCCAGGTCCACCATTTGACTTTTGACTGACAGCAGGGTGACATCAGACTTTTAAGTCCCCACTGTCATGACAACTTTAGGTCAATGACATGTTGGCCCATGCTGACTGACATGTTCTAAGTGGATTCCTAACAAAACATTCTTACAGATTTTATGGTTGAGAGGAATTATCCTTATCTCCCACAGTTTCAGGATCTGGTCACAAACAACTCCTCCTTCAGGGTAACTTGGGTTTCTCTTATCAACATTATTTTTGGTCTGCATTTCTCCTGTAGTGACCAAGTAGTTTGCTGGGGAATGTGACACATCCTGTCCATAAAGACCAGGCAGGGCTTCAGGCAAATTGCTTCTTGGAAAAGAAAGCATATGTGGGTAAGCACTGTAGGCACATTTACTAAAATTATTCTCTTAACTTCAAGTTCCTACCATTCATATTTGTCCGCCCCTTAATACTATAATTTGGGCCCTAAATATCCTTCAAAGGCCCAAGTATTGAAAACTTGATTCCTAGCATGGTGCTATTGGAAGGTGATGGGATCTTTAAGAGTTTGGGTATAACAGGAAATCCTTGGATCATTGAAGACATGCCCTTGAATTTGGGACCCTATCCTTCTGCTTCTTCCCTTTGCTCCCTCTCAATGAGAAATAGGCTTTGCTCTACCAGGAGTTCCTAACATGCTGTTCTGCCTTACAACAGTGTCGACCCCCCTCATAGACTGGAAACTCTAAGACTGTAAATTTAAAAAAAAAAAACAAAACAAAAAACTCTTTACATTGATTATCTGTTATTTTCATAGCAATATAAAGCTTACTAAAACAATCAGACAATATTCTTCATTCATTTCATCTTTTTAAAGAGAGAGAGAGAAAAAAATTAATATTTATTTTTCAGTTTTCGGTGGACACAATACCTTTATTTTTATTTTTATGTGGTGCTGAGGATCGAACCCAGTGCCCCACGCATGCCAGGTGAGCGTGTTACTGCTTGAGCCACATCCCCAGCCCCATTCATTTCATTTTGAAATTTTCATCTTTGCCACAAACTCCCTCAGGGTATTAGCAGTAAAATTAAAATAAATTAATCCAGGAAATTATAGTTGAGATTACAGCCATATAAACTGGTTTTAAAAACTCCTTCCCTTCAGTTTTTCCCTGCATTTGATGACTAAATGAAAATTACTGTCATTGCATGTCTCCTTAAGAAAGGTAGGGAAAATGGAACCACACAATGTGACAGCAGGGAAGAAATGATAGCTGGTTGTCTGGTGCTAATGTTTGGGGAATATGGGAAAGTTTTGAAATGGAATTGTATTTTTTTAAAGCAACCTAAGGGAATACAAGAGGTGGAAGAAATGAGTCAATTAATTATTTTGTTCATCAATAATTTTTATGCTCACTATATTTATTGACTCAAGATGAAAGAAATGCTAAACAGTTGACAAATAAGACCTTACCTTAGCGAGCAAAAGAAATGCATCAAACACCTTCACCTGGTAAACAATATCTTTCTAAGTGTCATTGTGTTCAGTGTCAAACTAGATACAAGTCTTGAATAAAATATAACTGGTTTTTGTTGTTGTTGTTGTTGTTTTTCGGTTTTTTGTTTGTTTGTTTGTTTTGCTATCTGTGCTCAACTTTCAGAATGTAATTTTCTAGATTTCTTGAAGCCATCTGTCTCTAAGCATAAACCTTAAAGGCATATATATCACAGTCAGATCTGTTTGCTTGCAGCAACTCCTAGTTTCAGCCTTGGGGTCCTGGAGATTGATTTTTATAGGGTTTACTATAATTACAGTTCACAGGAATTAGAGATCTGAGCCTCAACAATGTTTAGGACTTTTAGAAGTACTGACTGAAAGAGAAAAATTATTTGTGTATGCCGAAAAACCTCAAGGTAGCTGAACAGGAGATGCTGTGTTCTCTGAAAGGTCGATTATCCAGTCTTAGAAATCTGTGAGGAGTGATAGAGAAGCTATGAAGTGAGAGTTCAGATGAGTTTGAGAAAAAGAATTTCATTGTGAAACTCAAAGAAAATTAAGAAGGAATAGAGGGTACAGGCGGGAAATACTGTGCTTCTTTAGATAATATCTGAATCCCCAGAAGTAGCAACAGTGTATGAGGGAGAGTACAATTATGACCTGCCTAAAAAGGACACATTACAGGAACTTGAGTTTATAGGAGAACATAAACACATGGCCCACAGCTGGGAGTACCAGAAAACTAGGAAACCAAGCTGTTAGAGTCTGTAAACAAGTCAGGATGGGTCCTGGCATTTTGCCAGAGAAATGTTAGAGNCACAAGTTGTTCGCTGCCCCCCCCCCCGGTTATTTTGCTGCAGCCGGACTGCGGCACCAAGCAATGCTTTCACAAGCTGACCTGAGAAAGTAAAGTCTTAGAGCTACATAGATCCCCATCTTCACCAAATTTGAACCCCCAACTTCTATTGCAGTCTGGTAGTTTGCTGATTGTGTTCAGATTGTGTTGTGGTACTGTGTGTGGAGTGCAGCAGTGAGTACCCTGATGTAGAGGGATGAAAAATAAACCAAAACCTCAGAATGTTACCAGTCCTGGGGGTGGACAATGCTTCACCTTTGCTTGAGTCTGTCTTGAACCAAACCGTTTGTGTGGGCTGGCCTCAAGGTCAACAGGCATTATGGAGGTCTAACTAAGTTACAGATATATTTAATTTGAGTTTATTAGGATGCATATATCTGTGCTTTGCACAGTCAATAATGCTTCTAAAATATGCCTGTTACAATTGCACTAATGCCCATGTGTCCTGAAAAAAAAGGCAGCACTCAGCATGAAACTTGCAGTCCTTACTACAAGGAAAATTTGAATACTAATAGGTGCATTAACATTACTAGTGCAAGCAATATTCAATCTTAGTCACCAATAAAGACAACTCTAACTACCAGTAATCTTATAGTTCGCATGTGAAAGAAACTTGATAGAGATTTGTACAACTTTTTAAATAACTTTCTAAGTTTGAAAAAAAACGTACTTACAATATCACACTTATAATTTTAAATTGCCTTCCTAAAAGTAATACTAAGTTATTTTTCCATTATCTCTAAGGAAAATGATATAAATTATTGACAAATACACATCATCAAAAATGTGCAACCAAAATAAAGGAAACATTGTATTATAAAGGTCAAGTGTTTGTTTGATTAACAACAACAACAACAAAAAGTTGATTTGTCCACTGGATTTTGTGCTATCTGAATAATATAGCATTTAGAGGTGATTCCCAAATCCCTCTTGCAGAAGAGGCCATCAATTTCACAACAACGTGGTTACCTTTGGCTTACACCTGTAACACCTTCTAGGAAATGCTCAGCAGCTCCCCTCCTCAAGATTATGTCCCCTTCTTTGGGCAGCCCACATCCAAATAAGATGACCAGTGGGGTACAAAGTCTTGCTTCCTTTGCCCCTTGCATGACACAGACACAGTGCCAGAGGACCATTTCAGTTTCAATTTCTGGTGGATGCCACCATGACCTCCGTTGCAGAACACCACAGGTCTCTCTCTCTCTCTCTCTCTCTCTCTCTCTCTCTCTCTCTCTCTGTATTTACCACCTTCTTTACAGGTACTGTTCCTTAGTATATTTTTCTGAATGTACTTTTCTTACACAGTCCAAATTAAGTTAATGTAATTTAAGAGAATAGTATATGAACATAAATTTGTGTGAGTTGTAATTTTTAAAATTTTTGTTTCTTGATATCAGGAAATATTAAACATTTTACCTAAATTTTTAAATTCATGGTTTCTCCTTGTCCCTTAAAAGAGCACTCCAAAATGTATGGACATAAAGGCCTAGACATTGTCCTCTTTTTGAAGCAAAAAAAAAAAAAAACCCTGCTTTTCCTCCAAATGGAGGCAGCAGAAAATATTCCAACAATAGCAGAGACTGGTCACAGAGCTTTCTGCATGAGGGAGGTTTGTGACCATAATGTGCTTCACCATCAACATCAACCCCCATGGTGGTCTTTCTTCTGATTATATCACAGCTGGGTCTTTTTCATATTATCTGGTTTTACACTCCATAAATTTAACATTGTTCAAAAATATTTTCTAATTTCCATAGTCAAGTGCATCCAATCATGCCCCAAATATCATTACATTTCTTTTACTTTCCATTTAGAATTTAAGCAAACAATATTGTGCATTTTGTATTATTGTAATGTGTTTTTACTCCCCTTGAATCTGCAAGGGTCCTCATACCTTTTTTTTTTCCTTTATGACACTGGTATTTTTAAGAGTTTAGTTCAATTGCATTGCAGTATATTCAACATTCTAGATCTATTTGCTTGTTTGGGACAATTATTGTAAGACATTTAGCAATATGTTTTAATTGTTTTCTTATGTTTAAATACTTCACTAAGAATAATAATAGATGATAATGTGATTTGTTTTTGCATCACATCAGTGTTAACACACATCAGAATTCTGGTTTGTCTCACTGTTCACTGGTGTGAAGGTGGATCACTTTGTTAACTTCCTGCTTGTTAGTCTAGTTTTCTCCTTTATGATTGATAAGTAACCTCTGTGTGTGTGTGTGCTTGTGTGTATGTGTGTGTGTGTGTGTGTGTGTGTGTTTGTGTGTTTCGGGGTAGTGAATAATAACTTGAAACCATGAGACAATCCTTGAAATGACTTTTTGTACTAAATAATTCTAAACAAGTGCTTAAACGCTCATTATGTTCTACTTAGTACTTGTGAACCACTCATTAAGTAAACTGAAACAAAGGAGTCATGCATGAAGTATTCTAGTAAAATGATCAGAGCTCGGGTGTCTCCTTTCTTGGCAGCACTGGAATTTACTGACTCCACATTCAAGTTCCTATGTCTTGGTCTGCCATGGCTGATGAGCTGTACCATGTGACACATCCAACACTGACCATTATATCCAATGTTATAACCTAAATGATCATTAGTTCCAGATATGTTCATGGCTCTTGAGCTGAATCTGTTCCTTTATACTTTAATTGTGTGCATCCACATTTTCCAGGAAATATGTCAGCACCACTTATTGAATTCCTGGTGACAGTGCCACAGCATGTTTTCAAAGTATACCAGCTGTGCATGGCTGTCATGACAGCTAGGGTTACATTTAGCTGATTTTATTCCTGGATAAATCATGATTTTGAAATTTTAATAAATTTATGTTTCTTTACTTCTCATTTTCCATATGTTGATTCTTACCTTAATCCAGCAATAGTTCAAGACCTCTTTCTAAAACATCAGTATTCCAGATAATTTTTCTGAATTGTGTTTTAAGCCAGGGCCTAAATTTCTACATCAATATTGTGACAGCAAAACATTACAGCATATACAACCTCTAGTTGGTTGATATGCTGATTAGGCTCCAATATAGAGGTGTCCATTTAACATGAAAAACATGGACTTCTATTTTTCAAAAATTTTAGGTGTCCCACAGCAATTTTAAAACAACATTGCTGTCATTATAGTGAGTGAGCATACTGCAAAATATTTCCTTCTTCCTATACCATTTTCAGTACCAAGGAAGAACAAGGGAGAAGAAAAAAGAAAAGTCTTATGTTACTTCTTATTCAGTGATCCAAGATGTACACCATGATATTTCACAACAAATGTTGTAAAATGTTTTCCCTACCACTGCTTCCTTATTCCTTCTTCTCCCAAATATGATTTCCTTGTATCTTTTAAAAAAGTAAAGAATAGTTGTTATTTTGTTCTTTATTAATATTTATTTAGAACACATCCCAGGATTTCTAAACATTAAGTGATATATTCCTGCTTAGGCTCTGACTCATTTTTGTTCTGTGCAGTTGTGTTTCTCAGCAAGCTTTATAACACAACCTAAATGCAAAAGGCAAGCTGAACATTCATACCTAATTGTCTATTCAGCTGGGTGACCTGATGAGGGATAATGGGATAATCAACCTTCATTGTCCTTTTGTCATAACACAATAGGTATGTTGAACACTGACCACAGCAGTGACTCAACATTGCCAGTACGTGGTTGTGATTTGCTCTCTTCTTCATATATTTTGTCTGGGTTGTGAAGAAATCCAAGAGGCCTAAAAGTTTCTATAAGGAATCAAGGGGAAGCCATAATAAGTTGTACAAACTCTACTTTTTGTGGTTCTTGTCAATATATATTAACCCTAGAGATGTTAAAAAATATATACGAGTGTCTTCTTTTTATTTGTGTAAATGATCCTTAATCATAGAACTAGTGAATCTTCTACATAGAAAAAGAATCTATTTACCTATGTATCTACACATATACAGAATTGTATGTGTGTACACACTTGCACACATGTGTAAACTTTCACATATGTGCGTGTGGCAATTATGGAATCTGACAAGTACTAAACTCTGCAGGGTGACTCAATTAAGCTGGGCACCCAGGAAAACCAATGGTACAATTTCAGACTGAAGAACATTAGGTTCAATATCCTGTAAGAGATGATGTTTTTAATTCTAATATGAAAACAAGAAAGAACTGATATTCCAGTCTAAGGGCCATCAGACAACAAGAATTCTCTCTTTCTCAGGGAAGGGTCAGTCTTTCTGAGTTATTAATGCATTCAATCTAATATTAATATCATCAAAGAAACACTTCTTCAGACATATCTAAAATAATGCTCTAGCGATGGGTAACTCAGGGCCCCATAAAATGAATTATCACAAATATCTATCCTTGTTGACATCCAAAAGGTTGTTTCCAAAATATTCATCTTTTCAATTAGCGCTGTATATTTTACTCTCACTGACAAATTATATATAACACATGATTTTCCCCCTTTGGATGACAAATCAATTCAACCATCTAGTAATCCCATGCAAAATTTCTACTGATTGCTAGAGCCAGAGTTCATAAAAATATAGTTCTTGTCAGGTCCATTTCATTTTTTTCACATAGAATTTTTTAATATGTAAAATCTTATCTCAAGTTATTTAACCTCTATCTTCTAATGATCTGTACAGAAGAAAGAAAATATCTTTTCTTCACCCACTACAATATCACGGCTGAGACCTGGGAGCCTTCAGAAATGAAACCCCAAAGAAACAGGCAAAACTGTCTTTATGGTCAGCCATGCAGTAATGTGATTAGAGGACAAAAGGGTGGGACCAAGTGTGAGAACTGGAGAACTTAGAAATGCCAATGCCTCTTTTTGCAGATCCTTCTCTGTGCCTTCATTCTATTTCTTTGGGTATAGGTAGGAACCATCTGGAAAGAAGGTTTCATAGCCTACTTTAGAAAAGTGTCAGAGAATTCTTCTATGACCTGCTTGAGGAGACAGTGGCATTCAAATGTCAGAGAGACCTTCTGGCTTCTGCTGTTTTCTCCAATACCTTCAGCCTAAATGCTCAATATGCCAAGGAGCCATATTTTGAGGCAGTGTGTTTTGAACCCCATCACATCCATTCTATTCCTGAGCAAGAATTCATTACACTCTAAGTGTTTGTCATGCTGGAAAAAAATGTTCTCAGAAAGGCCTTTGAGATGGCCAAGACTTTCATGAATTCTCTGAAGTATAAAGAAGCAAAATGTCTTGCCTGATGGGAATTGTGGTGGGAGATTCAGGAGTCAAAAATCAATTGTCTTAATTATAAGGCCTGGGTACCTTTCATTGTATTATACGATCTCCTGTGCTGAAACATAGACATGGACAGCAATGAAACAAAACTCAGTCATTTGGGTGACACTAAACTATCTTTCCTTCCATATTTAACGCCCACCCATTATTTTCCTCTGAACATTAAAGAAAGAATATCAGCAAACTCAGCTAAACTTCCAACAAGCAGTTGCTGAGTATATAATAGATAGATTGACCAGTGTAAATAGAATTTTTCATTACACAATGTAGAGTAACAGCAGCTTCTACTGTAGAATATTTCAAAGTTATATTGGTATTATCTCCAGGAAAGAAATGGAAGATAACCCGTAAAGGAGATATATGATTATCCCCAATAATAAGATAGCCTCTTTGGACTGTAACTCTTTTGCAAGATTACACAAGAACCAGACCTAATGGAGAATTTATAATAAGAAGAATAAAATTTTAACTTCTGGGTGTTGTCAGAGATCAATTTTATTCCCATGGTAAATTTTAAAAACGTAATGGACAAGAAAAAAGAAAACAGAGAATAAAATGACAAAATGTATTTGACCATCTGGATTTAGTTTACTATTTTTCTTAAATGCACTTACTTGAAAAGGCCACAGCTGTGAAGACGATGGATAAACAGTCCTCTAAGTTAGCAGCAAAGTGCATGAAGGATTTCCCCTCACTTGAATTCCCCTTACTTTTCTCCACGGACTCAAAAGTGCACTCAGTGTAAGTGGCAGCTTTTCTGCCTGTCATAACTGAGAAGGAGAGTCACTTTTTCATGCCTGGTAAACGCTGGCTTCAGGGCAGATGAAAGCTGAAGTGGCAAAGGAGGAGGGAAATTATTGATGGACAGAGTGCAGAGACTGGAACTTGTCTTGCTGGGGTCAGCGGTGAACCTCACTGGAGTATCAATATCCAGGAACCAAATGCAGATAATGTGCAGACTGGGACAGAGCAAAGAAAATTAAATCATGAAAACTCCAAGAAGGTAAATTTGAAGTAGACTTGCTGTTATTGTACACATTTCTTGGGTTGTTTACATATAGTTCATTCTGTGAGACCTTCAGCTTCTGGTACAGTCATACAAGTACTAATAAGGTGTCATGATCATGAGATTGGGAATTGCCTTTGTTTTTCTTTTAACTCCATATCAGTATTTGAGAAAATAGTCTGTAAAATAATGCTGAGAAAAATGGTACCTACCTTGATTCAGGAATGACCTTATTCTGTTTTGTCTTAGTTTGAGAAATAAGGTTCCATTCAATTCCATGTCAGAGTGGCTTGGAATTGAACCAATCACTTTTTATTCCTCAAACAGTGCTCTTGAAGAGATTTTTAAAAATATGATCCAAAGACTATTCCATATCCTAAGGGGAACAGATCTTGGTCTGCCTAACACCTCAAAATTTAAAATAACATACTAAAAATTACTCTAAGAGTCTATGGAACTTGTCAGTACATTAGTACATAGGGTCCTCAAATCTCTTTAACTGAAGCAAAATAAAATTCATACTTAGGAGTCAGAGTCACCAAGATTTGAAGAAGCCCATTTAATTTGTTGTTATTTATTTTTTGATTAAGTGGAAGTGTTTAAAATAAAAAGTGGCTCTGAATTGCAAGAAGTTGGTGGTAAAACAAAAGCACATCTATTCCCCCAAGAAAGAAGATACAAACAATTTAATCAGAAGGCAATAAGGGTCTTATAATAACTTCTTCTTAAAAATATATTCAGAAGCACTACTTTTCTGAAAAGAAGAGTATAAAGGCAAGAAAGTCTGCCTGTACTGAAAACTTGAGCTCATTTCCCCTCAGTTAATAGTACAGGAGAACACAACCATTATATTCCAAATAATATTTAAATATAAGGTTAATGTACAATTTAATCAAATACATAGAAACTAGCCTATGTTACAAATTACTTCAAAATTAATGGATTTTTTTTGTCTCTAACAATTTTAAGATAAACTTCTTTGCCTGACATTCAAGGTCATGGCCTAAATTTTCAAAAGTCTTCTCATATTTTTACCTTGGCCTCAAGTCCCATCAATCTATTGTCCTTGTTTCACATATTCAATCTTTTATGTTATCTCTACTTGTGACTTCAATCAATGATGTTTAAATCCTTTCACCTTCCAAGCTCCATTTCAAAAATGTCACCTCTGTTTCATATCTCAATTTTTGATTTCTTTAATTTATGAAAATCCAAATTTGCAACCTCTCTTCTTTTAACCTTCTATTCATTAAGACAGCAGTGACAGAGTAAATAAAATATTCTTAGCAAAATATTTGAAGTTAAGTAATTTTTCTTTTTTATAATATTTATTTTTTAGTTTTAGGTGGACACAACATCTTTATTTTTATGTGGTGCTGAGAACCGAACCCAGTGCTTCACGCATGCTAGGTGAGTGAGCTACCGCTTGAGCCACATCCCCAGCCCCAATTTTTCTTAAATACTTATTAACATTCAAGTTTTTGTGTGATTTTCTTTCCAAGTCAATTGTTCTACAATTTGCTGAGTATTTTATTTTCAGTCATGGGCTATAACATAAAAATGGAAAATGGATTAGGACACTGTACCTAACCTCACAATTTTCTTATCTAATGCACAAGTGAGATTGGAATATGGCTAGAAAACAATGGCTCCAAAGAAGCAGGCCAATAGCACATCACATGAGATTTTCAAAAGTGTCTACATGTCTGACTTATTCAAGATTCAGACTGTAAGTTTCAGTAAGTATTATTTTGTCATGTCATCGATCACTAAAAGTACACATTCATCATCTAGAAACAAAAACCCAACCAAATAAACACAACAACAACAAAAAAAAAAAAAACATAAAAATTTAATCAGTTGCCCTGGGCAAATTTGAATTTGCTTCTCAGTTTCATGTATTTCAGATTTTCACATTTCAAGGTTCAGTTAGCCTCTATGAGTCAGATGAAACTTTCTTTAAAAAAAAATCTATTCAGACCTACTTATTTGCATATCTGTGTATTTTGTAAGTGTGGAATTTTTAGACTAAAATTTCTGACCACAAAGTTGTAGTCTCATGATAATGTGTAAATATTTTTAAGAATACTCTCTATAATTCAATTTTTAAAAATATCTTTTAGTGCTGAGCACAAAAAATGTTCAAGTATGCCAAAATATAGACAAAATGTATGCTTATAAAAAATTTAATAGGTCCTCAAACATCATTTGGAAAGGTAGGTATAATGTTTGCTTATTTCATAAAAATATAGAAAAGTTTAAAATGGAATTATTATCTTGAATCAAACAATTAACCTCTCTGTGCAATCAACTACTCACATATAAGTTTTAATTGAATATTTATTTCTATTAGATATTTACAGGTATATTTTACACTATGAAAGGAAAATGTTTTGGAAAAATCAATAAATATTGGCACATATTTTAAGTATCAATAAGTAGTTTGTTATGGCTTGAATATTAGATGTCCCCAAAAAAGATAATACAAGAAACTTTAGAGGTGAAATATTGAGTTTTGAAAGCCTTAAACCAATTCGCAAATTAATTCTCTAATAGGGATTAACCTAGTGGTAATTCTATGCTGGTAGGGTTTGGCTGGAGGAAGTCCGTCCCTGGGGGTGTGCCTTTGGGGTATTTATTTGGTGAGCTGAACTTAGACTCTCTCTCTCTGCTTTCTGGTGTGATGCTTTGAGTTGCTTCCATCCATCACACTCTTCCTCCGTACTGTTCTGCTTCCTCTCTAGCCTTGAGGATTGGTTTGGCTGAGACCTTTGAAATCATGAGTCATCAAACTTTTCTTCTCCAAATTGTTCTTTTAAAGTCTTTTAGTCATAGTAGAAAAAAAAATGTAGGTCAAAACAAAACAAACTAAAACTGTCATTATTGGAAATGACAATATATACGCATACATACACATAGGAAGAAAGTCAATTTTTCCCCCTTTTAGAATTATTCCAACAGTCTCAAAATATTAAGAATTAAAATATAAAATGGACCTCCTCATGCTAAAAGAACACATGAAATTCATCAGCCACTGCGCTCATGGGCTCTTCATATAGCCTGCCCTGTGGCTGGCATGGAGAGACCTCTGAGGCACCTGATTTTCAGAGGCCTGTATAATGGTCTTCCTGAATACTTTTAGATTATAATAAACTTAAATGAATATCCTTTCATAAAAGAGAAAATGGTGAAAGAGAAAAAATGATAAATTAGCCCATTATCATTAGTAATTTATAGATGCCCTGTGGTCAGGTCGTTAGGAACACAAGGTATCGACTTTGGAACCTTACCTGTGATCTCACAGCCTGTTCCTTTCAAAGAACTTATGTGGATTGTGCAGCAGGCAGACCTTGGGGATCTGAGTGCCAGGTCTGATGAAAAGTGCAATGTCACTGACTCAGTATCTCAAGTTAGGAAGAGGATTTGTTTACCTCTAAGGTTTCTTTTTTCTGAGATCCTTGATCAGAAAAAGTTGCTAAAGTAAAATTGGTTACTAAAGAAAAACGTTTTCTTTCTTTCTTTTTTTATTTTTTTTATTTTTTATTGTATTGCTCTGCCAGGGGTTGAACCCAGGCCTTTCCAGAAAAAAATCTTAGGAGAAAAACAAGATCTTGTTTGAAGGTTTGAAAAAAGATATATACATAATAAATGTGTAGATACAGGTAGACAGAGATGGATGAATATATATTGCTACTTTCTATACCCACAATTAAGTATATAATGAGCACAGTGATAATAATTTTCTAATATGGTTTAGTAGTTGAATGATAACATACAACAGTGGTAAACCATATAAGAGAAATTTTATGATAGCTATAAATATCACCTTAGGAGATTGTATCACAATGATAATTTAAATCATTACAATCTAGGTAGTCAATTAAATATATCTCAAATAACTTACAAACATGGATAAATTTTTTTCATAACATTCTTTTTTCTTTTTCCTTTGGTGCTAAAGATCAAACTCTAAGGCCTCAAGCATGTTACCACTGAGCCACATCTTCAAACATAGATCAATATTTTCAAAACTATCACAGAGTTCAACTTCATCAAGTTATTGCTTGATTTTTGGAATTCATATAAAAAAGTCAGATGATGGAAAATTAATCTGACTAAACAAGCATGTTTCTGTTACCACTTCATTTGTATATATTTTAGTCAACAAATATTATCCTATTATTTCATCTATTTACCAAACAAAAACTCATGTTAAAATATAAGGGCATTTCTAATACAATTAGAAAAAATAATTTATACATATATAAAGTACATAACAACAAACTGACATTTGCTGATCATTTTTTACAGATATGGAGACAGTGATCTCCAATCTTGGGCGATGTGCTTCTCTGATGTGCTTCCATGGCACCCATCATACCACTGTGGTGTTTGTCCAATTGCTTGTCATTGATTTCTTTAAAGTGTGGGTGTTTTCAAGACTAGGGACTTTGAAAGCCATGTTTTGGGTTTTTTGTTTTGTTTCGTTTTTGCTCATTTAATTTTTTTTTCTAATTATACTCATTTCTTATACCTCAAATTCCCCCCAAAACAGCTACACTATTAAAAGTAAACAAGAAGATTTTTATGGGTAAGTGGATTGAAAAATATGGGAAGATCAGTAGAAGAAAAAAAGACTTTCCCCTGTTTTCTGGGCTAGAGTCTAATGAGTAAGGCTATCTTATTTTATAAAGAACCTGGTATATGCGTTGTTTAATAAGCTTTCTTCAGTTATAATAGAAGCAAATTAAAAACCAAAAGTAGAATGACAAAATTTGGAAAAGAGAAGTTCTGTAGGAAACTGGTAGAAGCCTGTGATGGACAATTATAAATAATAAGATAACACAGAAATATAAGATTCAATGGGGAAAAAAAATAATGTACTTCAATATGCTGCCTGTCTTCATGCCCTCACCATGGTGGTTCATAGATTTTAAAAGTTTCAATGAACTTTGTGTCACCTACTCATATTGGCACTTGTAATTTCACCCTTATAGTCAATGTCTTCATTCATTTGACTTGCATCTTCCTCCTGGGTGGATATAATAATCTCCTAATGCTTTTGTTTTTCCTAGTCTTGCCTTTAAATTGTTTTCTGGATTGCAACATAGGTTATTTTCCTATGGCTAAAATTTGATCAACTCACCAACCTACTTTAAACCCATGAATGTGTTTCAGGAAATATAAAGTTATTTCTCTGAGATTAATATTTATCGTATATGTCTAACACCCCTTCCTATCCTAACTTTTGTGTTTAGTTACCATGTCTTCTAAGGCCTCCAGTATTTTGTCTCTACTATATTCCACTCCAGTAGTAATTTCCTTTTTGGACTAGTTAACTCTTAGTTTGCTGATCATTTTTTACAGATATGGAGACAGTGATCTCCAATCTTGGGTGATGTGCTTCTCTGATGTGCTTCCATGGCACCCATCATACCACTGTGGTGTTTGTCCAATTGCTTGTCATTGATTTCTTTAAAGTGTGGGTGTTTTCAAGACTAGGGACTTTGAAAGCCATGTTTTGGGTTTTTTGTTTTGTTTCGTTTTTGCTCATTTAATTTTTTTTTCTAATTAGTTATACATGATAGCAGGATGCATTTTGATTCATTGTACACAAATGGAGCACAATTTTCCATTTCTCTGTGCATGATACAGAGTTGTACCACATGTGCAGGAATACATGTACCTAGGATAATGATGTTCATCTCATTCCACCATCTTTCCTGCCCCTATATCTCCCCTCCCCTTTGCCCAAAGCTCTTTCATTCTCCCCATGCTCCCCCCCCCAATATGAATCAGTATCCACTTATCAGACAGAACATTCAGCCTTCGGTTTTTTGAAATTGGTTTACTTGGCTTAGCATGATAGTCTACAACTCCATCCATTTACCTGCAAATACTATAATTTTATTCCCTTTTAATGCAGAGTAATATTCCACTGTGTATATGTACCACATTTTCTTTATCCATTCATTTGTTGAAGGGCATCTGGGTTGGTTCCATAGTTTAGCTATTGTGAATTGAGCTACTATGAACATTGATGCGGCTGTGTCACTACAGTATGGTGATTTTAAGTCTATGGGTATAGAATAAGGAGTGGAATAGCTGGATCAAATGGTGATTCCATTCCAAGTTTTCTAAATTTCCATATTACTTTCCTGATTGGTTGCACCAATTTGTAGTGCCATCAGCAATGCATGAGTGTAACTTTTTCTCCATATCTTTGCCAAGCTGTGCTTGAATCGTCTTCAGTGCTCAAACTGCTACATTTCTGACATGTTAAATGACATGATGAATATTTGATTGTTGAATGGATAAGCAATCTGATGAATATTAAAATATCTACACATAACTGATACATGTTTTTTTCAGCATGCAAGGAATATTTACATAAAAATTACATATGTAAAAGAAGAAAAGTTAGTAAGTTCCACTAAGAAAATGCTATATGGACTTGTTTTTGTTGGCTTTTTGCTGCTATGACTAAAAGACCCAACAAGAACAATTTCAGAGGAGGGAAAATTTGTGGAGAGCCTCATGGTTTCAGAGGTCTCAGTCCATAGAGAGTCGGCTCCATTTCCTGGAGCTCACAGTGAGGCTGAATATCATGATAGGAAAGTGTGGCAGAGGGAATCAGCCCAAGTAATCACATCAAGGAAGCAGAGAGAGAGGTTCCATTTGTCAGATACAAAATATATAACCCAAAGGCACAAAATAGTTTTCTTTCCAGAGTCATCCACTAATCTGATCTGAGACTTTAGACTTGGTTATGTGACTTGTTTGGGCCAATGAAACAAGAGTGTATGTGACCCAAGTTATTTCCCAGCAGAATCATGAAGGTGCTTTCTCCACATTTCTTTTGCCCTTCTTTTGACCTGATACCCCAGGTAGGTTCAGGATGTACCATCAGCCTAGGTTCCAGAGAGAGAGAAGCCAACCCAGGATAGCGGCATAACATGAATTTCAGGATCAATGAGTAAAAGATAATGACAAGGAGATATTTTTTCACTTTACTTTCTTGATTTAAGCCTAATAATGTGCAGTCATAGGGCAGCCATTTCCCACAGAGAAAAAAGTAAATGTGCAAGACAAAATGTAAACAGTCTTTAAATATATAGAGTGACTTTTATGTAGAGCCAGATAAAAGAGGTAATATAAATATGTTAAAATGGGATTATATAAACTATATCAATATATCTTATGGGTAACAACCCATCATAATTTATTTTTAAGAGATTATGAGAAAATCATACAATGAATAGATTCACCCACATTTTTCTAAACTGTTCTGCCTATGTCTAGTTTTATGGTTACTTGAGGAGCTAATAATATGACTGTTTAAAGATTCAGAACATCAAATTTGTATATCACATAATTTTTATATCTACATTCAATATTTATAAATTAGTGTAGATAGCAAGTTATGTTTAAGGAAAGCATAGATATGCTTATTTCTCCATTGCTTCTTCAATGACTTCTCACTGAAAAATTGTTATTATTGGAGCCCAGTTATGTGTTCCAGCAAAATTTGACTATGGAAATTTTTATTCCTTGATCACTTGTTACTTATTTATCCTTATAGAATACCTTCCACTGGAAGCATTTTCAGAGATAATACTATATTTTATTCAAAGGGCTTTAATTTAGACTTCCTTTAAAGTTGCTGTGTAACCTGCTTTTTCTTCTCAAATTTAAAATACAGTGTGTCCAAAGATGTAGCTCTATAAAACTGACACATCTTCCTACTCCAGTTTTCTTCCCATCAGTGACTTTCTTATCATTCCCACTCAGTTACCAAGTTCTTTTTTAAAATAATGTAGTCAGTAGTGCAAGCTTAACCACTTATTTGAAAATCAAGCTATGTGCTTTCCACTTCATATATCATCACCAGCAATAAAAATCCTGAGATCAGAATGTTGCTGGCAGCATTTTGACACTGCATTAGGTAGAATAAAACCCATCCTGCTTTTTGGAAGTGCACAGCTCAGCATTGATGATAATCATACAATTGTTTTTTCTTCTTCAGACCTGATTTCTAGGGCTCGCCAGGCTGAACAAATGTGCAATGAAAGTGTGCTATTTCAAGTCTGGAAAGAAACTTTTCTGATCACGATTCTACTTTTGAAGTAATGTTTGTTTTTTTTTTTTTTTCCCCAAATGACAGAACTTTCAATACTATTAGTAGCCATGGAGAATTTTTGTTTATAAAAATGATGAGTCTATATAGTCTGAACGTGCAAGTTTCAAAGTTCAGTCAGTTCTTTCATGATTGATAACTAGGACAAGTTTTTTTTGTGCCCATTACCCACTGTGTTTCTTTCTCTTTTCGCCTGTGATTGTAAAAGTCTTGTTTTCATTGTAGTTATTACTTAGAATAATCATTTACCAAAATAATTTCATATTAACAAGAAATATTTGGGGAGGTTGCTACAAGAGAAGACTTCATGGTTTATACTTCCCATGTTTCTCTAAGGATAACATCAGGATATGAGTTAAGGGATGGTAGAGATTACGGCCAAAAGATAGAAAACTTTGGAAGAGCATGAGGTGGAAATCAGGCAAATGAAAAGAGTACTTGGAGCTAGGCCTTTTCAAACTGTAAAGTAGCCTGAGAGGAAGTGATTTTTAGTTTAAATCTCTGGAACTAATATCTGTTGAAAATCAAAAAGTAATAAGGCCATTTGCTGGTCTATTACTTTATTTTTGGTAATGGATGCTATCTGTACGTAGGCACAGTGAAGGGGTTTGCATATTCAAGAAAGCCACATATCCACTAATGGATTTGTGTGTGCACAAATGTGTGTATATGTGTGTGTGTGTTTACTTATTTCATCACTCTGAATATGTGGCTTTTTAAAATATGCAACCCCTTCATTATTCATTAAGCCTACCTAATGAATAATACAAACAGTAGTCATGGAGGGGAATACTTTTTTCTCTCCAGTTCTTCTTCAGGCATTTACAAACTGGGACAGTCTCTATGACACAGAAACACAGATTTGTAGTGATAGAGTGGAATGACAGTATCTACTCGTGCCTCAAAAACCAATTTAGAAATGGAATCATAATATCATAATGTAAGTCACATTTAGTATATAGATCACTAGAAGTCTACATACTTCCAGAGGTCTTGTGAAGGGAATAATTATGTACTTGATGGAGAAAAGAATGTACACAATTTCCTTTTTGCTAAAAAAAATTATTCCTCTGTGTGTGTGTGCATGTTTAGCACCTACTGTGCTACTTATTATAAAGAAAGTGGTTAAAAGGGGAACTACTCTTAAGAGATCTATTATGGTTAAATATTAAATATGAATTACTGTTCTATGGTTATATGAATGGTGAATAATGATCCTCAAATTTTAAATAACTATATCAATATGATCTTGTTGGGGAAATAGTTTTCCTGCAAATATTCTGTGGAGCCCTCAGAGAGTTGACACATATGCCTATGCAGGTTGTGCACTATATAAGGAGAACCACCTGAAGACAGTGAAGAAGGACTGAAATCTAGCATCTGTGTCATGCTATGCGCTAACTTTTTCCAAGAGAAGCACACTGTTACAATCTTTATCACACTGTCTTATAGGTTAATGTGGTAACCTCTAGGAAAATATTTTTTTTTTAAATCTGGCCACCTACACTACTCCTGGTAAGGCAAAATATACTTTTCTAGAACTGATAAGAATGAGATGAGTCTAAGATATATGCACAGGCAAAAGTTTTAGACTTAAAATTTAGATGATCATTTTGCACAGTTATCTATTACAAGATATTAATACTTAACTTAAAATACATTTTATTTTCAATCTATATGATTTCAGAGAAGCGGAAAAGACTTGGCATCGTTTTAATTTTTTTAGAGAATACCAGATAGCACTTTTATGTATTATAGAAGGTCTTAATGAGTTAGTTGGTTAATATTTCTCACTTTTTTCCTTAAGAAACTTTAATGATCATTAATTTTGTTCATAAAACAATGGTGAATGTAATTGTAAATATAAAAAAAAACAGATGGTTGATATGCATTTGGTTTTGGAAAGTCCTCTGTATTAGGGTAATCCTTCATGTCTTATAAAGGATTAACTAATTCCTCTTGCATCTCTTTCCTCTATCAAACAGTAGATCTGAGTCTATTGTGACTCCTAGTGGCTGGAGAAGATGATTTTCCTGGGTAGCATATACAAACATGTCACATTCTTTCCCACTCCCCCTTTACAGTATTTTATTTCTTAAAGCCAGTGAATTGACACTTCATACACTTCCACACGTGTGTTCACCTTTTATTTTCCTTTATTTGTTGTAACTTTCTGCTTGGTTTTCACTCTATTATACTGAATATTGAAAATCTTTCCTTTCTGCCACATAAGTCATGTCCTTATTTTTTTGTTTCTTAAACATGTTTCTCTCAACAAACATTATTGAAATACCATAAAAAATTATTGTTGAGAAGTTTGCCTGGAGAAAGAACATTTTTTGCCCATAAATGGTGCTTAGAAACTTGTATTTCCACACAAAGAATGAAACTAGACTCCTATGTCTCACCAGTTGTACAAATGCAAAACAACTCACAGTAAATGAAAGACTTAAATATAAGTCCAGAAACTATGAAAACACTAAAAAGAACTTAGGGGAAGTGCTTCAGGACATTGGAATAAGATCCTGAAGATCCCCAAGATCCATGGACAAGGATCTTTTGAGGAAGGCCAACAGTGATTTCCATAACATCTAAAATTAGATGGACACTGCTAAAGGGCTCAATTTTAATTATGTTAACATAATTTACAAATATCTCATTAACATTTTATCATGATCTCAGAATCTAATAATATCCATCCTTCCAATCCAGAAAGAAAGAGTTGAAATTTTGAAATACTGTCAGTACCTGTAGCTTCGGTCATGAAGTTTTACTAAGAACATAAAGAAACAGATGTCAACAGGTAATAATCAATTCAGCCTGCCTCAAACAACTCTTCCTGGACACCTCTTTGTGTTCAGCATTGGGACTGAAATGATGAACTAAGTGCTATACTTTTCCTTACAAAATTTGAAGTTTAGAATTTAGACACATACTGTAATACTCGTAATACAATATAAAAAGAGTAAATTGAGATATTGTGTAGCTACTGTCAAGGGGGCAAGTTCTGAGAAAATGTCAAAAAGAAACAGAAACATTATCTTCTGTCCAAACTAAAAGCAGAAGAAAATGCTGAAAGGAGTGATAACAGCCTTCATACAGGCAGCCTACAAGTAGAAGTAGTAAGATAGTGGACCAGAAAGAAAGGTTAAAAATTTAAGAGTCTGTATCTATATTTTTATAGCTTTTGTGTGCTGTGATAAAAACAGCAAGTTCAATTCCTCTCAGAAGTTACATAAAGCAGACCAAGGTGCCTGTAGTCACTAGATGGAATTGAATATGCAGGCAGCAGTTATAAAGAAGACACAAGAAAGGCCACCAGCACCACACTGCAGCACCACAATAGTTTCACAATAGTGTCTCTGCTTAAGCAATCATTTTTCTACTCACCATGAGCGTCATTTCCCTAGTGCTATGCTCTTTATTATGCAAGCACTGCTTTTACCCATCACACAGAGAAGCAGAGGCATCTATCTCAGGAGTGATAAGACAGCAGGCTGCTGGCTTTCCCCAAGGCTGGGAGCTTTTTTCTGTTTGTTTGTTTCCTCACAGGAGACAGTGCTGACTGCCAAATACATCTTAGGAATAAAAGTTGAAGAAGAAGGCAGGCAAATACTGCTCTTCCAAGAGCAATTGTCAGATGTCTTAAAACCTGTGATCACACTCATACTTTCTATTGAGAATCAACTCCCTCTTCTTCCATGTTCAATAGTTCCTTTTAAAATAGTTTCTCTAGGTTGCAAAATTTCAGGTCATATTTGTGAAGTTCTTTGAAGCTACAGGAAGAAAGTATTTACTAGATAGATAGAGATAGATAGATAGATAGATAGATAGATAGATAGAGGTTGAGACAGATATAATGGTAAAATGAAGCCATCTTGTTCAATATATAATTAAAAACTTTTCCATGAATCAGCTTTAGGTTTACCTGAGTTGAGCTAACCACATTTTAGGAGGCAATGAAAGGTAATGAATAAGAGTACAGAAATTAATTTTAAAAGATATTATAAATGAAGCATTTTCAAAAGCAATTAATTCTATAAAAATGATAGTAAGAAACTACTAAAAGTCATGATATATGATATTACATTCCATATGTATTTGTTAAAATATGTAGTTTAAAAATTCTTGTAAGTAATATGTAATTAGGTTGGTTTTAATTATGACTTATCTTTATATGAAAAAAATAATATTCATTTTAAATTAGTATTAACTTCATCTTTCCTGACCAAATATTTTCAATAACTTCCTTCTAGAAGGCATAAATTAATATTTCATTGTAACTCCTAAATGCATTTATTTTCCTATCTGTTCTTCAAGCTTTTCCTAGAATGTATTCTAGCTTTTTATGTGTCTCAAATCTTCTGACTGCTATTCTCGCAGTGAAATTAGACTTTCTGTGGAAAAAGTCAACCAACACCTTTTTTTGGTTGCATGTATCAACAAAACTACCAGGACATATCTGATTTGTCAAATTTTCAGTGATTACCGTCAGTTATACTAGATGTGAAGAAGAAAGAACAGCTTGATTTTTAAAGTGAAGATTGAACTTCAACACTATCAGAAAAAAAATAATCTTGTTTTGACTTGTACAATGAACACATTTGCTATGTAAGACACAGATGGAGAGAAAACAAGAAATAACAGAATGTCATTCTCAGATGTCCTTTTCTGACCAAAACCACATGACAACCTCTTGTATAGTATAGCTGTGAAATATATTATATTGTTGGGAGGAAAGAAATTTGAAATTTAATTACCCTCACATGTTTACTTTCTATGTATTGAATTTGTTTTGTTATTATAAAAATAATATTAATTTAAGAGAGACCTGGGGCTGCTATGTTATTGTCTAGGGATTGCCAGTCACACTCATGGGCACAGGTTGTAGCTCTAGCCTCCACCTAAATCATGTACAAGTTAATTGATCCAATACTGTGAATACTCTGGGCAGTTTCTTATTTGCTACACCTCTGGAGTATTGTAAATCACCCATTAACTTTAGTTATGGAGTCCTGAATTATGAACATGTCTGCATTACATTCCCCTTACTGGTATAACAAATTATTATCAACTCAATGACCTAAAACAACACAAGCTTATCATCTTACAGTTCTGAAGGCCAGGAGTCTGAAATGAATTTCACAGTAACAAAATCCAGCTTCTAAATACCACCTAACTCTCTTGGCTGATGACCCCTTTCTCCATTGTAAAAGCTAGCAGTAGTGTAGCATCTTAAAATCCCTTTCTCTCTTATACTCACACAAATAATGATGTGTGCACCTTTAATTCTGACACTCATGCTTCTTCCTTATTAAGGCACCTGTGATTATACAGAGCTTATACGGATAATCCAGGAGGGATAATCAATAGTAATTGGTAAATGAGAAGTTTGTATAAAAATACTTTTTTTCTTCTTCAATGTTAAATATATTCTTTTTTATGGATAATATTCATTTTCTATTTTATGAATTGTCTTTTTACATCATTTGCTCATTTTCCTAATGATTTTTGTATGTTTTCATGTGTGAACACTTTGAATATAAAGGGAAACAATCCTGTGTCACAAGCATTACAATATTTTCATAGTCTATAAATACTATATTTTGTGTTATCTATTGGAAACTTCCTGATGAAGTACTTGTAGTTCATTCATTCATTTATAATTTTCTCCCTCAACAAAGGGGACAAAAGAAAGGGTCAAAAGAGCACACACTGAAAATAGGTGAAGGTAAGCAAAGAGTTACTTAGGAATAAGAGTATATGTGTAATTTCATTTCATCTCACAGGAACATACAAGTGCAGACAAAAGCTTTTCAATTTTGAAGCTTAATATATGGAGGCTCAGAGTTTAAGTAATGTCAATGGGATTTAAAACAATATCTGAATGGCTTAAAAAGCTCTTTCATTAAGCCATGCTGCCAAATGTAATGATATTGCTGCAAATCTGTTCAGTGTTATCCTTTGAGCCTTTTATCCTACATAATCCAATTTCGTTGACCTGTCATGTTTTATGAATAGTGAATTAACCTAAGAATAGATATATGATGAAGTAAGCAATTGTATATTTTAGGTAAAGTATACATACACACACATTTTCTGATATTCATTTTAACAGATATTAGATGACTAAAAACCCATAAAATGTTTAGTATACAACCATAAAGTATATGGAAATGACAGAAAATCAATAATCAAATTAAATTCATGACAGATATTACATCAATTAGGTGTTTGTCAATGCAGTGTAAACATTCTAAAATTAAGTTTAACAAAATCTTTGTTCTAGCAAACAAACTCTTGCAGTATGCACTTATCTAAAAATTTGACTAATGTGCTTAGCAATATGGTGAAGAAATTGCAATATGATACTACTTAGAATAGTGATGGATGTGTTTTCTTCTTTGATAATGCTGAGTGAAAACATTTAAATATTTTAATTAGTATTGTAAATTAGGATCTACCATATATATATATATATANATATATATATATATATATATATATATATATATATATATATATAAATGTGACTTGGAAATTAATGCAGATACCAAAATTCTACTTGTAAGAGGGCCTGAGAACCACTCTTATTTGTTTTTTCTCTCCTAGACATTTCCTTCGGTATTTAGTTTGAATTGCATATTAGCTTCTTGCCTTTCTTTGAATAACTTTCTTAATTCCTACTAATGGTTTCGGAATCTCCAAAATCAATTATTGTACTCAAACCCTCATCTTAGAATCAGCTTCTGGGGAAACAATCTAAGATAATTGGGATCAGAAAGTATACTAAAAATCAAATTCTACAGGTAGAGTAAAAAAAATGGAATTTAAGCCAGTTCAATGGCAACATGAATTCTATAATTGATTTTACATTTGGTGATGATACTTTTGGCATTCTGTTGCATGATTATTGCTGTGGTAAATCAATATGTGATAAAGTTGAAAGGAAAAGTGCTGGTTTATGCAGTATATCCAATATTGGAGAAAAATGAAAGTCATAGTGATTTAAATACTACAGAACTGAATGGCAACTGTAATAAAGTGGCCTGTTCAACCCAGACATTAGTGAAGTTAGGGTGCATTGTGAAAGCCAGAACACCTAAAAAACACCCTTGTAACCTGCAACAAGAAGATAGATCAGGTGGGAAATCAAACCTGAAAGAATTTTTTGCAGTACCAAAATTACAAAGAAGTCTTAATCCACAGCCTCAGCAAGTCTGAGATTAGTGAAACATGGAATTAGTAAATCATGGGATTAGTGAGACATCTAGACTTAAGAGGAGGTATCTAAGAACTAGATTGTAACTGAAGCTTCTGTTAGATTCAATCCTCTGAATATAAAGAGGCAGTCAACCCCTTTCTAGAGGATAATGATCTCCCTTTGCCTAGATACCATGCAAAGAGGACATGTAACACTATGACATGAGCATGTGATCGTCCCCTTGAGAACTTCACAAGCAGAACTAAGTTTACACAAGTAACAATACCAATGCACTGGCACCAAAGCAAGGAGAATACTGAGAATTCCTGCACAAGTTTGGATTCAGAATCTGTACTGAAACTAAAATGAGATTCCAAATAAGCATCATAGCTATCCTGTTGATATCACAGCATACAGAATCTACATGGAAAATGGAATCACAGTACGATTTTAATTATAGAAGGTTTAATACCCATGAATCTATTCAGTAGTCATTTTCCCAGGTTCTGCAGAGATGAATATTTATGCTTATCAAACAGCTGAAACCTTTTGATGTTCCCTGACCTTTGGATAAGGGCTGTAACTGCAAGAATTTCTGACAGGAAGACCATGTAACAATCTTATACCCCACTGAGAATAAAAATCTGAAGCAATTTTGCATCCCATGTAGAATGTCAGAGATAAATGACAAGATTGTGTTGATGGGGCCTATCATATCCCTTAATTCACTCAATCATGCAGTCTCTACCAGTGTAGAAGAATTTGGCAGATTATACTGAGGTACCATGAATTTTACAAAGGTGATTGCCTGATCTCAGATATTGAAAAAGAATATAATATCGTTACTAGAAAATATCAGCACAGTATCTCACACTTAAAATGAGCTATTAATTAGCTGTGTACTTTTTTACAGACCTCTAAGACAGGAGATTTAGAAATTAAGTTCTCTTAGAAGATACAATAGTATATATTCATGGTCCTTATCTTAGAGTCATGCAGTTCAAAAGAAACTCAATTATCTATATGCTCCATGGAACATAACTGTGGTCTTCTACAGTTAATGACATCATATAAATCAGAGAGGAGAAGTAGAAAGTGAGAAATATTCTTAATGACATAGGAAGATGTCACTAGCCAGCCATAGGCTGTATATGAGAGCTATGAGCATTTGAGAACATGTGCAGACTGGATTCACATTGCTGCTGTGACTGGGCTGTGCAATATATCTGTCCTTTTGGATCCCTCTGCCTTTGATCCCACACAGCGCCTGAGAGGGTGTGGCCTCCCAAGATGTCAGTCAATCTGCTGATCAAAAGACATCACCAAGCAACTCCCAAACCAAATCCTTTGCCTTATTTGGGCTGAACTTTCTTGATGCCTTTCCCCTCAATAAATAGGGTTTCAGTTGTGTTTTTCTCTCTCTTTTTTAAACATCAGAAATTTATTAGTTGCTCAAAACATTACATTGATCTTGACATATCATATATCATACATTTGATTCGAATGGGGTACTCTTGCCACCCTTTTGAGAGCTGGGGCAGAGGAGCATTCAGTGAACCCCAAGTAAAAGATACTTTCTGTGTCTGTGTGATTATTAAGTGCCAGCCCAGTTTACCTGGAGTGATCCTGACTGATTTAGTTGTGTGTTGCAGCACGAAGACACAAGTATGCCAAAAAGTAAGAGATAAAATCCAAAATCTGAGAAAACTAACATTGGTGAAGATCTTAGTTAACCAGTCGTGTAGCCAATTCTAGGACATGCACTCTAAGAATAAGGTATTGCACGTGATACCTCCTGTCACTTGTGGGGTGATGAGGAGATTTTAACTAGCCTTAACTAGCTTTGACCTGAAATCTCTATTCAATAAATCGAGAACTAATTTGGAAAAAATAATTTGAAATCTCCAAATGTTGAGTTTTTAAATGTTCATAACACAGTTGACTTTATCTTGAAAAACAAAATAATACGACTGATATCTTATTGAGAAGTTGAGTGGAGCAGTGAAAAGGAAAATTTAAGAGAAATTCTTGGAAAGTACAATAGGAAGTCAGGAGAAAAATGATTACAAAATATGAGTAAAAGGTCAATTCAGGTAAAAAAAAACATGCAAATACAAAGAATTTATCAAAGATGGTTACATTGGTCCCTCTATGCTCAGCAGAGTCATAGGAGGGGGAATAAAAAAAAAAAAAACATTGATCAAGATAAGCCATGATAAATATTGGCAAGGTAGCATGGGGAAAGATGCTCAGGAAAATGGGGAAGGAGGGAGAGTGGAATGTTAGTGGCTTGAGTTTAAATCCCTGTCAAAATAGTACCATGACCCCACAGGGGGGAAAAATGGATTTTGAGCAAAGCTTTGCACACCTTTAGTGAAAACTTAAGAATTTCAAGGAGGTCTGAAATTTCTCTCAGTAGCTTTATGGTTAATGAAAGAACTAGTTTCAAAACATTGGCATTGTAATTTTTTTTTACAATTGTATTCAAACTGCAGGTCAAGGCATATAATTAACTAATCATTGTTAACAATGACTAAAATTGTTCATGTTAAGGATAAGAATAAAGAATTTGTACTTTCTAAATTATAAAAACAAGGAATGTAAGGAAAACATTGTGCCATGTTTAAATTGAGTTAGACATTTCACCTTATTTTTATAGCCCTGAGAGTTCCAGGCACTCCACTAAGTAATGAGTACTCCTAAAAACTCAGAAACACCGACCTTGGTTTCCACCTACTCACTAAAATAAACAAGGATTCTTGGACACATTTAACAATCACAACAGAGAAAACACAACATGAGCCTAGGACTTTTGTTGTTTAAAAAAAAAAAAAAAACAAAGATGCCTGATGGAGAAGGTTGACAAAAGGAAAGAAAAGTCAGTTTGGGAAAGGGCTTCTGTTGGTCAAGTCTGGAATAATTAAAACATCATAAGTGACAGCAATGGATGTAAAACATTGGTAAATAAAAATCAGTGAGTTTCATGGTGACACTAAAAAACATCAAAGGGAAGATAAGAAAAAAATTACGTGATAACAGAATTTATCACAAAAAAACAGTTAAATTGCTACATAAATGTTGAATGAATGTGAAGTATTGTATAGCCTATATTAGGGAATGTGATTTTTAAATACATTTGTCAATTTTCTGATTAATATAAAGGGTTTTACTTGTCATTTTTATTGTTTTTCCAAAAATGAAAGGTTATAAATTTTGAGAACTAAATTATAAATTGTTTTCACTTAATTACAGAAAAAATCAGAGTTACTCCTTCTAGTACCAACACTGATTCCCCAAATCCCATTACTATGAAAGAAGACGAATTAATAAGATATTAACTTAGTTGAAATATTTTAATGAAAATTACAAATTAATAAAATTATAATGTTTTAATAATAGTCACTTACAAAATGATCATAACCACTTTAATAATGATTTAATGTAAAGCTAAGGAAAAAATTCAATATTTCTATTATGCCAGAAATATTTTTTTTTTAAATTAGATGTACCATGCATCTGTTTAAAATATTCCAGAAGGAAGTTTTAAGATATTTTTCTTTCTAGCTGAATTAATTTATTTGTAACAAATAATAAAACCAGAGGTCCTTCAACTCATGGAAAAATTATAATGCTCTTTTATTCTGGGATAAAGGGATCATAAATCCAGGGCACTGACATGAAAGAGCATGAGTGTCCACAGAGTTTGTTTAGCTGCAAAAGTCAAGATGATGGTCTTTAAATGATTTATGTGGCTGAGTGGTCACTTAGGACATGGCAAATATGCCATTTATAGTCTTTACTAAGAGACTGCACAGTTTGTCCATGAAAAATGCCCTGATTTCCTGTGAGAATTGTCTTTTAAAAAAACAAAAACAAAAAAACAAAACTTAGTACTGATTATGATAATTTGATTAGATTCCTATATTTCCTGTAAAAGTAAAACAGTACATATTTGTATCTGTAACATCAGAAATACCAGTAATCCAAAGTTATGAATGTTCTCTTTCCATGATTTATAGAGTCTGGTTAACAAAACCAGAGGAGATGACAGGAACAGTTCCTTTGTTATGGTTGTATGCCAAATGAAAGCAAATCCTTGGCAATTCTGAATGTATGAGGGAAAGGGGACTGGGGATAGGAAAAATTGAAAACACGATTATTAAGAATTTAGACATGGTACTATGTGTATTGACATTTCAATTCCAAAGCCATGTAGAAAGACCTAATCATGAGAAAAATAATCTGAACCTATCAGTCTATTGCATATTTCAGAATGCAAAACAAATTGTCTGAAGTGTGTGGGGCAGCACACAGATGTGTTTCAGGAGGAAGAATTTCTTCCATAGCTCTCTGGAGCCACTGTTTCTCCCATGTAGGTCACATGCTGATGTGGGACAATGTCTTACAATGCATGCACCTAAGAGGTATAGTATGGGTAAATGGAATACTCAACCACAAAAGTGTTCTTCTAAAAATATAATTGTTCTCTTTCAGAAAACTGAAGTGCATTTTAAAACAAGTCATTAAATATTTATTTTCCTTCAATATATAAATTAATTTGCTTAGCCAGTGCAATGTCCTTTAGGATACAGGAAATTTTCATTTCAATGTTTCTCATTTGGAAAATTTAATAATTTATTTTATTTTTGGTTATTAAGTGAATCTGTTCTATGTTTGCACATCACTCTAGGAGTTGAAGACAAAATAATAACTGAGGAAAAAATTTGTTTAAATGAAGTGTACATTTCTGTGCTGATAGTGAAAGTGAGGAATACATACAATGAAAATAAATAAGTAAATATACAAGCTAATTTTAAACAGGGATTAAGCGCAACAATTTAAACAAACAAGATATGTAAATAGGGTGTTAACTGGACTGGCTGACTGATAAAACATTCATAGGCAGAATTCCTTGGAGAGGCATTTGAGTTGGACCTAAGTGATAACTAGATCTGACTGACTATGTGAAAAAATAGTGTTGAGGTCCTTTAACATAACCAAGAAACTTCCCAAGACCAAACGATTGTTCAGAATAAAGCCTTAAAAGGGGCATGGTGTTGTGGGCCTGTAATCCCAGAAACTGGAGAAGCTGAGGCAGGAGAATGGGGGCTCAATGCCAGCCTCAGCAACTTAGGGGATCCCTAAGAATATCATTGAGAACCTGTCTCTAAATGAAATATAAAAAAGGAAGCTCAGGAGGCTGAGGCAGGAGGATGGCGTGTTGAAAGCCAGTCTCAGCAAGGGCGAAGTCCTGAGCCATTCAAGCCACTCAGTAAGACCCTGTCTTTAAATAAAATATAAAATAGGACTGGGGATGTGGATCAGTATTCAAGTGCCCCTGAGTTCAGTCCCCAGTACTACCCCTCCCCAAAAAGAAAATGGCTGGGGATGTGGCTCAGTGGTTAAGTGCCCCTGGGTTTAGTCCCTGGTACCAAATAAATACATGCATGCATACAGACAGACTTAGCTCAAACTCAGGTTTTCTCAATTGGAGATTATTGCTCTTGGCACAAAATGTTTCTATAAAAATAATTACTTTCCATTCAGAAGTTTGATCCCTTATTCAAACCCTACCCTTTTACCCTTTAGTGTTACATGGTCCCAAGACTTGATCTTTGATATTTTCTCTTCTCCACTTATGCTACATTTTTTGCCCTTTGCAATCATGTTTCATTTTCTGCTTTAAATACCACCTATAGACTCATGGCTTGGGCTCTCCTGTCTTAACCTGTCTCTGATATTCTGGCACATATTTGATTGCTTGCATAATAACATGAATGTCTAATAGATATATCAAGCATAACATATTATGAAATAAAATACTGGTAATTCTCATCCAAACCAATGCTAATTCTTTCAGTTAAATGCAATTATTTTTTTTCTACTGGCCAAATTAAAACAATTTGGGTTCATTTTGGCTCCTTTCTTTTATAAACTCTCTCAAAATTATAGGTATATCGTGTTAGCTTATTTTCAAAATTTGTATAAAATATGTTACTTAATAACCAGGTAATATCTTAACAGATAAATTTTCTAATTTTCCCAATTACAGGTATTCTGCAGTTTAATATATTGTTGATTTTCTAATTAAAAATGCATTTTCGTGTGCTTATTAGTTTCATTTTTCTTCCAAGTTTGCCTATGTGATTCCATTAATCACTTTTTCTTGCTCATTTCATAATTACCTTTTCTTTCCTTTTAATATTTGATGCAATGCCTCCTAATTCATATATGTACCTTTGTTCAGTATCTGGTGGTCTAAAGATGAAATAGTTTCTATTGACTGTTACTTATATTGCCTGGGCAACTGTGTTTTGTTATTTTTTATTGTGTACTACTTATTTCTTTTTTTTTTTTTTTTGTCTGAGAATCCTATAGGCCAAAATTAGGGAGAATTTCCCACAGAGAAGTCAGCTCCTCCTAGTGGCTGGGAAGGATCATGCTCATGGGGACTCTCTTTCAAGTAATAGTGTCACCTAGAGGTCCAAGACTCAGTTCCTCACCTTTGATTCTGACCAAAGTAAACTATGCAACCATCTGTTATGTTACTAACATCCACTTTACCTCTGCTACTTGCATCTCTAGCACCAGTTTCTGTTTTGTTGTTTGCCTTCATGTCTGTGGAGCTGTTACACTCAGATATCACAACTTCCTATAGGACACCCGCACTGATTAAACAGTGCATCATGTCTCTCTCTAACAGTTTGGAGGTTAGAGTGTTTTCATCCCACAACCTATGATAATACTGTCCAAAGGGAAAAACAGTATTTCTTTTCTTTCCTCTTTGGAAAATTTGTATAAAAATACTGCTATAATTGTCAATTTGTCTTTACTTCTTGTTCTCTCAGGTTTTTCCTAATGTTTCTGTGCTATAATTTCAGGTACATAACAAGTTTATGATTGATAATATCTTCTTTTTAACATGAAGTAATCTCCTTTATATCGTATTTAATTGGGCTGCCTTAAATTCTATTTTCATGAATTGATGCTTTTCTTTTGAGATACTTTATGTAATGAATCATTTTATGTTCTTCTATTTTCATCCTCTTTGTATTGTTTCACAATGGATGCAACTCTTAGTGAGTAGGTAGTCATGTTTTTACAGCTCCGACTCTCTTATAATTATTCTCTCTCTTTTGTGGCTACCAATGTTAATATGTGTTTATTTGGTCTTACTTTTGTAATCTCGTATATTATATGTAGCATGCTGCTTTTACTTCATGTGTTTCCCTTTTAGCTTATATTGAATCTATAAGCTCTTCCCCTTTTTTTTTAATTCATTAAATTATACATTCTATTTCTACCTTCACTGATTAACCTAAAAACCAAAGAAGCTTAATGACTTTTTATGTTTTGTGACAAATTGCACACCCAGCACAGAACTGCATTTTGTCTCCTTCGACTAACTACTGCTTCTTTCATTTTCTTCTCCTAATCTTACACTTATTTGTATTTAACAACTTTTATGCCAGCTTTTCCACCATTTCTTCTTTTTTTTTGTGCTTTGCTTCTGGATTATTTTCAATTTCTTGTTGAAGTATACTTTTTTAAAAAAATATATACATATATACATATATACACACATATATGTATATATGTATATATTTTAGTTGTAGTTGGACACAAAACCTTTATTTTATTTATTCATTTTTATGTGGTGCTGAGGATCAAACCCAGGGCCTTGCACGTGTGAGGCAAATGATCTACCACTGAGCCATAACCCCAGCCCGAAGTATACTTTTTAATAGGTTTCTTTCCCTAAAGTTCACACATCTATTAAGCTCCTCATCATGTTTTGCTTTTATGTGTGTTATTTTAATTCTTTTTTTTTTCAAGCTGAGCTGGATAGAAAATTAGAGGTTGAAATCAATTCTCTTTTATCAGCTTTACAGTAAAATTTTATTGCATTCTGACTCTTTTTAAAAGTATAGATTAGGTCTGTTATAATTAAGCATTTTTCTTCTGTTAGCACATTATCTTTTTCTTTAGGAGTTTTGAGATTTTTCTATTTTTCCTTGACATTAATGAGCTTCATTAGAATATATTGTTTTATATATATATATATAATATATATATATATATATTTTTGTTCTGGTTGCTCTGATTCATGGTTAATTTAGTATCCTTGACTCTTCCATTTTCAAAAATTTTAGCCATTTTGACTTTTAATTGTCTTTCCTCAATTACCTCCCCATTTTGTTCCTAGAAATCCAATCGTATTCCACTGAGTTCACTTGTATCTCTCCGTTCTTGAATTCTGAGTTATTTTCTCAGTTTCACATTTTAGTATACTAATGATGTTTGCGTATAACCAAGGTTGCTATAAAACTTTTATATTAAAAATTGCTTCACCAGTTATTACATAATTAATTTCAAAAAAATATTTTTTGTATGTGTGTGGTACCAGGGATTTAACTCAGCAGCACTCGACCACTGAGCCCCATTCTCAACCTTATGTTGTATTTTTTATTTAGAGACAGGGTCTCACTGAGTCGCTTAGCACCTTGATGATGCTGAGGCTGGCTTTGAACTCATGATCCTCCTGCTTCAGCTTCCCAAGCTGCTGAAATTACAGATGTGTGCTACCACGGCCAGCTCAAATTTTTAATTCATTTTTACATTATCCTTTTATATATATTTTAGTTGTAGTTGTACACAACACCTTTTATTTTAGTTTAGTTTTTTTATGTGGTGCTGAGGACCGAACCCAGGGCCTCACACGTGCCAGGCAAGGACTGTACTGCTGAGTCACAACCCCAGCCCACATTATCCTTTTATCAGTCAATAAATACATGTTGTTGTTTTTTGTTTTTTGTTTTCAGAATTAGTTTGAATCTGAGACGCTTAGATATCTACTAAGAGATCTGAGTAAAAGCAAAGTGTGCCACTTTCACAATGTCCTATCAGTTTCCTCTTCATGATTCCCAAGCTTTCCCCACTCTCCCCTGGCTTTCTAGAAAGATAAGAGCAACCTTTGAACCAATGTACTAAAAATGGAAGAACAATCTCAAGTCCAGGTCTTTGAACAATTTGTGTGTCAAACTAAAATTCCCACCCGGTACTATTATGTGAATAACAAAACAAAACAAAACTTCTTGCCCTTTTAATTTAGTAAATCTTAGCTTTCATCTTGCATTGTAATGTTTCTCTTTTCCACAAGATCATCCATCCTTGGCAGTGTTTTCTGAGGTTATTTCAACCTGAGGATTCATACCTCAGAAATGAATCACCCCAAAGTGTTCAGAACACTAGATGATGGTTTCCATGTCCTCGAAAGAGCATATGTCTTTCCCAGGATATATACTGAATTGAGCCTCTTTTTATACTTTCTACCACATATACAGATTGTATCTTCTACAAATGGAGGAAATCTTACCAACTATATCCATGAAGCTAGCCTGTCTGTGTGACCAAAGTGGGAGCTATACAAAATTTCTGTCTGTAAACAAGGATTGAATTCTAGACCAAATTCTTGCTCCTGATCCCAGCTTCTTTGGGGGCAGAAAATTTATTTCCTTGTGAAACTTCCTAAATATTTCCTGTCCTTTTTTTAATACTATGAAATTATTGTTTCATAAATAATTCCTACATATTTGTTCAAGTGAGAGCAGTGATCCTTGTATATTTAACCTAATATTATGATTTCAAATAACTTATTATAAACCATGAAATCTATGAAGAAGTATGTGCACAAGAATATTCATTTAAGCACTTTTTATTAAAATGGTTAACTAGAAATAAAGCATTAATAATATATGTTTGACAAAATGATACATTTACACAGAACACTATATATTCAGTTAAAAACAATTATGCTTATGACTATTAACAAAACAGAAAATATGTTGAAGAACTGTAATTTTAATTTTTTAAATTTTTATTTGTTCTTTGTAGATATACCTTATATTAGAGTTTATTTTGATATATTTATACAAACATGGAATATATCTTATTCTAATTAGGATGCCAGTTTTTCAGCTTCTAAAATTTTTGTGATACATATTATTTAATTTCAGAAAACAAAATAAAATTTAACTCCTGAAGTTAATACAAGACTCTCACAGTGGAAATAGTTTGTGATGACTAACCTAGAAACATATTATTAAGATATCATTTACTTTGTGATCTGTTTTCTCTACTATTTCTGGCACAAAACAATACCTATTCTCATTTACAACACTCTGGGACTCAAATCTGAGCTATTGAGCATGCTGCTTCATCTGGCATTTGTTTGACAAACAGATGGACCTTCTTTATGCCCTCAGGACCAGAAAATGTGGGCCATTCCAAGCAAAGCAGCTAGTTATTTACTTTTCTCAAGCTTTCATTAATAACCCCAAAATTCAGCAAATCAACAAGGTATATTTAAGTTAGTAGAAGTATAAAAATTCAATGAATACAAAGAAAAAAAACAAGCTGATTAAAGAATAAGTAGAAAGAAAATTCGCCAATACAAACATGCATTACTTAAAGAACTCGAAGAGAAAGAGATAAATGAGAAGCAATGGAGAGAAGCACCAAGAATGAATGAGTTCTGAAATCATTGTGAGATGCCTCTTTGATCATGTGACTGTCTAGAAAAAATAAATATAATTTCTATTGTGACCAATATCTTAGAAGATATGTTTGAAACGAAATCTAAAGGGCTTAAACAAATACAAAAAATATATATATACTAGAATAGCTTTCTTTCAAATCACTCGTGAAGATCTGAACAAATAATTTTACTCACCAATGCATCAGCCTAGAGCTCACCATATTGGAAGGAATTAATAAGTCATTGCTGAGTTGATTAAATTCAAGATCTCAAAAGTAAAAGCTAGTAAAAAATTATACAAATATGAAAAAACTGATGAGGTGAATTCATCAAGCGAGCCGAGTCCGGCGAGGGACGGCGAGGTTAAAAGACACTCAGGACAGCAAGGTTCTTCATCCAGGAGTCAATACCTTTTATTGCTAACACACCTTTTTTTATACCCCAAGCAGCAGAAGTGGAAAACTACCCAAAAGCAGGAGGGAGGGGGGAGAAATTTAGTTTCAACATCTATTATTGTCAGGTACCGAAACCTCCCTTAACAAGAAGTCCATCAGACCGGAAAAGGTCAAGGCATTCCCGTGGGATACATATGTCTCAGATGGACAAGCAGGAACAGAAAAACCGCAAGTTCGCCATGACCTTGTGAGCTGGCCACACTGGCATGCAGAACAAACTAGTGGAGGTTGGGCTCCAGGGGCCAGGGTGGACCTGCTGCCAACACTACTTATTTTAATATAAAAATTTTGTTCTCTTTTCTAGGTATTACAGAAACTACCATGTAAAATTTATTGGTTTTTAAAAGACTTATCCTTGTCTTAATGTTTTTCTTGTGCAGTTTATTTATTCTTTCCTTTTTCAGTCTGAGAACAGTAGGAGTAGAAATAGTTTTTCTTAATCTTTCAAAACCTAAAATTCATAAATAATTTAATGTACCTTGGCATAGAACTTAACTGATGTACCCACAAGCTGGAATATTTGCTGAAACTGACTTATCCCTCAGCTTTGAAGACAACACTAGTCTCAAAGTTTTTAGATTTAAAAGAAAAACAAGCATCCAAGTAGGGGATAACTATGTTTATGAACCATGGTGTTCAGCCAATAGATATTTTTGCATAAAACAAGGCCTGCCATTCATGGAAACATAAGCCTAAAAAATGTCAGTCAGCCAACTTTGATGGAGACACACAGCTGTAATGTTGATTCTGATGGTAACAACAGATTTGGCAGCTTTCATGTTGCTTTAACTAACCTACACAAGTATTTACTCTGCAAGGAAGCATGCTAAGAGGCAAAGACTTGTGGCTAGGGTATAAAGACAAAGAATGAACAGAAAACAGGAACATAGATTCTCACAGAAGGACACAACTTACTAAAGATCTCTTCATGATATCTATCAAATATTATTTCTTAATATTTCTAATTCTCCTCCTCTCAATTGGTTTTATTCATTTTCTTAAAAGAATATTTTTTGGGGGGAGGGCAGTGCTGAGATGGAACATAGCCTCCTGCATGCTAAGCAGGGACTCTACAACTGAGCTAATTGCCCTAAGGCAATTCATTCAATCATTAGAGGCAGACTTCAGAATCCCTCATTTAAGTCCAGGTTTCTATATTGCCTTTGTTAATGTCCTCTTAAATTAAATATTTTGCTCATGGGCTACATATTACGCACTTTCATACTTTTATTTATAATATGTCTCATGGCATATCTATTTATTTTGTGTTTTATTACCTGAGATATTTCCAAAATCTTAATAACTGCATTTCAGCAGTTATCTCAAATGTTTAATAGAACTATTTCATAGTTGAAATCTGTTTCTAAGACTAATATTTGTAACCTACCAAAAATAAACTCTTAAGTCTTATGAACCTTTTTTTAAAAGCCACATTCTATCATTACAAGTAGATGTTACGAGATTAACTAGAATTAACACAAGAAAATCTACTATGTTCATCACCTCAGTAGTTTATTACTTTATTATATTGTGGTAGGAACACTTAGGAAGAGATCTGAAATTTTAATATTATATTTTAGTATTAAATATATAATTCTAGCATTATTTGTATTAAATATTTAATAGTATAAAATACGGTATTGTTATTTATAAGCACAATGCTGGACAAATCTTTAGAATTTATTCATTTGCGTAACTGAAATTTTACATCCGTGGATTAGCAGCATCCCTTTTCACTTTTCACTAGGTCGTGACAGCTGCTATTGTTTCATTTGAACTTATGATTTGACTACTTGAAATATTTCATGAGTGGACTCATTCAGAATTTGTCCTTCCATAACTGGATTGTTTCATTTTGTATAATATCCTCAAGAGTTCACTCGTATTGTCGCATACTGTAGAATTTCCTTTTCTAAATCTGAATAATATTCTGTTGTTTTAGTCAGTTTTTTTTTTTTTTCTGTTGTGACTAAAAGACCCAACCAGAAAAATTAGAGAAGAAAAAGTTTATTTGGAGGCTCATGGTTTCAGAGGTCCAAGTCCATAGACAGCAGGCTTCAGTTCTCTGGGCTTAAGGTGAGGCAGATCATCACAGTGGAGGATTGTGGCAGATGGAAGCAGCTCACATGATAATCATAAAGGAGAGAGAGAGAGAGAGAGAGAGAGAGAGAGAGAGAGACTGCACACACCAGATACAAAATATATACCAGAAATATATACCCAAAGACCAACCTCCTCCAGCCACACC
This sequence comes from Marmota marmota marmota, assembly GCF_001458135.2. NCBI lineage: Eukaryota > Metazoa > Chordata > Mammalia > Rodentia > Sciuridae > Marmota > Marmota marmota. The sequence goes on along the minus strand of NW_026000026.1, from coordinate 58,473,731 downwards.
CTACCCATGTTTAGTTTCCACTCAGTTAATCTCCTTACTGAGTTAATTCACTAGATCAAGGACCTCATAACCTAATTACTTCTCCTATATAACTTCTTGCATTGTCTCACACATGAGCTTTTGGGGGACACCTTACATCCAACTTATAACATCTGTCATGTGTTAGATTTTTATCTATACATGTGTTGATGGACATTTAAATTGTTTCCACATCTTGATATTGTGAACAGTGCTACAATCACCATGAGACTGCTAATATCTCTTCATTATCTTGATTTCCACTCTTGCAGACAAATACTCAGAAGTAGGATTGCTGGGTGATATAAAATTTCAATTTTGGGCTTACTTGAGAAATCTGTTTTCCATAGGAGCTATATTATTTTACATTCTTACTGTGTACAAGAGTTGCAATTTTCCACATCTCTAACATTTGTTATATTTTATTAATTGATAACATCAGAGAATCTAACAAGTCAATTAAAATTTTGACAAAGACTTGAATAGACAATTCTCTAAAGAAGATGTATAAATGGCCAACAGATATATGAAAACACTCTTAAAGTCACTAAATATCACAGAAATGAAAATCAAACCCACAGTTGTATATTACCTCACACCTGTTATGATGACTATTCTCACAATCTCAATTTCAAATGTATCACAAACTCTAAGCATTTTACAAGAGAAAACTTACTTTGGTAATATTCTCATACGTGTGCTTAATTTTCTCAAGATGACCAATTTGTTGCTATTTCCCATTTCTCAATTTCCATCATGATTCTGTTTTTTTAAATTCTCTTTCTGTCATTGAAATTATCATTTGCAAATAATCCTCAAAGTTCTGTCTTTTGTTCTTTCTTTTATACTCACTTGGCAAAACGTTTACTTAGTTTTATCTAATCACACCATACATAATATTGCCTATGCAACAGTCATTCCCAATTCCCTTTAAAACAGAGCTTGTTTCTTTTTTCCTTATTGCTATAAAGTACAATTCATTAAGCCAAGTGATTTACTTGGAGGATAATTTAACCCCAGACATAGGTCCTAATTAGATTAAGCCTGTCACGTTTTTCTAATCTCCTTGATGAAAAGACGGTGAGGCATGGAAAGATGTTCTTCATAATTACAAAGATACAGTGGCATCGTGAACCCTCTTCTTGGCTTCATGTTTGCATGTGGCTCATATAACTGTGGCAGCCATTTTACAACCATGTGGTTTGTCATAGAAAAGATCAATACCAAAGTTAAACTTCATGAACTTCTGTTAAGTTGAACCACTGATGAACCAACCCTAGCATAAGGCACTACTGGAAATTTGTTTGCTTGTTCTGTTTGAGAAAAAAACACATTTCCCTTGATGATTAGTCTGTTTGGGATTTTTCTCTTCCTGTGGCTACAAATATTCTGAAAAAGTCAAGATATTAACCAGTAATCTCATAGCTGCTTCCTTTCACATTATAGTCAATACATTTGGATAGGTACTAGATTCTACTCAGCAATACCACAGTCTTGTGGTAAATTTGGTTTCCGACTGACTGGAATTGCTATTTCATCCATGTCTTGTTTTTAATGCTCACCTATCACGTTTTAGCTCCACTCTACTGTTGACCTAATCAGAACTTCAAAAGAATTCCTTACTTTCCTATTGCTCATTTTTCAGTCCCATTCCGGTCTACACCCTATTTTTTTTTTTTTTTTGGTCTTCCTTCTAAAGAATATGTCATGCTACTATCCCAAACTCTCCACATAGATTTGAGTCAACGAGAATCCTTGTTTTCTAGAGAATTTGGTTTCCTTCCTGAGTCTCATTTCTCCACTTAAAATTTTTTAAAAAAACATCTATTCTGTGTATATCCTACTTCATTTTAAACTCAGATTTCAACTTACATTTATCTGGCTTAAGTCCACATCAGTACTAATCTATTAAGGCCTGCAATAACCTTCGTAGTTCTGAAATCAGTGTCTACTTTTTATGTCATATTTTTAAAAACTTCAGCAGCATCTGATAGAGCTGATCACACTCGTAAAACATCGTTTTTCACAGCCACGGTGTAAGTATTCACAGTTTTCTTCTATTTCAGTGGTAGTCCTTTTTAGTTTAATTTAATTTTTTAAAAATATTTTGTTACTCTGTCCTCAATAGACAAATAAGATAGAAGCTTCTGAAAGTTCTGCTTGAGAACTTTCAGAAGCTTCTTGAGTCCTGTGATACTTTCTTATCTCTATGCCTGAAAATTTCATGCAATCTTCTGTATTTCAACACAGAAAATTATTTACATTTATTACTAGAAAGAAATTTTAAGAGCCTGAAGTGTCTTTTTCAAAATAAATATAGAGAATATTTCAAATTAAAAAGGGGCAGAATAGCTTCAATGTGGGAAAATATGTAATATCCATAGCTACCACTTAGTGAGCTTTTACTTCATACAGACACTAGGTAATTATCATCACATTAAGCTTATGATACAGGTATTATTAACCAAGGTTTTCGACATAGAGATAATGGTGTTTATAAAAATTAATTAATTAGCTAGTACTATGTGGTAATCCATAAAGTCTCTGATGAGCCTATTATGTTCTGTCTCCACTACACTATGTTGTTTTTAAAAAGGAGGGAAAGTACAAAGAAATCAGGTGCCAAAGATTGCACACATGCCCTTATTTAGCACTCATTCTTGCATCTATTGTAGTTTATTTTTTAAATAGAGACTGTACATTTATATATGTATGTAGGAAATGAGGTGAGATTCATTCCACTGTTCTTCCTTTATTCTGCCCTCCTTCTTCCTCCTCAATCCCTTTCCTCTACTTCATTGATATTTCTTCTATTCTTAATATACAACTGTGGGTTTGATTTTCTCTGATATGTGGACTAGCTTCCACATATCAGAGAAAACATTTGATGTTTCACTCTCTGAGTCTGGGTTATTTCACTTACCATGAAAGTCTCCAGTGTCATCTATTTACCAGCAAATGTCTTCATGTCATTCTTCTTTATGGGCAAGTAATACTCCATTTTATATACATACCATTTTTTCTTTATCCATTCATTTGTTTAAGGACACTTAGCTTCTTTTTGTAGCTTGGCTATTGTGAATTGTGTTGATATTAACATTATGTGATTGCATCTCTATAATCAGCTGACTTTATATCTTTTGGATAGCTGGGTCATATGGTAGTATCCATATGGTTTTATCCACATGGGATAGCTGGGTCATATGGTGGTTTCATTCCTCGTTTTTGAGGAATCCCCTTACTGCTCTCCAGAGTGTTTACATAAATTTGCAGTCCCACCAACAATGTATGAGTGTATGTCTTTCCCCACATCCTTGCCAACATTTATTTTTACTTGCATTCTTGATAATTCCCATTCTAGATAGAGTGAGATAAAATCTTGAGTTTTTGTGTTGTGTTGTTTGGTTTGGTTTGGTTCATTTCAGGTATTGAACTCTGGGGGGGTTCTAACCACTGAGCCATATCCCCAACACACACACACACACACACACACACACACACACGTTTATTTTAATATTTTTTTTATTTAGAGAAAGGGTCTTGCTAAGTTGCTTACAGTCTTGTTGAGTTACTGAAGCTGGCTTTCAACTTGTGATCCTTCCTGCCATAGCCTCCCCAGCCATTGGGATAATAGTCCAATGTAGTTTTGATTTGATTTCCCTGATTCTAGAGATAGTGAACATTTTAAATAAATCTGTTTAGTATTTGTATTTTTTGAGAAGTATTTATTTAGTTCTTTTGTACATTTATTAATGTTTTTGGTGTTGAGTTTATTACATATTTCAAATATTAATGACCTACATGAGGAACAGAGAGCAAATATAGCAGGTAGCAAAGATCTCCCATTATGTAGGCTCTCTCCTCACACTTGCTTCTTCTTCTGTACAGAAGTTTTTAATTTGATGCCATTCTGCCTATTGATTTTTGGTTTTATTTCTTCCATCATAGGAGTCTTGTTAAGGAAGTTAATTCCTGTGCCAATATGTTGGAGTGTTGTGGCTACATTTTATTTTTGCAGTTGCTGAGTTTCTAGTCTAATTCTCAGAGTTGTCTTTTGTTCAAGGTAAAAGATATAGATGTAGTTTCATTTTTTCTATATATGGATATCCAGTTTTTTCAACACCACTTGTTAAAGTGGCTATCCTTTCCGGAACACATGTTTTTTACCTTATCTATGTGGACTAGTCTCTGGTCTTCTTTCCTTTCCACGAGTTCCTATGTCTGTTTTAGTCCCAATGCCATGCTGTTTTTGTTTTTTAATAGCTCTTGAATTAAACTTGAGAACAGGTATCATGATACCTTTAGCATTGCTCAGGATTGCTTTGGCTCCTTTGGGTTGATCATCCTTCTAAATAAATTTTAGAACTTTAAAAAATATACATATATTATTTTTAAAAAAGCCTCAAAGTATGTTGGGCATCTCTTTTTACAGTCTATTTTGTTCCTTTTGATAGCTGAAAGAATTTTATTGCATAACTTTTCTTTGGTGGTGATTGTAATGTTCTTATCTTCCTTGTGCTAGTGGTGGCATCAATGTGTGTGAATGCCCAAACTCAAGGCTGTACATTTTTAATAGGTGCATTTTACCATTAGGTATGTAAATTGTGGCTCAATAAAGTTGATTTAAGAAAAAAATATAAAGACTGTAAGCTAAAATCTGGCCCCCAGAAAACTTTTCAGTACAAAGCAGAAATGAGGCAGCCTCTGGGCCAGAAGTTCTGATCATGAACTAATCATGTTCTGATCATACCTAATCACATGGGATTATTTTCTGAGGCAATTGGTAACAGCTTCTGGTTTCAAGTTTCTGAAGTTATAAGCATTAAGTGACAAGTGTGACAACATTTCTTTTTTTCCATTTGAACCACTTTTTTCCCCTCTGACCATTCTGAGGATTTTATGAGCTGAAATTAGTTAAAGTGTATTGTTGTTGGACCTAAGCTCTTTGATTGATTCCACAGTTGCTACAAGAAATAGATTCTTTCAAATAGCAAAAACTGAAGTGTGGAACTAGATAAATGAAGAAAGTGAAAATTCAGGTTTCAAATACTAAACACCAAAATTTTAAGCAAACTTTATAGTAAGTAGAATACATTTGGATTAAATTTTCACCTGAAATACCTTTTAAAGAAAATTATAAGCTGATTGAAGCTGTAGTGCTGGAAAGAGTAGGAACTGATGAGAATGTTGGGTGGTGCTGGCTCTTATTTACACCTTTAGATAAAGTTTTATAAGAACAAGATGATCCCTAGAGAGAAGTAAATAGCCTTATAACACAGATGGGGGAAATGCCATTTTGGCAAGAGAAGTATTTTCTGTCCACAATCTGACATCTATATTGCCAGAGAATCCTATAATTTTGGAGCATTAAAAAATTAAAAATTAAAAGCACTTTTTGTACTCTAAATAGAAATCATTGCAAGGATAGCAAAGCAGAAACCTCAGCAAGAGATAAACTGGTATGCAGCCAGGAAAATGTAGACAGTCTCAGGGAAGAAATGACAGTAAGGGTTTGGCTTCCTCCCAAGAATATTATTTTCAAATTCCCTAAGCCACTGACCATTAAGCTAAGGGATGGGAAGTGAGCAGAGTGTAATAAAGAGAATATTCCAGTCAATAAAGAGAATATTCCAGGTTAAAACTTTGACTAGATAAAATCTTTAGTTACAGTTACACTTGCAGGACCCTGGGTGCATAAATGTAATCTTCCAGTGTTCTAACAGAAGTGTGTGTTGATCAATTACCCATTGTGGACTGCAAACTGGTGTGATGTCACCGCTACACTAAAAATGCTACAAAACAACCTCCAAGCTCCTGCCACACAGAATCACAGCCAGTATTTTTTCAAAAGAAAGAATGGATTATCAGGTTCTGAGAAACTGAGAAAGGCAGCAAAAGATTGTCTGACTGTAAGCTTAGTGCCCCTAGTCTTTGTCATTCCTGGTTGGTAGGATGTGAGAATTGTTCAGATACTTTTTATTTTCTACATTCTAACTATTTTATTTTCTCCATCCTATCATTTCCTGTATGTGTTTTTTTAATATTTATTTTTTAGCTATAGTTGGACACAATACTTTTATTTCACTTACTTATTTTTATGTGGTGCTGAGGATCGAACCCAGAGTCTTGCACATGTGAGGCGCACGCTCTACCACTGAGCCACAACCCCAGCCCCCTTATATGGAGGTTTTTATAATAGCTAATCTATTTCTTCTCTAACATTGTATGTATTTTGGGTATATGTAATTTATTATTTTGGTAGGAAAGATGCACACAACCAGAATCTACAAATGGTTTTATTGGAGAGATTACACATTACTAAGATTACACACTTTCAATTTTAATTGGTTATTGTAATTATTAATTTGAATTGTGAACTTGATTGGCTTAAGAGATGCCTATGATTAAGAGGCTTCTGGGTGTGTCAATGAGGGTGTGTCTAGAAATGATTGGCACATGGGATAGCAAACTGATGTGGTGACCCTCCTTAAGGGTGGGCAGCAGTGTTGAATAGGATGGTGTCCTGGATTGAATGAAAGTTGGAAGAACAAGGAAGCAGCCACAGATGCAAGTTCAATTCTTTTAGAACAGGGTTTGATTGCTGCTGAGACTACCTGAGGATATTAGACTCTCACTTCTTCACTCTTCCAAAGTCGGCTCTGCCAGTGATTCTCCAGGGAGTTTCCAGAAGCATTCGGTCTTGGACTAAGGTAGCACCTTACATCCCTCTTGTTCTGAGGCTTCAACTTCTTGGACTGTGCAGCTACTGGTTCCTCCAGCTCTCCAGGCTACAGACAGCCATTGTGGACTATCCAGCTTCTGGTTATATAATCCAATCTAATAAATACCCTCTTTAGAATCATGCTTTCTGTTGATTCTGTTCCTCTAGAGAATCCTAACACAGGTACCATCACTAGAAGTGAATTTGGGATATCTCTATTGGAACAAAGCTAAGTATATTACTTCAGTTGAAAAAAGGTATATAAAGAATATTAAGCAATAATAATACAGTGTACAGACTACAAATAACATATAACAAATTAAAATTGCCAGATTGCTACCAAATATCTGTTCCCTTCTTTCTTATTAAAATACTTCCTTTTCTCTGAGTTGGCAAATGAACTCAATAGAATCACATTTTCCAGCTCTCCTTTCACAAATATAAGAAAAGTTAAAGTCCACTAAGGACAGCTGAACAATTTGACTTTTCTAATGTGGTAGATAATCTCCAAATATGACAGTATAAATTAATTCCCTTTATCTATATACAAGTTATTTCATATGTTAAGACATGGGGTTTGGTGGTAGAAAAGATGGTGATAATGAGTTACTCAGCAAGTCCGTATCTCCTCACAACACAGAATGGAGGCAGTAAGGAAAAGCAGAACTGAGAAGTTGGTGACAAAATAATGCTCTGAGACTCAATATTAAAAAGTCTGAGACCTAGAGAGACTTGAAGATCAGTTACTTACCGGAGTATAAAATAAGTACAGAGTTTCCTAACCCTGAATGTGGACCAGGGTGCAAAAAGGGAGATGGGACAACAGAGAGATGAAGGAGAAGTAGAAAAATCTCTTAAGTTCACCCATTGTAAAACATTTGAAGGGTAAATTTTAAATTATCATAGGAATAGCAGGGTTCTTGAAGCAGATGAAGTTAAAACCAAATCATAAAAAGAAAGCTGAGCTGGGGGTCTGCAACCATTCTGTGGAGCCCCCAGCCAACTAGTTACTCTTAAATTTTCTTACCATGCCCATATAGCTGCAGATTAACTAGAGGGAAGACCACTGCAGTGGACCTTGAGAATCTGGCTAGAAAGAACTTCTAGTAGGATCACTACTAGCTGAAAATTACTGATACCCATCCCACATTACAACAAATGTTGGGGGAGGGGATGGAGTAGACATGTACTGGGATGTGCCCCTAACCCAGCACCCTGCTAAGTCTCTGTAACTCAGGTAAATGTGGGAAGTTCTGTGCAGCTTTCGTGGTACCTAGACTCTGAGAGAACAGCAAAGCAACTTTTGCTCCAAGTGGAGGAAAGAGGATCCATCAGGACCAGACTAGCCCTAATCACTGACTTTGGGGGAAAGCACCACTGTGGTAAGCCTAGGGATAGGAACTGTCCCCTTGATCACAAAGCTGTGCTGGAGGGAAGCTGCCTGAATATCCAGTGACATAGGGATCTATTTCCCAGATGGTGGCGGCATGAGCAGAAAGCTTCTAGGAGAAATTCCTTGAATGCCTCAGGAAACTTAAGCATAAGCCATCCACAAACAACAAAGGAGGGTCAGTTAAGGTAGAAAATTACAGGACATCAGGGAGTGAGTGCTCCTGGCCTAATCCTGCCTCCAGCCTTACTTGCTCCCATTTTGACCCATGGTCACAACTGTCAAATGAAAGGGCATTGTTTGGACAATGGCTGGACCTTACATCAGTCAGAGTCAACAGAGGGAATCAGCACCCACCATTCACAACCTGAGGCAGGGGAACTAGACCCCAGGTGAATTTCCTGAGTTTCTTCACTACAATACCCAAAAGAGTGTTGTCTGGTGGGAGAATGCTACAACTGAAGAACACCCATGGAAAATCCACAACCAGAGATCTTGTGCTCACAGGCTGCAACCAGGATCTGCACTATCATGAAAAGGACACTGTAGAGGGGATCAGGTACACAGTGACCCACAACAATCACAAGGACATTCCAGAGATTACATTCTTCACACAATAGAAACAACCAAGCCATAACACTCCACCATCCCAGCAGTCAGCTACAGATCCCTGAGCTGAGATGCTAGAATTGGCTGGTAGGAAGTCCATAGCAATTTGGGAAATGGCTTATGTGCCCTAGCAACTCTGCAGGAATGTATAGCCAAAGAATGATAGACATCTGCAAAATGTCTGAACCCAAGTGAAATGCAAACCCAGATTAACCAAGAATTTTCTTCACCATGGAATGGTTTTCTATAAATAATTCTAATGTCAACTTCAATCATCTAAATCACTCTAACTCGATTGATTGTAGCTACTCTAATAGCCAAACGTAGTAGTTTCAACTCATTTGAATGTATTTTATCTAATGGTTTAAAGCAGTAAGTGGAATCAATCTTTCTATCTTTGTTTTACTTGCTCTGATTAATACTGGCTCTTCTTATCACCTATTCAACCTCTTGCATTATCTGATACTGCTTCAAATACCCAACATCCATCTATTTCTCCTCTCTACATTGGAATATATTATTTCTTTTCATCTTTCTCTCTATCTCCTTTTTGCCCAATCATTTTTCTTTCCCACTTTTAACCCTCATTTATGGTTATAGCAATTTAATAAATTTAATAATTTATTTTTGATCTATTCCAGATCTTCACTACAATTTAAACCTGGATTTGTGGAACTCTGGAGAATAATGTCAAGATTTTCATTTTTCGTAAGTTTTAACAGTACAAGCCTTGGTTCTGAAGTATCTGAAGTATATCTGAAGTATATCTGAAGTATATCTGAAGTATAAATAGGGTTCTGTGGCATCTCTCAAAGTGGTGCTAATATTGGAATCTGCAGAGTTCACATATTGACTTAAAGTATCAATATCTGGATATTTACCCAACCCAGGCCTTTAAGAAGCTCATAAAGTAGTCTCTTGATTCAAAGAAGAAATGATAAATATCCCAATAGATAGACAGACATACAAACAATATGAAAAAAAAAAGGGAAAAATCTATCCCAAATAGCCCATAATGCTTCAATATCTGACTCCATCAATAACACAGTGGATAAAATGTCAGAGAAAAAAAATTAGAAAGTTCATATTAAAATGTTCTATGAGCTGAAAGAAGATGTAAGGAGTGAAATTGGGGAGAAAATGTAGGAAGTTAAAGAGGTCTTCAAAAAAGAGATAGAGAATTCTAAAAAAGAACCAAACAAAAATGCTCGAAATGAAAGACTCAAAAACCAAATTAAAAATTCAACGGGAACCACTACCAGTAGGTTAGACTACTTCGAAGACAGAGTTTTCAGGCATTGAAGACAAAATATATAACCTTGAAAATAATGTTAACCATAAAGAAAAGATGTTAGAGACCATCACTAGAATATTCAAGAAATCTGAGATAACATCAAGAAGCCAATTTAAGATCCACGGGGTAGATGAAGGCTCTGAAACACAATATAAAGACACGTACAGTCTTTCAATAAAGTAATATCAGAATGATTTTCAAACATAAGAATGAGATGGAAATTCAAATACAAGAGGCATATAGGACTCCAAATGTACAAAATCAAAATAGATCCACTCCAAGACACATTATAATAAAAATGCCCAACATACAGAATATGGATAATTTTAAAAGGTGCAAAAGAAAAATAGCTGGTCAAACTTATAGATTTCCGAAATCTGGATTTCAGCTGATTTCTCAACCCTGAAATTAAAGCCAGGAGGGCTTAAAATAATATATACCAATTAAAGAATATAGATACTAACCCCAAATGCTCTACCTAACAAAATTAAGCTTCACAACTGAGGATAAATTTTTTTAAAAAAGAATTTGTAACAAGAAAGCCTGCACTAAAAAACATACTTGATAAAATAATTCATGAAGAAATAAAAATAGAAATGGAACAAATATAAGGAGGAATTACTTTAGAAGAATAGTCAATTAGAGAATCAAGTCTGATTTAAACATTAGAAATAAATCAAAATGGGAGGAAATAAAATCATCTATGATAACATTGAATGTAAATAGTCTAGCCTTTTCAAATAAAAGACATAGGTTGAATATAAAACAAGAACTAATAATATAATGTCTGTAAGATGTTCACCTCACACTTAAAGACCTCCACAGACTGAAGTTGAAAGGATGGAAAAAAACATAACATGCAAATGGTACGAGCAGGATAGCTATTTTTTCATTATAAAGTGAACTTCAAGACAGAATTAAACAAAAGAGATATTAAAAACAAAAAATCACTTCAGACTGCTTTAAGGAATCATACAAAAACAAGATATATGATTGAAAATATTATTTTTGCCCCAAACAATGGTCTATCCTCATACGTAAAATGAATGTTCCTCAATATTAAGAATCAAATATACCACAATACAATAATTCTGGGTGACTGTAACATACCAATTGCTTGAAAGATTTAGTTTAATGGGCCTAGATTAATGATAAATTCCTATCATTGGTTTTTATTTTTTCAGAAAGGATTAAAAGTTTATTTAAAGTACAAAGATGACCATTATAGTATATTAATTTTCTACTTTTATATTTTTTACACTTTTGAATGATGAATGGATATCAGAAGAAATCAGGAGAGAAATAAAAATAATCTTAGAAGTAAATGAGAATAATGATACAACATATCAAAATATCTTGGAAAGTATAAAGTTAGTTCTCAGAGGAAAGTTTATAGCATTGAATTCACACATTAAAAGAATAGAAAGATACCAATCTAACATTACATCTCAAGATGCTAGAAAAAGAAAAACAAACCAACACCAAAATCAGTAGAAGATAGGGAAAAATTAGATTCAGAGACAAAATCAATAAAACTGATAATAAAATAGTACAAAAGGTGAATGAAACATAGTTACTTTTTTGAAAGAACTTTGATAAATTCTTTGCAATATTGATAAACTTAGCCAAACTAACCAAAAGAGAAAGAGAGAACTCTCAAATTAACAAAATTAGCAATGAAAAAGGAAATATCACCACAGATTGTACTGAAATCCAGAGAGTCATCAGAGAGTATTTTAAAAATTTATACTTCAATAAGCTAGAAAATCTTCAGGATACTGACAAATTCTTAGAAACATATGACCTACTCAAATTGAAACATGAAGATACAAAAAATATCAAGTAATGAAATTGAAAGAATTATCAAAAGTCTTCCAACACAGAAACCCCCCAGAATGGACAAATCCTCAGCCAACTTCTACAAGGCCTTTAAAGAAGAACTAATACCAAACCTCAAATTATAATATAAAATGGAAAAAAAGAAAAAAAAAAAAGAACTCTGCCAAACTCATTGTACAAAGCCTGTTTCACCCTGTTATTAAAACCAGACAAAGACACATCAAGGAAACAAAATATTCACAATAAACATAGATGCAAAAATATTAATAAAATATTGGCAATCACATACAAAATTTGGTTTGACATACAGAAATCAATAATTATAATTCACCACATAAATAGTTAAGGCCAATAATCACATGGTTATAGATGCAGTAAAAGCATTAAACAAAGCACAGCACCCAAAGACATCCACAGACTGAAGTTGAAAGGATGGAAAACACTTAAAAAAATTAGGAATGGAAGGAACTTTCTTCAACGTTGCCCCAGGCCAGCATTATTCTGAATGGAGAAAAACTTAAAGCATTTACTCTAAAAACAGGACCAAGGCAAGGATGCCCACTTTTCCCACTCCTACACCACATAGTCCTTGAAACCCTAGCAAAAGCAATCAGGGAAGAGAAGAAAATTAAAGGGATACAAATAGGAAAAGAAGAGACTAATGTTTTTATGCTTGCTGATGATAAGATCCATATTTAGAAATTCTTCAAAAACTAGGAATGAAACCACCATAGGATCCAATTTTGCCACTCTTCAGTATATATATATATATATATATATATATATATATATATATATATATATATATATATTTAAAATCAGCATGCTGCAGTGATGCAACCACATCAATAGTAGCACAATTTACAATAGCCAACCTATGGAGCCAACCCAAGTGCCCTTGAACAGATGAATGGATTAAAAATGTGGCATATATACACAATGAAGCATAACTCAGCTGTAAAGAAGAATAAAATTATGGCATTTGCCAGTAAGTGGATGGAACTGGAAACTATCATGCTAAGTGAAATAAGTCAGACAATAAATAAGTCAAAGGTAGAATGTTTTCTTTGATAGCGAAGATAATGAAAAATAAGAGAGCAGATAAAAGAAAGAGAGAGAAAGAGGAAAAAAGGAGAGGGAATTTCATCAAAATAGAGGATAGATAACAGAATAGATGAAAAACATTGAGGAGAGAAGAAGGAGGAATGGGAAAAGGGAAGAACAGTGGAATGAAACTGACCACAATTTCATATGTGTATGCATGAATATAGCATAGTGGATTCCAACATCATGTATATCCACAAGACACTAATAAAAAAAAAAAACTATAAATGTATTACAGAAGATCAGCAGAATACAGGGACGAGTGCACAGGATGGTATGAAGGAGGAGGAGGGAACTGCTGGAGACTGAATTAGAGCAGATTATACCATGCTTTTGTGATTGGGTCAAAATCTATCCTAATGTTATATATAACTAAAAAATAATTTTTAAAAAAGAAAAAAAAAAAAACAGCGGAACAAGAGGAGTGTGCCTGAAATACGAGCTACTTGGCAAGCTGAGGAAAAGTATTGCTTGAACCCAATGTTCAAGGCCAGCCTGGGCAACCTAGTGAGATCCCATCTCCAGAACAACAACAACAACAACAACAAAACAATACAGGAGGTGGACAAATGTCAAGGTAACTCTTACTTCCTCAATTCACATAAGACAAAGATTAGTAGGACCACTCAAAATTATTTCCTGTATTAACTTTAATGCAATAACTCTATTGCACTAACTTGATTTATGTATTGCCTTACATATTGCCTCATATTATGGGTGTTTGAACTGTCCATAAATTTTTCTTACCTACCAAATTGGAAGTTCTTTGAAGACAATATTTAATCAACTTGTCCATCTTACACAATAATTGGAATAGGGCTGAAAACAGTGTGCTCACATTCCTGTATATTATTCATCCTTGGGATCAAAGATCTGGACCTATTTCCATAAATATTCTTATACATGACACTGATTACTGTAGTACCAGTAAATAAAGTGTTACAAAATAGTGAAATAAAGAATTTTATGCACATTTACTTTCATTTCTAATAATACTTGCACAGATATTTTTAAATATCATATCCTCCTATGTAGGATCACAATGAAACACATCCAGGTGTCCCATGAAGTACTCTGTACCTGTAAATGTATGTGTGATTGTCCTATTAAAAATGTTTTAAAGCTATGAATTTCCTAAAAATTCAGTCCATGCTTTTTCCTTCATTCTCAGAATTTATCATTCTGTGCAAGAGATTAATACACCTTTGTTTAATGAAGCAAAACAGAAGTGGCACACTTAAGATTTGCAAGAACAGGTTTACAAAGCAAGAGTTGGTTAACTTTCAAATTCTATGCCTACCATATGTATTTGATTTTTCAATTTTTTGTTTATGTTTATACTAATTTTAAAACTATGGTAATATAAGTAGATGTACTGAATATCTGTAATTTCTAGTCTTATAGAATAAAGTGAAAATATTTATACAATTAAAAAAAGGATATGGTGTTTCATCCCTCAACAGATGAATGGATAAAGATAATGTAGTATATATACTCAATGGTATATTACTGAGCTTTAAAGAAGAGTAAAATTATGGCATTTGTCAGTAAATGGTTGGAATTGGAGAATATGATGCTAAGTGAAATAAGTCAATCCCATCTTTGGCAAAACCAAAGATTGAATGTTTTCTCTAATATGTGGATGCTAATTCACAATATGGTGGAGGGCACTACGGAAGAATAGTGTTACCTTATATTAGGTAGAGGGAAGTGATGGGAGGTAAGAGGAGGGCATGCGGGGAAAGGAAAGATAGTAGAATGAAACAGACATTATTACTGTATGTATATATGTGACTACATGACCATATGATTCTGCAATATATATACTCAGAAAAATGAGAAATTATATCCCATCTATGTATGATATATCAAAGTCCATAAATGCATTCTACTGTCGTCTATAACTAATTAAAACAAATTTAAAAAATTTAAAAAGCATACAGGGTTTAATGATTCTCTTCTTGGCTAATTTGACAGATATAATATTTCATAAAATAGATTCAGGAATTTCTGAAACTAAGCTATGAAAAAATTGAGAGGCAAAAAAAAAGTTAGCGATGACATGATCCAATAATGTAGAAAATAGAAAACAGTCCTAATGAATTGAATATCATTCTAGGAGATTGCTGAAAGAGGAAATTGGTTTTTGTTAGATGCATAGGATAAAGTACAGATGAAATAAGATTTATGACATTAAAAAAAAGAACAGTAATCAGTGTTTGATAGAGGACTTACTAGGTTCAAAAATAGAAAAGTTTATCATCCTCAGTCTTTCCAGGAAGCAAAAGTTTTCTCAAAATAAGGAAAGGCTTCAGGGCAAAACTCAATCTTACCATTTGTCCAGTAACACATAACCTCAGGTTAAACTTAAATTCAGTATTCTGGCTGAAGAACTCTCTACTAACACCTTAAGAACAGTTATGGCAGGGCTAGAGCTGGAAAAAAAATTCTATTCATATCAAGAAGAATTTTTCAGAGTTTCCCAACTAGACAGAAAGGCTTTGAAGAATTCTATGGCTGTAATTTTATAGCATCAAGAATCTAAGCCCAAAATAGAGAAAAATCTCTCTGGAGAAAAACTTGTGAGAGGATTTTGTCTAATGGAGTGAACCCCTATAAGACCAGAATAAAAGGCACAGGAAGGTTGAAGGATTTTTTTTGTTTGTTTGTTTTATGTTTTTTTTTTTTTTTTAATTGGAGGATCAAACTATCCACCAGTGTAAA
This sequence comes from Marmota marmota marmota, assembly GCF_001458135.2. Lineage (NCBI taxonomy): Eukaryota > Metazoa > Chordata > Mammalia > Rodentia > Sciuridae > Marmota > Marmota marmota. The sequence continues at coordinate 58,458,032 of NW_026000026.1, read as the reverse complement.
GTAGGCTCTGACAGCTATTCAGGAGCAAAGGTAGGCCATTTTTAATTGAAAGGAAAGAAGTCTTAGAGCACAGTGCCAGTAGTAGCCTAGAGGGCAGAGACAAGTGGCACAGAGAATGACTCCCTTGGAGCAAGACTGAAACCAATCACAGAAGAGGTGATTTTCACTCAGCAAGGAGTGTAGTAAATATAGCTCATGACTGAATACAGGGCATTTGAATATCACTGAGAGTAAACCTCAAATGTTCTCATTATAAAAAAATGTCAGATATTTCAGGTGACAGTTTAATGGTTTGATATAATTCTTCCACATTGTATGAAAGAATCATAACACCGCTTTTTATTCCATAAATATGTACAATTACAATTTGCCAATATATAATTTAAAAAAAGTACTATGAATGCTATGTGTCTCCTGTCAGCATCCAATTCCTTAAATTTGGTACATTGCAAATCACCTTTGTTAATACTTGAATCACCTTTGTTAATACTGAATGTATCAAGCAGATAACTTGCCTCTTTAACTGAGATTTCTTCTAAAGACAAACCATATTTAAAGAAATGCACTTGAGAAGTTGGACCCTCATTGTTCCTTGAACTTTACTTAAATTTTGAATTGGAGGTTTCAAACTAACACCACATGGGATTTAATTTCAGGAATATTAGAGAGAATTTAGTTGCTTTTGTGTGTTGGGGGATCATGACTATTGGTAGCCAGAGAGTAGATAGTGAGTGGTAGTATCCAAAAATGTTCAACATTAATTCCTTCCCTCTGTGTCCACCTGTATTGCTTCTCACATGATGAGGTAGGCTTTAATTTCCTTCCCTTGATTCTGAGTTGATCTTAATAATTTCCCAGAGCAATAGAATATATTGAAAGCAATATTCTCAAACATCTGGAATAAAATCATGAGAAGCCTTTCTATTTTTATAAACATCCTTGGGATGATCTCACTCAGAACTTATCAGAAGCCACATACAGGCACTGTGATTGAACTCTCTGCCAAAAACCACCATCAACTCCCACACATGAGGAAGCCATTTTGGACCTTTAGCCAAGTTGAACCTTCAGATAATTCCAGCTCCAGCCATGATCTGGCCATAATCACATGACATATTCCAAATGAGCACAGACAGTTAAGACTGCAAATACACAGAACAAAATGTGATGATAATATTTTTTAAGTGGCTAAATTTTGAGTTCTATTTGAAATATTAAATGCCTGGGTTGCCTGTTCAAAGGCTCTACCATTTTGCTTTTGGTCCTTGCCTTCTTCCTTTTACAAACACTTGATGACAGGAACTGACCATGAGATCAGGAAGGAAATATCAAAACACTTTAGAAACCTTGACCCTGAATTCCTTGACCTATAGAATAAGTAGTAATCAAAACCTTCCCGACACTGAGATATTAGATAAATGAATCTCCTATTTGGGTATTTGGGTATATGTAGCTATATACTAAAATGATGCTCTGGGGATGAAGTGAATATATAAACTGATAACATAATGTCTTGCAATTTGCTAAATAGAGGTTGCTCATTCAATTCTCAAGTTTTGGGTGTAAAGAAAAATAATCAGCATATAATTATGCTGATTCCTGGATTTTATATAGTTAAAATCAAATTCCTGGATTTTATATAGTTAAAATCAAACTACCCGGGGCTAGCGTTGTGCCTCAGTGGTAGAGTGCTAGCCTAGCATATGTGAGGCACTGGGTTTTGTTCTCAGCACCACATATAAATAAATGAATACAGTTCCATTGACAACTAAAAAAAAAAAATTAAACTACCTGTTGCTCAATGGAAACACATACACTTTTGATACTGAATTAATGTAAATATTTCTCATAGACCCTTGTTAAAAAATACGGTATTTGGGGTGGGGATGTGGCTCAAGCTGTAGCGCGCTTGCCTGGCATGCGTGCGGCCTGGGTTCTATCCTCAGCACCACATACAAACAAAGATGTTGTGTCCTCCGAGAACTAAAAAATAAATATTAAAAAATTCTCTCTCTTTCTCTCACTCTCTCTTTAAAAAATATGGTATGACATACAAATTTTTCATTACTAGAAAGTTAAATATGACCTAATCTTTTACAACTATATAGTCTAAAACATCTCTCTTCAGTAATGACATAATGCCAGTAATTACACAGGATCTTTTAAAAAATGTACTTGAGTTGCACAGCTGTTGTAAATCTGAATTAACGCAAGGATAAAATTCAGAATGTTAGGAATTTGTGGCCAGTGATTTCTGCGTTTTTTCTTTCTTTCTTTCTTTTGGTATTGGAGAAGGATTGAACCAAGAGGTGTTTAACCACTGAGCCACATCCTCAACCCTTTTAATATTTTATTTAGAGACAGGGCCTCGCTAAGTTGCTAAGGCTGGCTTTTAACTCACGATCCTCCTGCCTCAGCCTCCTGAGCTTCTGCTATTACAGGCATGTGCTACCACACCTGGCTCTGCTGCCATTCTTGATAAAATAAACAAATAAATAAAAACCCTTCTTGTTAGTCATCTTTGGACAAATGAATATGATGAAATCTTACAGTACAAATATTGCATATAATTAAGGGAGGACTCAAAAGTGAAGTAGTGAATAGTTCTTCCTGGGAACAGGTCAGAGTGTGATGAGGGGAGAATCTAGGAAAAATCTGAAAGTAGAGAAAGCCACAAACAGAAGCAAAGAGAGAAGGAAAAACAGAAAGAATGTCCAAGCAGCAAAGGAAAAGATTGATTCTTTTTAAAGACTGTTTCATAGAAACTATTTTGTGGAAGACCGCCTTGGGTTCTATTAAAACTAATCTTTTAGTCAATATAAACCATTAGAAGGTTGTATACAAATGAAATTTTCTTTCCTGTAAAATTAATTTTACCAGATCAGATCATAGTGTTATACCACAGATATTGTATTGAATGGGGTTATAAAAAAGTTGTGCATTATGCAAAAGATGTGCTTGGTTTATTGTAAAGATGTGGAGGGAAATGTTCACTGCTTTCTAGCAGAGGAACTCTTTATACTAGATTTTGCAAGTCCTTGAAAGCAATTTTTCACTGGTCTCTGTACTAGCAATAAGTGAACAGTTTTACTTCTATCTTGAGTGAAACTTATAGCACATGTATAGCAAGTATGTGGAACTTCATAACATAAACTTGAGACAGTAAAATCATGGGTTGATCTTATTTTTCTATTTTTTTGTTTACCTGTACTTTAATTTCCTCAAATTGATTTTTTTGTCATGTAGATTTACAGTTTTATTCTTTCTTTGGAAAATTTTATTCGTAACTAAAATTTTTATAAGTAAAAAATAAATTTCCTGAGAATCACAGCCTCTTTAACAGAAGTCTCCTGTGTTTCTCCTTTGCTAGCCAATCAGTAAAACTTATTTTTTTCTTTTTCTTAAAACCATGTCTTCATTATTAGATTGGAATTGGGGACAAAGACTGAGCTTTTGGTAACAGATTTGGCACCCCAGGTGGGACGCAAGAACAGCCCCTTCTCCAGCTTTCTTGGTCAGGTCTGGCTCTCCAAAGACCCCCACTTCCAGAATGGAGAACTTGTTGAGAGCCAACCACAGGAGAATTAGGAGATGGGTCAGTTTTCCTCAGGTCAGACTGAAGGAGCTTTTCTTGTGAGTCAAAGGAGGGACTGAGAGAAAATCCTAGCAGCTGCTGAAGTTCTTTTTGCTTTGGAGAACTCACGCTTTCTCTTCCTGAATGATATAGGTTATTCCACCATGATCTACTTTGATAAAAAGGAAACTGAACTCAGTGAAGTCATGACATCATTGGCTATCTCGTAAATCTCCTTGTGTGCATTTCAAGACTCTTGATTCCATACATCTGGTTCCTGTTCCTGGGAATATCTAGTCCCTATTTGTGGGGGCATCTGTGGTGCTACTGGTATAGGAGTCATGCTTAAGTGGAACTTTAAGGATATTTTCTCCCTTCTGGTTCATTCTAATTTCTCATCTGTTATTGGCCTTTGGTTTGGGCTTCCCTCTGGTTGTCTGTTTTTTTTTTTTTTTTTGTTGTTGTTGTTTGTTTGTTTGTTTGTTGTTTTTTGTATCTGTTAGTGCACCTTTGAAGACTGTAGTGATCCTATAGTATAAACCTGTCTAAAAATGATTTATTGTAATGATCTGGCTTTTGAATAGCTTTCTGGATTATTATACAATGTTGTAGTTGGAGCTGCTCTGTAAAAGTTAAAGAAATTTTTATGTGCAGGTCCTTCTGCTTTAAAGGTTCCCATCTGTCAGCCCTGTTTTCAGTGATCCTCTTATTTTTTTGTATCTGTTACTGACCCCTTAAGAATAGGCCATGCTGCCTTGATCTTACCTGTAGTCTCTTGAGTAGAGAGATCTTGGCTGCATGGGTCACCTATAGGTATAAGCCTGTCTAAGAAAAAGATAGTTTAGTGTAACACAATCTGGCCTTTGAATGGATTTTCTGGATTATTGCACAATCTTGAAGTTGATCTTTCAGAGATAAAGTATATGAAAGAGACTCTATAATCACAGGCATTTATGCAGCTGCATGATAAGGGGTCAGAACAGTCAGAAACTAAGTTAAAGGTGCCAAAACTCACTGTATCTGGTGTGCAAGGATAGCAGGGCACTAACCCTCACCTGACGAAAAAAATCCCAGAAAAGCTACCTAGGTTCTAGGAAAATGGCCAAAGAGAACCTGGCCTCTTCCCTGCCTTCCAGCCACTTTTGCCCATAGTGGGGCAAAGACTACTGACCACAAAGAATGTGGCAGTTGGTTCCAGCATGGTCAGTTTATGATCTAGAGACAGGAATAGTCTCCCTTTTAAGATCTGATATTACATCTCATTTGGTCAGGAGATATCCATCACTGGGGTAAAGCAATTCTTGCTATAACAGTATCTCATAATACTAAATGCCTGGGGAGACTGGCAGAATAAACAACTGCATTTAGAAATGAAAGACAGAAACTAAGGCCAACCCATGTATTGTAGGCAGCCTCTGCAAAGGGATCTTCAAGGAAGCCTAGAGAAAAGGATGGAAAAGGCCTCCTCCATTGCATAGCAATATGCCTAGTAAAAGAAAAAGGCCCAAAATGAGCCTCTGGGTTCAATTGACAATTGGGAACTTACTTAAAGTTGATGGCATTGTGATAATGATGAGAGAGAGTGGTCAGGCTAAAAAATATCCTGTGCTCCAACACCTTGAATGCAAACTGGGAGAAAAAAGATTAAGGCACAGTTTTTGAATAGGAGGTTATCTAACCATCTCCTGGGATTAAATATATTGTGTAAATTAAAAGCACAGATAATATTCATCAGGTTTGTTTGAGAAAATGAGTTTAAGATAGGGTCCAAAATTAGAAAAGATAAAGTATAGGTATGGAAATATATTTTAGTGCAGAAAGTTAGAAGGTAAAAGAAATGTTACTGGAATGATAAAATATTTTGTCTGGTCAAGAAATATCCTTGTACTAAAGTTCAAGATGAAAGAGGACAAAACTAAGGTTGTAAACAAGTTGTAAACATCTAAGAAAGTTGCAGAAGGTTTGTAGAAGGTAAATCTCAAAAAGTTTGTTTTTGTTATTAAATTGTCTATAATTAGTACAATCAGACAAAATTAATTGAACTTTAATATACTGATGTAAAGCAAAGTATGTAATATTGATCTGATCTTATTTATCAAGATAGTTTTCTTATTGGGGAGCTAGGGAAGAAAAGAATCACATTAGATTAGATAGAGGGGGATTAAAGGAGGGAAGGGATATATATGGGTAGGATGGGTAGTAGAATAAATCAAGCATTATTAGCCTATGTATCTATATATGACTGGTGGTATTCTACATCATGTATAACCAGAAAAATGAGAAATTATGCTCCACTTTATATGGTGTATCAAAGTGCATTATATTGTCATGTATAACTAATAAAAACAAATTTAAAAATTTTAAGAAAGGTATCTGTTGTATCTGTTAGGTTTTATTATTTAGGGAAACTAAGAGTTTGTACCTGTTTTAAAGTCTTAAATGATTACTTTGTAACTGGTTAGATAAAAAAAACTATTATTTTAGGTTATAAAAATATAGTTGACACCCCAAATATATGTGACTGGGTATAACTATATATCTGAGAACTATATGTATGTAAGCCTTGTCTAAGTGTTGTGTAAAAATTTATAAAATGGAAGTTTATCTAGGTTTACTGGCAAGGTAACCAATAAGTACTCTCTTTTATACACTGTGTCTGACATAGAAGGGCCACACTATCATTTGAAGACCTGCTTATATCCATTTGCTTTGACCAAGAATATTTCTGATCATTAACACTGTTTCCTAAATATATAAGAGATTTAAGGATGTCATTTGATTTTTGCCAGTACTGCTAATCCATGCAGATTTGTGATTATTTTACAGTACACTATGGATTCTAAATTGTACTTTAAAAAGTTTAGCTCACAAGATGTAGGCTCTCTATTCACCTCACAGATTGTTTCTTTTGATGAGAAGAAACTTTTTAGTTTGAGTCCATCCCATTTTTTGATTTCAATTCTTGCTCCACAAGAGTCTTATTAAGGAAGTTGGGGTCTAATCCCACATGAAGGAGATTAGGGCCTACTTTTTCTTCTATTAGATGCAGGGTCTTTGGTTGTATTCCTAAGTCCTTGATCCATTTTGAGTTGAGGTTTAAGCATGGCAAGAGATAGGGGTTTAATTTCATTTTTTTTTTTTTTGCATATGGATTTCCAGTTTTCCAGCACCATTTGTTGAAGAGACTATCTTTTCTCCAATGTATGTCCTTGGCACTTTGTCGAATATAATTGTAGTTTTGTCGGTTAGTCTCTGTGTCCTCTATTCTGTACCACTGGTCCACCAGTCTGTTTTGGTGCCAATACCATGCTGTTTTTGTTATTATTACTCTGTAGTATAGATTAAGGTCTGGTATAGTGATGCTACCTGCTTCATTCTCCTGCTAAGGATTGATTTAGCTATTCTGGGTCTCTTTATTTTTCCATATGAATTTCATGTCTTCTTTTTCTATTTCTATGAGGAATGCCATTGGAATTTTGATTGGAGGAATTTCATTAAATCTGTATAGTGCTTTTGGTAGTATGGTCATTTTGATACTATTAATTCTGCCTATCCAAGAGCAAGGTAGATCTTTCCATCTTCTAAGGTCTTCTTTGATTTCTTTCATTAGGGTTCTGTAATTTTCATTATATAGATCTTTCACTTCCTTCATTAATTCCCTAGGTTTTTTTTTTTCTTGAGGCTATTGAAAATGGGGTAGTTTTCCTTGTTTCCTTTTTTGAGGATTTGTCACTGATATACAGAAATGCCTTTGATTTATGGGTGTTGATTTTTATATCCTGCTATTTTGCTGAATTCATTTACTAGTTCTAGAAGTTTTCTGGTGGAGCTTTTAGGGTCTTCCAGATATAGAATCATATTATCAGCAAATAGTGCCAGTTTGCGTTCTTCTTTTCCTTTGTGTATTCCTTTAATTTCTTTCATCTGTCTAATTGCTCTGGCCAGTGTTTCAAGAACTATGTTAAATAGAAGTGGTAAAAGAGGGCATTCCTTTCTTGTTCCAGTTTTTAGAGGGAATGCCTTCAATTTTTTTCCATTTAGAATGATGTTGGCCTGGGGTTTAGCATGGATAGCCTTTATTATGTTGAGATATGTCCTGTTATCCCTAGCTTTTCTAGTGTTTTGTACATAAAGGGGTGCTATAGTTTTGTCAAATACTTTCTCTGCATTTATTAAGAATCTATATGATTCTTATCTTTAAGTCTATTAGACTAATATTATCTGTAACACTAGTCTTGAATTTATATAGAAATAATGAACTTAGTTGTTATTTATTAATGTCATTTGATGTTTTATAGCTGGATAAAGTAACCTGTTGTCAACAAGTTATATATACAATTTTGTGTTACTCTTCACACTGGAATAGGAATTTAAATGTATTTTTGGAAGGCAATAAGGAGACCCTGAGCTGTTTAAAGGTGATAGTGTAGAACATGGAAGCATTCTGCCACTTATTCCACAAAAAGAACGTTAAAAGTTATCTTAGTCTTTGTTTGATTCATGTTTCAGATGCAATGTCGAGTTGTGTTATTTGTCAGGAGCCCCACATTACCTGAGATAAGACTCTGTCTCTCACCTTACTCCATATTAGAAGTAATAAGTAATAAGTCTGCAAAACAGGCTAAACTTCAGCTCATTTAAAGTTGTGTTCAAAAGATTGATTTTTGTTTTAAAGATTACTGTGATCTCAAAATAGAATATATAATGTATAGCTAAGTATAGATTTAAGATTATAAAAAGCATTTTCTTGGTTCATATCTATTACACAAATTGAATATTTTTGCTCTGTTAATTTTACTTTGTATTTTCCTTGTATACTTTATGACTTTTTTTTTTTTTAATTTTTTATTGTGGGTTGTTCAAAACATTACAAATTTCTTGACATATCATATTCCACACTTTGATTCAAGTGGGTTATGAACTCCTACCTTCACCCCATACACAGATTGCAGAATCACATCAGTTACACATCCATTGATTTACATATTGCCATACTAGTGTCTGTTGTGCTCCGCTGCCTTTCCCATCCGCCACCCTCCCCCCTCCCCACCTCTCNGGTTTCTGTGTCCTCTATTCTGTACCATTGGTCCACTTTTGACTTTTGACTGTTAGTGTTTTGCAGAGGTACTGCTTCTAATAAAACAATGTGAGTTAATTTTAGATAATAAGCCATTATATATAGGATAGATAGTAGACAATGCTGACTTTCAGTACTAACACTAACCTCAATTAAATGAAAAAGGTAATTGTAAAACTATAGATGTTGAAGTTACAACCTGTTACTCCCACTTTAAGAGAGGTGAAACTGGTCTGATGGATGCTTAAAACCAAAAATTTGTAGACTGAAATCAAGTAGGTAAAAGAGCCAGGAAAAAGCAGCCAGCATTTTGGCCCTTGTCCTCTAAGGTCAGCCAGGACCCAAATAATGATAGGACCCCTCTCTGGGCCCTGAAACTCTGGTGAGTCAGCCTATCTGCTGATCAGGGAGATTAAGAAGACCTGAGAGAGCAGGAAGCCAACTAGTGCACATTTTGCAAAGAGGAAGGCCATTGGAAAGGGAAATGTCCCTGATGCTTCTAAGAGAAACCATGTATGGTCAGTAAGACTCTGACCCATCTTGATAGATGGCATCATTGATAAAGGAAAGAGTCTCCTGTATTTCTCCTTTGCTAAAGGAGCCAGGAGGCCTCACACATGTCCCAGAGTGATCTTTAGGAATCTCAGTCAAGTCTTAAAGAGTAGATAGGAACAAGGTTGGTTTTGACCAACTTGGTCTTAAACACCTGATAAAAGATTATAGCTTAAGGACAGTCCTATGTGGACATTTAAAAGGAAAAACAATAGTTTTTTAATGTAACTTATGATGTACACTTGTTTCAGCCCTACCAAATGTAAGTAAAACTGAAGGCTATAAAGGAAGGGTTTTTGTGTGGGAGTGCCTAATAATGATCACAAGAGTTGTGAATTTGTTCTGAATTTAAAAAGTCTGATTTCATAGACTTACAAATCTTCCTAAACTCCTACATTGATAAACTCTGCTTTTCACTGATATGAGTTATTTTCTTCCTGGGTTTTGGAGACTAGCTGAAACATTAACTGCTTTTGTGATAATTACAAAAAAAGTAATGCTTTGCTCTCCTGTTTATTGTTGTCTTAGCATGATCCCTACCCTAAGTATGTCTTGTCCAGTCACCAGCTATCTGGTGCTGTAGACCTCTGGACTGCTCTGATGCTGAATACCCTTAACTTTCCACTCCCCACATGATACAAAGATTTTGGGTTACTTCCCCTAACTTCCCCCTCTTTCAGTAGGAAGCAGGTTGGAGATGTCCTCACCCATTTTTCCATAAAAATTGAATGTAGAAATTGACAGTGGGGTAATGTAACAGTGATCTACCTTATGCTTTAAATATAGGTGCTGCTCTGCCACTGCAACTTATTTTTAAAATGGACACGGTTCTTTCTCTTCCTCTTTCCCTATTGTTCTCTAATCTCTCCCCATCCCTAATCTTTGGTAAAACATGATTACCTTTCTTCCCCATTGTAGGCAGATTTATTTGTCCTTGAGTACACACTCACATAAGAACAAAGTAATCCAGACTTTGGGGATGGTACCAGAAGTTTTCAGAAATGACTGTCTCCCAAATTAAAAACTGAATTACAACTCCAACAAAGAACAAATGTAATGTAACCTTTGAGTCACTTCTAGAAAAGCCCCTGTTTCTGCAGATGGGCAGAAACACAGCCTGTGGGACAAGAGTCTCCTGTGTTTCTCCTTTGCTAGCAAAGCAATAAAACTTCTTTTTCTTTTCTCTCTCTCTCAAAAAAAAAAAAAAGAATTTTGTAAACTTACATTTAGTAAGCCATTTTCTACTTTGGTTAGGAGCAAATTCTTCAATATTTTAAGCTTCAATATCCTGATTTGCAAAGTGCAAATTATAGCCAATTCTTCAAAGTGTTTTTATGTGGTATGAACAAACTAAAAATCTAGAGCACTTAACACACTAGTATTAATTTAACTTAACTATTAATTATATGTCAAAAGTAGTAGACAGGGGAAAAATCATTGAAGATAACATAGATGGGAAAGTGAGAGAGACAGAATTCAATACAAGGTCTATTAGTCCCAAAGCTCTGCTGTAAATCAGTGTGATTTGTCTTTAAACTCGGAGAGGTTCTCAGTCTTGAAGTTGCAAGAGTCACTGATGGAGCTTTCTGTCTGTCACACGTGTTGAGGCCATTCTTCATGGCAATGCAATATGAATCTCTGAGTGTGGGACATCCCATGTTTCCTTAGTTCCTGCGGACTAAGGAAACAACACTTCCCACTGAAGTCTTTTTGCTCCTCAATGCTTCTACAAAGAGTCCCCTCCCTTTTTATTTTTTTGACTTTCAGGTCCTCTGGTATAATTTTATACCCTGGATATAAAAAAAACTGTGCACAAATATCTAGAGTAGGCACCTGTGCTAGAAATAATGTTCGGTAGTATCATTATAGGCAACAGTTTCAGGGCAATAATCAGCAAACCTTAAGAGAAATACACTTGATTAATCTGCCTTTATCTATCAGTCAGTTTTACCATTGAATGTTGAAAATAAAAAAAAATTATAGGATATTTTAAAATAATTCATGTATGCTGAAAAAGAAATACTAAAATCAATTTTAAAAGCCAAGTCAAATAACTGGGATGGTTACTTTTGGAATTTAGCCATATTTCAAGAAAGAAAAAATTATCAACAGAAATGATCTAAAGTTTGTCTTTTGTGAAAGACCATACCTATTGATTTCACGTTACCTCTTGGTATGTGTAAAACTTCTAGCTCTGGTTATGGTATATTTCGATCTGATAAGCCAAGAACAACTAATAAATGTCACAGGACCATTGCTTAGGAAGAGATATATCTTCCCACTCCCTGTACCTCCTTGTGTCACTGATAACAGTCCACCAAAACCTTAGCTGACTTATCCATAAGATGTTATTGGTCCTTGGGAAGCTTCTTTAGCACTGGGAGAGACACAAATAATTAGCTTGAGATTTCAGGTAGAAGCAGGTGCAAAGACTATTTCCAAGTCTGGCTAGGAGGTACGGTTCTAAAAAAAACGTCCTATTTGGGGAGGAAGATTTACCCCTCCCCACCCCCCACACACGTGGATGAGTAACAATAGATTCAGTGGGGAAAGAATCAAATAAGGGAATAAGAGCTTAAGTCTGGAGCTTAAAGATGGTCGTCTGTTTTAGAGTAAAGTATTAGAAAGACAGCCTAAGCTGCACTCTAGATCTAGAACTTTATTCAGGCAAGGGGGTGAGCAAAGTCAGAGGAAGAAATGAACTTCCACTCAGTTTTACACAATAATAATAGGTGAGTACCCATGTTACCACAGAAAGGGTCAGACAGATTAAGAAAAATAACTGTCAGAGCTCTTGAGTTTACTTTGCTTCAAATAACCTATTTGAGAAAAACTACCTAATTCCACCTATCCCTTGCTGGCTATAAATCCTCTGCTATGGAGACATAAAATTTTTTTTTTAATATTTATTTATTTGTTTTAGTTATAGGTGTACACAATACCTTTATTTTATTTTTATGTGGTGCTGAGGATCGAATCTAGTGCCTCATGCATGCTAAGCAAGCGCTCTACCTCTGAACCATAACCCCTGACATAAAGAGATACTTTAGTAGGAGATGGGGTTCTGTAGTTTCTTAACCAGCCAGATAAGGGTTTGGGGATTATCCTTCCTAAACTTCTTCTATCTTTACCCTGTGCCTTGTAAAGAGTCTTTTGGTACAGGCAGGCAAAATATATTGAAAACTATGGATTTAAAATGTTCAATCCCTGTTGCAGAGACCAGATAGTGTGAAATGAAAAGAATTATAAAATCTTAGCAAATCAAGTAAAGCTTCTGTATTATGAATAATCTTTGCTTGATTCTTGTCACACAAGGCAAAACTGTTTAAAGAAAAAAACAAATCTTTGAAAATGACTAGATAGCCAAGGGAAGTATTCAAGATAAGGGCTCCAATTAATTGTCCATGACATGGGATGACTCACATCTCTGTATTCATCCCTCCACCTGTTTTTCTTCAGGCTTTCTGCTTATCTCCCAACATAGGAGAAATATGAACTATCTTTCCTTCATTGCTTTATAGAAGTGCTTAGAGAATAAAACAACTGCAGAAAAGTAAACTAGTTAAGAATGGTAAAAAATTTATTGAATTCATGAAAATGAGTGCAGCTCAAGCAAAAGTAACTTAAAATAAACAAACCTGCCATTTTTAAAAAGGAGAAGAAATAGTTGATAAAGGTAAGAGATGAAATACCCTTAGTAAAGCAATTAAACCAAAAACCCACTGCAAGCTGACAAGGTGAGGTTGACCATCCAGCATAAGTGCTTTTATTTTATTTTATTTTTCCACAGAAGTAATTCTCTACCAATTAATTAAGAGAAATGGGACAGAAAGAAAGTACTTGATTGTACTTTCAACCACACAGTGGTTGGTCAGAAGCTTCCAGTTCAAGTGCATCTCTTTAAACTACTCAAGCATCGATTCTTTCAATCTCTTTATTCTTCTTATGAGCTATGAACTCCATTATACTAGGCCCACTAATCTCTAATTTCTAGGTGAGGGGATTATCAACAAAATATCTAAAATAAAGTAAAAAATTGGAAGGGACAATAGTAGCATGTTTTCATAATATCTAAGGTATCACCAGTTGTTTTAAAAGGTACATACATATTTTACTTGAAAATACTAGTTCGCCATCAATTTTGTTACATAACTAATGAAACTAATATCCAGCTTACTGGTTTTGTAGATATTATATGCATAATATCTTGCACTTTAATTCAAATGTGGCTTATTACAATAATTATGGTTGATTTGCAGTTCAGTAATGACTACATAAGAATAATTTTAAAAAAGGCATTTTGACAAACATGAGAATTTTCATACTAGTCATCTAGAGCAAATATATATTTCTAAAAACAGTTTTTAGAAATATATATAAAATAATGATTATTTTGCCTGTATTTATGACTTCAAATATTATCTTTTGAATTATATTTCTATTTTTCAAAGGAATTTTATATATAAGTGCTAGGAGTTAAGGCAAAAGTGCTAGGAGTTAAGACAAAAGTATTAGAAGTATTTATTTAAAGGCAAAATTGAAGGCCCCTTATGGAAATGATCATTAAATTTCCCTAATTATTAGAATTCTTATTCTATGGTAGATTTTTTTTTTACTTTTAATTATAAATAATAATTAAATAATAGCAGTTACTAAATGAAATATCACTCTTTCCAAGATGTTATATGATTTTCCTATATAACAAATTGCTAGGTATGGGGATAATTTCTATCAAAACATGTATTCTGTGTTAATAATATTTTAAAAGAGGGCAATTTTATATAAGAAATCTGGAGTCCTAGTGATTCTTTAAAATTTAAAACTAATTTAAAACTAAGAATGAAAAATACTTGGAAAGTATTTCCTCATACAACTATGAGTGAGAGCTAAAGCGAGCTAATTCCTTTAGAACAAGTGCTATCTTCCCCTTTAGTCCTTGCTATACATCAAACATACATGCACTTACATCAGGATAACTTGACTCAGGATAACTCATTGTGCAAAGGCATTTGCCATAGAGATGCAAAACTAGTTTGCTCCCCCTCACCCTCCTTTAATGCTAAGAATCAAATCTAGGGTCTCACAAACATGAAGCAAGCAATCTACTACTGAGCTACACCCTGTCCTTAATTTGGCATTGTGGATGGACAAATATGACAAATTTCTCCTTTACTAGAGGATTATCTATTCTTGCCTTTTTGGACTCTGTAGTAGCCTTAGGGTATGTTCTGGCCAATAAAAGGTTAGATAGCATTGAAATAGGTGAACTTAAGGCAGAAGCTATGAAATAGAATAGAGTTTGTCTTGTTTGGGATGTTAAGTATAAGACAACATTTGAGGCAGAAATTTCACCATTGGCTTCAGTAAAGAAAAAAGAAAATGAGAGCAGAATCAGAACCCCAAAACACATGTGGTTGAATGAGAAATTAATCCTTGTTATAATCCATTATGATGGGGGGAACTCCTATTTTAACTACATAGGTCCCAGCTCAAATTGACTAATGCACACTTTAGTTTATCTCTTGGTGACAGTTAGCAACTGACTTTGTGACTCAATTTTCCTATCAGTTCTCTTTAACTATTAGAATGTGTAAAATTATGCTTTGAGATGTAATATGAGGTCATTTATTTGTTGATTTTTTTCTTCTCTTAAGGAATGAACTCCATGCAACCAACTTTCCTCAAAAAAAAAAAAAATGTGTAAAATTGAAGTTTACCACACTTACATTTTTTGTTCAGAGACAATGAGGTTATTGTCTGCCTAAAGATTTCAATTGAAAGTCTATGCACTTTAATTCCTTGCCTTCCCATATTTTATTGACTGAGGTTTTGAACCATACCATTTTTTTGCATTAATTCTGTTTCACTTTATACTATAAACAAATAAAAAATTCAGATTTCTAAAATATATAATCAAAGTAGATATTGTATCTTACTTTCAATCTTACTTTGTCCCATGTATCTTATTTTTACATGGGAGTTGATAAAATATAAAGAAATTTTTAAAAAAGATTTTTTCCATAAGCCATATATACATATATTAAAAGTAGTTCTATGATCTTCAGGTTTATTTTGTGAACATATTATCTGTACCAGATTAAAAGAATTTTACATCACATTTATTGTTTTGCATACAATAACTCAGACATTTATTAATATTTTAAAAACCCAAACACATAATAAATTTGGCTTCATTTCCCCACAAAAATGGGAAATATATTTCAGTAAAGGAAAATTTTAATTATTTTTACACACCAGTTGCTTGTTGGGGGTTAGGGCTCTATAAAATGATACCCGCAAAAAAAAAATTAACATTAACTGATTAGTACATAAAAAAAACCCAATTTACAATAATATGGTAAGCAATAAACAAAAACTCTTCAGAAACATGGAGTTTTAAAGTAATTTTCAAACAGATAAACTATTACAATATAGTTTATCCCTAACAACACTGAGCCCATTAATAGAGCACTTCTGTACATACAATGGTATAACAAAGTGATACAGTATTTATTGCAGCAACAACGAAATAAAGGTTATCATAATGTATGAACTTAAATACCCCTCACCCCATTGATATAGTGGCTTCTTATTCCTTAAACAGACTCTGCTTTTCACTGTAGAAGGATTAAATCTTCTTATCAAAAGGCACATTCTTATCTGGAAGAAAAAAATATTAAAATGACCCTTCTGTAATAAATTCAAAACATCTCAAAATATTCAGAAGGATTTTCAAGGGAGGGAAGAATATAATAAAGTATTTAATCTACAAAAATCACAATAAAGGACACCATAAAACAATGATTATTTTGTCTGTATTTATGACTTCAAATATTATCTTTTGAATTATATTTCTAATTTTCAAAGGAATTTTATATATAAGTGCTAGGAGTTAAGACAAAAGTTACAGTCACAATGAAGTTATGGCCTCATGTAATATTAATAAATTACTTTGATTGACTTCAGTATGCAATATAGTTGTTTATGTAGTTTCTGTAAATACAATTATTTAACTAATCTTGTTTTTAAAACTTCAGAAATGAGGATTAATTAAAGCTGCAGGCCTGAGAATATGATGTTAAAAATGCTTTGGGTATTTACAGTAATGTAATAAAAATCATCTATACAGAAGACAGGGTTTCAATAAACATAATGGGGCCAATTTGCCCATTTTCTCTTAATGACTGATTTGTAGTATATAGTTAAATTTTTGTCACACATTTTTATGGACATTAATTCTAATTATGTAAGTTCCTTTACTATTATTTAACTTTAAATGCATCACAATTTAAAGCATTTTGTCAAACCAAAGAATAGCCAAAGGATTATTATAAATCTTCTTATAATTACCAGTAATGCTTAGAACGTCATTGAAGATATGGCTTGAACATAAGTAAAGTCCTTTTTTACATTGTTTTACTCAAATCTTAGTCATTAATCTATAACAGAGCTCTACATGACTAGAAGCTACTGAGCTTATGAAATATTTTAAGAATAAAATCAAACCTTTCAAAAATATATTGAAGATAATTTTGAAAAAACTTAGACAATATTTTTTAATTTTGAAAAAACTTAGACAATATTTTTTCCCAATTCTCATCTGTTCAATACTTGAAACATGATTATTTTTATAATGAATTTGTGGATTGTTAAAAAAGCTAGTGGTACCACAGGAAGTTTTCAGATAGAGAAGTAACTGACACAAACAAAGGTTTTAATGTATGACTTCAGAAATGCATCTCAACAGCCATAATTTATCTCAGGACAAATGTGGATAAGTGTAACTATTAAGATCTATCAAATTACATCATGTCCAATATTGTACTGAAACTTTATATTTTACAATATGGCCAGCTCTCCCCCTAAAGAGTACACATTCTTTGGAATTTCCCAAAAAATCCCTTGTATTGGGATTTCCCCAGAGTTCCATCCTGATGTTGCCATCATGACCAGCACCTATTGTATGCTATATGGAACTGCCATTCCCTAACCCCTTCCTGGCATGACTAAATTGAGGACCAAAGTTAATATTTTAAAAGATGTTCTGTATTTATATCGCCCTGAGGAAGATTCTCCCCTGAGGTAATTTTTAATGCATCATTAATCAAACCTACCACCTTAAATCTGATATTCCTCTATATTCTCTTAAATTATGACAATGCTGTCCACTTTATCACCATTCCAGTGGGAGCAGGGAGGTCACTGTTGATTACTTATGTTGAGAGAGTACTCATCTAGAGAATAATTATCCTGAGTCTCACTACTGTAAATATTTTTGATTCCATGTACTTCAAACACTAACCTCTACACGTGTTTGAAACTCCTCACCTTAACTGAAATAGGCTCAAAGTATTATACATTAGTGTTTTCAAACTCAATCTCTTACAAGCTCACTGGAATCATCTTCTAGAACATAAATATGTTGGAATTGTTCCTGCATTGAAAAGCATTTGATGATCTATAAGTCCTCTTGGTGGATAAAATATAAATCCTTAGTGTATTGTTTTGTTAACATAACCTTCCAGATTTAATTTTCTCAATGATTTTCCATGACCCAGTATATATCCTGTATTTCTAGAGGCTTGACAGCATGTACACATCCTCATATAGGGCCACAGCTTGGCACATGCTTTTAACTCCTCTTGACATGGAACTTACTTCTCCATCAAAAGCTCTTTCTTGGTTATCTTTCATATTTGTTAAAATAACCACAAAACAAATGTAACTTTCTCAGTGTGATCTTCTACGTTGCTATCTTTAACTCAGTTGCTCTTTCTCAGTAATATAACAACAATTTGAAAAAACAAACAAACAAAAAAAAAAACACTGAGCATTAGCTTTGCATGAGGAAAATATCCAAGAGTTCCTACTTGGAGAAGTGATATAGAAGTTGTAAAAGCTGTAAAAGGGGACTGGTAGACTCAAAGAAACTTTAGAGACAGAACCAGGAGTGAACAGTATAATCTGTAGGAGCTTTTAACAGGAGGGGTATTTTTTTTGGCAAAAATGGCAGAGATAGAGATTGAAGCTCTAAAATCAAGCAGAATAAATTATGCCTCAGCTGTGGCCAATAAAGACAGAGGACTATATGTGTACACTCTCTTGTGAATAGTACTGTATTTCATAATATGTAACACAAATATTTTTAATATTTCAACATCACTGAACTTGAAACATATCCTCCAATTGAAGGCATCTTAAAATTGCTATCAGACAAGTGGTATTCCTTATGTAGTCATTATTATGTATATGTTCATAAGATTGGTCAAATCTCTTTGTATTGCTGTCACTTCAATTGAAGCATATGCATTGTTAATATAAATTAGGGATATGTTTAATGATGTTTAAAATACCTTTAAAATAATATCATGAATCATCAATGAAGTCAAGTAATTACATATGAAGAAAAACATGATGACAATAATAAGCTATAATTTGATATTAGAAAATCAAAGATTTATCACTAGAACCTTTGCTTCAATTCCATACATTAGTGTCAATTCTACATATTCTTCCCCAAAATGAAGATTTTTAAGATGGGACAATACTCCAGATAAATGACATCTAATTTCTGTTCTGATAAGTCATTATTTACAAAGAAATGCAACTGCAAGCAGAAGTTGCCAATTTCATTATAAGGGATGAAAAATGTAACAGTTTTGGAAGGCTGATATGCATAATTCTTGCATAATTTGAAACTATCATTACATTGTTTTACAATTAAATTGGTGGCTATTTCTTTCCCTCTTTAGTGATCAAATTAAACAAATAGTGCCTTAGATTATATAAATACTGATGTAAGTCCCCACAGAAATTAGATCATTTGGGAGGGAAGGGAGAGGAGAAAAGACAGGTAGACGCTTTCATTAATGATATTTAAATATTGAATTGATAAAAAGTTTAAGCTGGAAAAACATAGCTGAAATTGAGAAGTTGAACTTCTTCAACAATAGTATATAAAATGTAGAAAAATTAAGAATGTTCCATTCTTGCTAAACAATATCTTACAGTAGTGACATGTCAACTAGTACAGAAAAATCTAAATCTAAATGCAGATAATATTTAATGCCTCGATGGCTTCCACTGTGTTTAAAACAGGAGCACATTAATTCAGCTGTGTGTGCAAATATGTTTAATAGTCAAAACATTTATATATATTACATATACACATAAATATATATTCATTCATTCAATCACTCAAAACATTAAGTTTTTATTAACCATTAGGAATATTGCTTCATATTGGAGAAAATGTTAGTGATCAATCAATCAATTAATTAAATAAAAGCAAAAGAAAAGGAAAATTCCCTATTGTCTTATTATAAAACCATAAATATAGCTTAAAAATCTGTATCAGAAGAGAAAGAAACCATGGTTTACGTGGAAAGACTGGATACTGGTACCATGTTGGTCAGTTATTTCCTGGATGTATTAAAGTATTTTTTTAAGGGATAAAACAAATAGTTTCGAAGGGAATATTAAGGGTTGTCCTTTTACTGTTATTTGCACGGTGAAATTGGCAATGATTACAGAACCCAGAAACTGGGATCGTTTAGAGATGCACCCCAATTACATAATTTGACGGGTGTCTAGATAAAGAAGAGGAATCAAGACTCAAGAGATTGGTCTAAGGTCATTCTGTTTTTCAAAAACAGAAGCATAAGATTCACTTGACTTTGCCCCTTATTTACCACAATACTTTTCAGTCATGGAGGATTTAATCATTGAAATGTAATGATTAGATTGAGCTATCCAAAGCTCAGTTTTCTGTCATTTACAAAATTCCTGCTGTAGTAAAATAATAATAATAATAATAATAATAATAATGTAGAAAAGAGAAGGGTAAGACCTACTCTGGTACTCTGGTTATGACAATGGATTTCTACTCCATCTAAGAATAAATAAAAAATATACTATTGGTATATTGTAAGTTTTGTCTTATGCTATTATTTCCTTGGTTGCCTCTGGCTTCTCTGTAAAACTGCTAATTGTTAATGGATCAAGTAAAACTTTCTCCTATGGCTCAACATCAACTGAAAAGTGAAATGTAAAAAGGAACATACACACACAAAAACTACATGAAAATTCTATTATTACTGGATTAAGTAATGATGAACATGGTATGTTTTTTTTTTTTTTTTTAATTTGGATAAACATCTGCTAGACTACTAGTAACAGTGGACATGTTAGGCAAGAAATTTCTTTCTAAAGCAAATACTGGCACTTTAATATATTCCTATATTCTATTTACTTTGAATAAGATAACTTTTGTGTTTACTTAGATGATCTTTTATTTTGTACCAGGGATTTAAGCCAGGGTTGTTTAACCACTGAGCCACTATATCCCCAGAGCTTTCTATTATTTTGAGCTTTCTATTATTCTTATTAAGTTGGTTAGAGTCTCACTAAGATGCTGAGGCTGGCTTTGAATTTGCAATCCTCCTGCCTCAGGCTTCTGAGAACAGATGTGCACAACCACACCTGGCTATTCTGACAATATCTTATACTTAAAATTAAAATAGTGTTTTAGAGATTAGAACTACTTTGAGATTGATAACTGTTTGAATATGATCTTTTAAATTAGGGATTTTGATTAAAAAGTTGTATCAAAACTGTTTTCTGATTCTGAAATGCTTATGTTAGTAGCCAGAAAGTATTTTATGGCCAAGTAACACTGGGCAAAACATGTAATGAACATATACAATAGCAAATTTGATGAAGCAAAATAGAAGTAGCCAAAAAGCAAATTTAGAGCTTTTTAAATTACACATTTGACACAAATTACTAGAGTAGCATTCAAATGACAGAAGTACTAGTTTTTGGAAGCAGTTACCATAATTTTTAAAACTGTCTTCGAATATACATCATTATAAATAATAATTTTATCATTTAGTAGAAATCAAACATAATAGCATGAACATATTGTTTCCTTTTATTGTTTTGTGCTATAAAGCCATGCTTTGCATCTTTTTATCAGAGCCTGGTTATGGATATTTTTCATCAACATTTTTCTTTCGGAAAAATAAAGATAATATTTACAAAGCATATGCTGTCTTACTCCTTATCAGATTTTCTGTCCAAAGGAGCTGAGAACTCTACAAAACAATTTAAAAACCGAGATTTGGAATTTCAAGTGTGGAAGAATGAAACTAGATCCCTGTCTCTCACTTTACACAAAAATCATCAAAGACCTAGCAATTAAATCAGAAACACTAAAACTACTAGAAGAAAAAAATAGGATCAACACCCCAACATATTGGAGAAAGTACTGCCTTCCTTTAATAAGATTTTAAAGCTCAAGAAATAAAACCAGGAACCAATAAATTTGACAGCATCAAATTAAAAAAGCTTCTGCACAGCAAAAGAAACAAAAGCATTAAGAAAGAGCTCACAAAATGAGAGAATATCTTGACCAGCAACTCTTCCCACAAGGGTTTAATATCAAGAATATATAAAGAACTCAAAAAGCACTACAAAATATAACTGAATAAATGTACAAATGATCTAACAGACATTTCTCAAAAGAAGAAATAGAAATGGCCAAAAATATATGAAAAACGTTCAATGTCATCAGCAATCAGGGAAATGAAATCAAAACTACTCTGGAATTTCATCTTATTCCAGTTAGAATGGCAGCCATCAAGAATGCAAATAATAGGGGCTGGGATTGTGGCTCAGCGGTAGAGCACTCGCCTAGCACAGGCAGGACCCGGTTCGATCCTCAGCACCACATAAAAATAAAGGCCTTGTGTTGTGTCCATCTACACCTAACAAATAAATATTTTTTTTAAAAAAAAGAAATGCAAATAATAATTGCTAATGAGGATGTGGAAACAAAAGTAAACTCAAGCACTATTGGTAAGACTACAGATTAATACAACCACTTTGGAAGGCCAAAGGAGATACAATACAGGTACATCAATGTTTAGAGCCAAATTATAGAATCAACCTAAGTGATCCTATAACAGATGAATGAATGAAGAAAATATGGTATATATACTCAATGGAGTTTTACTCAGCTATAAAAAAGAAAATTACAGCATTTGCTAGTAAATGGGTGGAACTAGAGAACATAATGCTAATTGAAATAAGCCAGACTCAGAAAGTCAAGGGTTGAGTGTTTCCTGTTTCATATGTTGAACCAACCTTGCATCCCTGGGATGAATTCTACTTGATCATGGTGCACAAACGTTTTGTTATGTTTTTGTATTCAATTTGACAGAATTATATTGAAAATTTTTGCATATATGTTCATAAGAGATATTGGTCTAAAGTTTTCTTTCTTTGATGTGTCTTTGCCTGGTTTGGGGATCAGGGTGATATTGGCCTCATAAAATGAGTTTGGAAGTGCTGCCTCTTTTTCTGTTTCCTGAAATAAACTGAAGAGTGTTGGTATTAGTTCTTCTTTAAAGGTCTCATAGAATTCGACTCCGTATCCATCTGGTCCTGGTCTTTTCTTGGTTGGTAGGCTTCTGATGATTCTATACCTAGAAGACCCAGAAAGTTCCACCAGACTACAACTAGTAAATGAATTCAGCAAAGTAGCAGGATATAAAATCAACACCCATAAATCAAAGGCATTTGTGTATAGCAGTGACAAATCCTCTGAGAGGGAAATGAGGAAAACTACCCCATTCTCAATAGCCTCAAAACAAACAAACAACAACAACAACAACAACAAAAACAACTTAGGAATCAACAAGAGGTGGAAGATCTATACAATGAAAACTGTAGAATCCTAAAGAAAGAAATCAAAGAAGCCCTTAGAAGGCAGAAAGATCTACCTTGCTCTTGGATAGACAGAATTAATATTACCAAAATGACCATACTACCAAAAGCACTAAACAGATTTAATGCAATTCCAATCAAAATCCCAATGGCATTCCTCATAGAAACAGAAAAGACAGTCATGAAATTTATCTGCAAAAATAAGAGACCCAAAATAGCTAAAGCAATCCTTTACAAGAAGAGTGAAACAGGTTGTATCACTACACCAGACCTTAAATATACTACAGAGTAATAGTAACAAAAACAGCACGGTACTGGAATCCAAACAGACTGGTAGACCAATTGTACAGAATTGAGGACACAGAGACTAACCCACAAAATTACAATTATCTCATATTAGATAAAGGCACCAAAAACATGCATTGGAGAAAACATAGCCTCTTCAACAAATGGTGCTGGGAAAACTGGAAATCCATTAGCAACAAAATGAGATTAAACCCCTATTTCTCACCATGCATAAAACTCAAATCAAAGTGGATCAAGGACAAGAAATGTTTTGTAATATTTCTAAAATTAACTTCTAATTAGATAGGTTAATCTAGGAATTAAATCAGAGACTCTGCGTATATTAAAAGAAAAAGTAGGCCCTAATCTTAATCATGTGGGATTAGGCCCCTACTTTCTTAATAAGACACCTATACCACAAGAATTAAAACCAAGAATTAATAAGTGGGATGGATTCAAATGAAAAATTTCTTCTCAACAAAAAAACAACCTGTGAAATGAATAGAGAGCCTACATCTTAGGAGCAAATTTTTATCCCTCACACATCAGACAGAGCACTAATCTCTAAGGTATATAAAGAACTCAAAACCTAAGCACCAAAAAAACCCAAATAACCCGATCAATAATTAGACCAAGGACATGAACAGACACTTCTCAGACGAGGCTATACAATCAACCAACAAATATATGAAAAAATGTTCATCATCTCTAGCAATTAAAGAAATGCAAATCAAAACTACTCTAAGATATCATTGCACTCCAGTCAGAATGGCAGCTATCATGAAGACAAACAACAATAAGAGTTGGCAAGGATATGGGGAAAAAGGCACACTCATACATTGCTGGTGGGACTGCAAATTGGTGCAGCCGATATGGAAACCAGTATGGGGATTCCTTGGAAAACTGGGAATGGAAATATCATTTGACTCAGCTCTTCCTCTCCAAGTCTATACCCACAGGACTTAAAAACAGCATACTAGAGGGACACAGCCATATCAATGTTTATAGCAGAACAATTCACAATAGCTAAACTGGAACCATCCTAGATCCCTTCAACAGGTGAATGGATTAAAAAAATGTCGCATATATACACAATGGAATATTACTCAGCAATAGAAAAGAATAAAATCACGGCATTTGCAGGTAAATGGATGGAGTTAGAGAAGATAATGCTAAGTGAAGTTAGCCAATCCCAAAAAACCAAATGCCGAATGTTTTCTCTGATATAAGGAGTCTGACTCATAGTGGGGTAGGGAGCGGGAACATGGGAGGAACAGAGGAACTCTAGATAGGGCAGAAGGGTTGGAGGGGAAGGGAGAGGGCAGGGAGTTAGCAATGATGGTGGAATGGGATGGACNATATATATATATATATATATATATATATATATATATATAAAATTCTTTTTTATAATTGATGCATTATAATTTTACTTAATAGTGGGCTTCCTTGTCATATATTTATACATGCACATAACACAACTTTGTCAATTTCATTATCTGCTGGCTCCCCTTTCCTCAGTTTTCTCCTCTCCTTTCCTCCCGAGTCACCTTCCTCTACTCTACTGGACTCCTTCCTATTTTCATGTGAGCCCTGCCCTCCTGCTTTTTTCCCCTAGCTTCCACACAAGAGAGAAAACAAATAACCATTGACTTTCTCAGTCTGACTTATTTTGCTTAACATACTGCAAATCAGTGAGATCCCATCTCAAAATAAAATACAAAATAGGGCAGGGGATATGGCTCTATTAATTGGTTTATGGATTAATGTCATAACCATGTATGTAATATGTTTTCCTAGAACTTTGAAATGGCTCAAATGTTGCTTTATTAAGAAAAGGCACTTAAGAAAAAATGTATCTTAAATAAACGTCTAATTAGATAGGTTAACAGACTTTCACTAAGAGTTAAAGTTCTCAACAATGCATTTATTTAATAATTTGTGGGTTTGGGTAGATTGACTGTTTATTTAGTAGACTGAGGCTTTAACTAAGGGCCTCATGCATGCTAGGCAAAAGTAAAATCTCTGAGCTACATCCCCAGTCCTAGAGAATATTTTAAATTATTTTTATAATATATTCAATACTTTAAAAAATTCATCAGGAATATCAGAGTCAGCAAAGAGATCCTTTCAGTACAAGGATAAATTTCAAACAGCAATGGTTTTGTTTCCTGATATTCTTTAATGGCTTATTCTCATTTGTTCTGGTTGACAAAATAGGTAACTAATACAATCAGTACAGCAACAGGAAACCATAGGCACCCAAGGATTTGCTATAAAAATGACTGTAAAACCTACTTCATCCATCACAAGATATTTGTAGTAATCTGAAGGCAGTGTTATTTATAACAGTAACAACAACAGCAAAGAGGATGTCACATTTCTCAACTTTTCTACTATTTCACTTTGTATCTTTAAAAAGATGAATGTGGCTACTAGACAGCTTGATATTAAAGGTCAGCAGAAGAAGGAGAAAGACTAAAGTGAGAAAAGTTAAAGAAAAAAGAAGGCAATAGAATAAATGGTAAAAGGAAATACTGTTTATGAATACTTTTAATATGTCAATTACAACTGATGATACAGGTTTTATTAAAAATAGCATTTCTGATACTTATTGTATAGTGACCCTTTCTGTATGTATCTTTCTCTTTCTGTATGTAGACATATATTTTTAAGTATTTAAATAAGTGTAAGCAAAGCAGCTATGTTTCAATTAGTTGCACAATCATGTTTGTAAAATTAAATATCTTATGGAAAATTGTCTTAAAAAATAAAATTTTCCCATAACACAAGAAGAAACAAAATAGTCCTATATCCATTAAAGAAACTGAATTTATTACCAAAGTACTCTAAAAAATTCCATTCCTTGATGATTTATTTCACCCATGAGCTCTATCAAACATTCAAGGAAGAAATAATACCAATATTAAACCAATATTTTTTAAAAAACAGATGAACACCTATGATTTCCTAACACATTTTTATTTTTTTAATTGGTGTATGATAAGTATACAGAATGGTGTATACTTATATATATGCATATTTATATAATTTGACTTTTTATGAGAACTGCAACATTTTAATATCAAAACAAGACAAACTATAAAAATATAGATGTTTTCCATTTACACATATACAGGAAGGTAAATAGATGTATACATCTATTACATATATAATTATAGGAGGCAAAAACCATTAAGAAAACATTAGCAACAATGTATAAAGAGGATATCATGATAAAATAGGATTTATCCTAGGAATGTTACATTGTTTTGACCTTCAATTATCACTCCATGAAATTCACTATATTTACTGATTAAAGGGTAAAACATAATTTTAACAATGCTAAAAAAGCATTGAAAAAATTTAACACTAATTAATGTAAAACCTCTTAATCTAAAAATAGTTGGGAACTTATGTTAACAGAGAATATCTATAAAATTGATGTTATACTAATGTTATACTTAATATAGGAGGTAGTTGTACCTAATATTACAGCTCACTATAAAGCAACAACAATCAGAATAACTTGATTCATAACATGAACATAATCCAAGATATTCTCCTATTTTAAAATCAGCTGATTGGCAATCTTAACTGCCCTTAGTCATTTAACTTAAGGTACTTACAGGTTCTAGACATTAGGATGTAGACATTCACAGTGCTATTCTGGCAACCCCTTGGTCAAATTTCTTTTTCAGATCCTACAAATATGTGATAGTACTATCTCAATACAAGTATAATACTTTTCATCATTTTTTGGGGAAAAGGGAATGTCATTAACCAACCTTGTCATTTTTCATTAATCACATTAAGATCTATGTTCAACTTTCGCAAGAGACATTCAGAATATTGAATCCACTGTCAGATTTGCATGTTTATTTCTAATATCAACATTTAGAAAATCAGATGTCTTGCCCATCATATCAGCTTCAATTAAGTAATGGGTCAGGACTATATAGATCTCATTCTAGGAAGTAATTTCTAAGACCAAGAAAGTCACAGAAATAAACATACCTCCACCTACACCACTATGAAAATACTGCCCAGTAGGAAGAAAGATGTAGCCACATTCTATAAAGTGAAATACAGAAAGAAAAAAAAAGGTTTCCTATTGGCTTGAACTTTGAAGTAAGTTACAGAAGAATTCTAGTATCAGTGTGTTTACTTAAATAATTTCTATAATTGTTTGAAGCAGAGAATAGGCTGGGTATGTAGCTCAGTGATAGAGCCTTTCCCTGAATGTGCAAGGCTTTAGGTTTGATCACTAACACTGAAAACAAAACAAAACAAAATGAAAAAGCAAACAACAAAGGGAAGAGAATAAAAAGAAAATACAAAAACTATATTTCTTGTCTTTGCTTTTTTGCATCCTGAAATATCCATAATTGTTTTTCATTTTTAAAAAGAAATGTGAGCCTGGCTTAGAAAGTACATGCTTACTGATTTGAGCAAGGTTGAAAAATGAAAATGTTAGCCAGGCATGGTGTCACATGCCTATAATCCCAGTAACTCAGAAGACTGAGGCAGGAGGATCACAAGTTTGAGTCAGCCTCAGCAACTCAATGAGGCCCTAATCAACTTAGCAAGAATCTGCCTAAAATAAATAAATAAATAAAGGCTGAGGATGTGGTTCAGTGTTAAAGCATCTATGATTTTCTGATTTCAATCCCCAGTACCAAAAGAAGAAGGAGGAAGAGGAGGAGGAGGAGGAGGAGGAGAGAAGAAAGGAAGAAAGGAAGAAAGAAGGATGAAGAAGGAGGAGGAGGAGGAGAAGAAGAAGATAAAAGCTGATATCTATTATCTCAAAGACTCTGTTGTTCTGTATCGCTAGCCTAGTATATATACTAGATTGTTAACTACACAACTGGCCATATTGTGCATTTTTTGTTCACCAGTATAACCCCATAGCTTCATACAGGGCCTGGGACACATGATAGATAGAATCACTGATTTTCATAAAGAATGAGTCCATGCAATTTGCTCTATCCATTGAAATATTGCCTCAAATTCCTCACAAGTTAAAACTGACTTCACACTTTTTGACCCATAATATCTGGTATGATTTGAACATGATTTGAGTGTATCCCCCAAGGGTTTCTGTGTTAAAATTTAATCCCAACTGTGAGGTATTAAGATGGCAAAAGCTTAATCTGACTTTGGTATTTAATTTTGGGGCCTTTAGGAGGTAATTAGAATTAAATAAGGTCATTAGAGTAGACAACCCATGTTGTTAATTTTACAAGAAAAAAAGAGACAACATGCATACTCCCTGTCTCTTACTATGTGATGCTCTCACAGTCTAAGTACTCTACTAAAAAAAGACCATCACAAGATGCAGACCATTGAACCTCTTTTCTTTAAAAAGTTACCTAGCTGCAGGTATTTTATTATAATAACATAAAATGGACTAATCTCATATCACTCCTAGAAAGCTCAGCAATACAAAAATATATATGCACAAGGTTATTAATTGTAGTATTATTTATAATTTTAAAATAATTTAAAACTACCTAAATGTCAAATCATAGATGGATGAATAAGCTATGAAATATACCTACTATACAGTAGTTATACAATTATAGAAATAAAAATATAACTGTGAAATTATATGCCATGACTTGCAAGAGATATTAAGCACAACAAATAGCATATAGAGCATAAGAACCAGGGATCTCATGATGGAAGAATACAATTATGGAAAGATAATGCAAAACCAAAACAAAACCAATAAGTATAGACTGGAAAGGGAGGTATGAAAGAATACTATCTAAATTATGCATGTATATAACATATATACACACACACACACACACACGGATGCATGTGTATATATACATTCACAGACCGGTCTCTGGTGAAAAGGTCTATAGAAACCCCAGTCTCAAAGAGCTTACTAGGTCCACTCAAAGGAATGAGAATTCCTTGGAGAAATAGTTGATTTCATGGGTGGGGGTACAAAATGATCCTGGTATAGTAAGAAGGTTAAAAATAAATAAATAAAGGATGAAGTCACAAGGGAACAGAAATCATTTGGTAATGCTACTAGTGGTGACTTCTGGGATCACTTGGAATCCAAATAAACAAGTACATAAATGAATTACAAACCTCTGAAAACAAGAATGTCATTAGTCCATGATAGATAGATAGATAGATAGATACGTAGATAGATTAAAAAAATTAAACAACATTTGCTTATGGTAGAAAATTAATGCTGACTAGTTACCATGGAGAAAATACTGAAGTTAGAAAATCATCATTTTGCAACTATCTAGTCAAAGGTTAGATTGTGCAAAATCATGATAAATACTATATACAGGAAAATTTTTATGAAAATGGAAATTTTTCATGATTTTAAAATATATCCCAATTAATTTTGAGGGAGGAAAAAAGTAACATAGTGAAGAAGTTGGATAAAACCTTCAAAAGGTGCATAACAATTAACACTGCAATGAAGGATATGTGAACACCCTGTGGTCTTCAGTTATCATGCATGTTCTCTTTAGCAGTTCAATCAAAATGCATAACCTGAATCTAATTATGAGGAAATATAACATCAGGTAAATACAAATGAGTGGTATGAGCTCTTCTATATCCATAGTATGAAAAAAAAAGAGAACAAAATAAAATGTTAAGAATGGTTGAATTTGGGTAAAAAGCATCTAGGACTTTCTTTGTAATGTTTTTACTATAAGTTTGAAATTATTTCTATAAAAAATATTTTTAAAAAAGTAATGCATGAATATATGTCCTTTGAAGAAGAAAAAAATCAAACAGGAAGACGTAAATGGAAAATAAAATGAATTATCAACCTCCCAATGTTATCTTTTCCCCACTAGAAGCTAAACTTCACAAAGTCAAGATTTTTTTTTCCTGTTTTTTGCTCAAATACATCCCAAGCACCCACACTGGTGCTTGGCACCTGAACAGCTCCTACAATATTCATTTACTGGAGAGATGAATGAGTAGATACAAGTTATGATTGTTACGGTTTGAATATGAGGTGTCCCCCAAAAGTTCACACGTGAGACAATGCAAGAGAGTTCAGAAGGTAAATGATTGGGTTATAAGAGTCTTAACCCAATAGCGAATTAATTGCCTGATGGGATTAACTGAGTAGTAACTGAAAGCAGGGTGTACCTGGAGGAGGTAAGGCAGTAAGGGTGTGGTTTTGGGGTCTATATTTGTATCTGGCGAGTAGAGAACTATTTCTCTGTTTTCTGATCACCATGTGAACTGCTTCCCTCTGCCACACACTTGCACCATGATCTTCTGCTTCCTCTTAAGCTCCAAGGAATGGAGCCGGCCTGCTACACCAACTAAGACCTCTGAAACTGTGAGCCCTCAAATAACCTTTTTCTCCTCTACAGTTGTTTTGGTCAGATCTTTTAGTCACAGTGGCAAAAAAAAAAAAAAAAAACTGACTAAAACAACTATTTTCCTCCTCCTTACTTTACGTAGATCTGTATACTAAAATTATTTATTTATGAAATAAATTTGGTCAGACTACTAAAAAGCTCACGAAGATTTCATTATTGCTTTTTCCTTAGTATTTCTTCTCCTTTGCCATGAAAACAGAATACCTAGATCCCACTGATAATACATTCCAAAGCCCCTTGAATAATTCAAGTCACTCCATGTATTTGCACCCTCTAAATGGTCTTCTTTCTTATCCTCTTACTCCTTACCCTGTTCTCCTCCAACCCAACAGAGAAATCTTTATAACATAAATTTTTTTTCCTATGTCTTAAGATTTTCAGAATGAATTTTCATCACCTGTAGAATAATTGATGAGAAGCATGAATAGCATGCATTACAAGTGTTTCAAGATATGTTTTCTTAGCTGGGTGCAGTGGCATATGCTTGTAATTCCAATGAGTTGGGAGGCTAACACAAGAGAATCATAAATTTTAAGCCAGCCTCAATGACTTAGTGAGGCTGAGAGGCCCTAAGCAACTTAGACTCTGTCTCAAAATAAAAAGAGCTGGGGATGGTAGTTCAATGGTTAAGTGCTCCCCCACACCCCCGCCCTCCACCAAAAAGATATGTCTCATTTTCTCTTTCTTCATCTCTACTGAGATATAGTTGACAAATAAAAATTGTTAACATTAATAGGTATACTTAGATGTTTTGATATACATGCAGTATGTGAAACAATCACAAACAAGCTAAAAACATTTTCACCTCAAATAACTACCATTTATTTTTCTGGTGAGAACAATAAAGATTTACCCTCATAGCAAATGTCAAGTATACAATGTACTCTCATTAACTGTATTAATAATATATAATAATAATAATTAATAATAATATATAATACTCTACTGTCTTTTACCCACTTTTGAATCAGGTTATTTGTTCTGTTTTATTTTGCTATTGAGTTACATAGCTTCTATATAAATATTAGATATTAAAGCCTCTCTCCGTGTGTATGTGTGTGTGTGTTTATGGAGAGAGATACAGAGAGAGAAAGAGAGAGAGAGAGAGAGAGAGAGAGAGAGAGAGAGAGAAAGAGAGATCCTGACACAAAAATACAAATACTACATGATCTATCTGTATATACAGAGAGATACAATATGTAGTATGTAAGTATACATAGTTTGTATACATCCAAATATCTAAAATCCAAATCTTCAGGCAAAAATTCCAAAGTCCAAAAATCTCTGAGATCTGAAACAAACATCTTATATAAGGGATATTAAAAGGGATATTAAAAACAGAAGTTCATTGGATTAGACAAAGGGGAATGAAGGAAATGGAGGGGGAATGGGCATAAGAAAGATACTAGAATGAATCAGACATAATTTTTCCTATATTCACATATGAATACATGACCAGTGAAAACTCCACATCATATGACCACAAGAATGGGATCCTAATTAGAACTTACACTCCATGTATATATGTCAAAATATAACCTACTGTATGTATATATAAAAAAGAACAAATAAAATAATTAAAAATTTGCTGCAGTCTGGCTGGGCACAATGCAGGAGCCACTTGTCAAAAGACACGAACTTTATTTTTAGAACACACACACCAAACCACACAGCTCCTCAGGAAAACCCTTCAGAGCCCAACTGCCACCACCGGCTTCCCACAAGCCTCTCAACCTCCCCCACTCCTCCTGCTCTTGAGGCTGATTGGCTGGGTCGAGTGGGCAGAGCCAAAAAAAGTCCCCCAATGAGCAGCTCCCTGGTCTGAAAGGGTGGGGAAACAGCCCAATGAGCATCATCGCAGAGGAGCCAATCAGTTGGCAGCTAGAAGTTTGCCGGGGCCACTGTGAGTCAATCATCAGCTGGCAGCTGGAAGTTTGCTGGCAGCTGGAAGTTTGCTGGGGCCCCTTCAGCTGTGGCTCTCAACAAAAATTAAAAAAACAAACTATGTTTCCTGCTATTACATAGGTTGCCTTTTTACTTTGTTGATTGTGTGGAACCTTTTTAGTTAGATGCAGCCCTAATTATTTTGTTGCCTGTGATTTCTGGGATCATGTTCAAAACATCATTACCCAGACCAATGTCAAAAATGTTTTCCTCATGTCTTTTTGGAAATCTTTTTTGGAAGCCATATATGTAAGTCTTTAATCCATTTTGATTGATTTTTGTATATGGCAAAAAAGAATGGTTTCATTTCATTCTTCTGGATGAAGATGACAGTTTTCTCACTAAAATTTATGGAAAAGATTGACTTACGTATCTTGAAATATCCTTGCATTCCAGGGGCAAATCCCATTTGGTCTCACTTAAATATTCTATTGAATTCAGTTCGGTAGAATTTCATTGAGAATTTTGGCAACTTTGTTCATCAAGGGTATATTAACCTGTAACTTTCATTTGTTGTATCTTTGGTATGTTCCCTTAGTAAAGAAAAATTCTTTTGAGAAAGACTGGCATTGATTTTTTTTGAAAATTTGTTATGATTAACTTTGTGAAGTAATTTGTCTTGGGATTTTTTTTTGTTTCTCTGCTTTAGACAGGACCTTGTTATGTTACCTAAGCTAGCCTCAAACACATAATTATCCTGCCTCACACTCCTGAACAGCTGAGGTTATAGGCATATGTACTACCATGCACATTTCTTGGGGAATTTTTGATTACCGATTTCATCTCCTTTCCTTATTAGCCTGTTGGGGTTTCAATTTATCCTTGATTAGATTTTTGTTGTACAATCCTACGCATTTACTTTTCTTCTAGGTTATCAAATCTGTTGGCATATAATTATACATGATCTTTTTTATTTGTGAGGCATTACCTTTCACAACTACTGAACTTTGCAAGCTTTGTCTTTAACTAGCATGCTGAAATAAATGAACTAGAGTTCAAATTAAGTCCATCTTTGGAGACAATCTTTTTTTCTTTTTTCTTTTTTGGTCCTGGGGATTGAACTCAGTGGCACTCAACCACTGTGCTACATCTTCAGCCCAATTTTGTATTTTACTGAGAGACAGGATCTCACTGAATTGCTTAGTGCCTCACCATTCCTGAGGATGGCTTCGAACTCGCAACCCTCCTGACTCCTGAGCTGCTGGTATTATAGGCATGCACCACCATGCCTGGCTTGGAGACAATCTTAAGTTGTTAACAATTTTGTTTCCTACCTTCCATTTCTATGTGTAGAGCAGATGCCTCATATGTATCTAAATTATTTCAATATAATAGCTGTGAAAACTTTTAATTTTAATAATAATAATAATATTAAAAAGAGTGAGATTCCACTGCCATCTTAATTATTAAAACACTTTCTTAGAGTGAGCCCAAGATGAGAGATATGATTAGTTATTCCTTTAATAAGTCTTTGTTCCCGACTGTATTTCATATTATTCAGTTTTTAATTCTAATGCATAAAGTACCTAATATATTTAGTGACTCTTAAATGAAAATCCACAAATTTATCTGATACACAACGTAAAAAAAAAGTTAACAATCAACAATATTAACCTTGTTGAAAACTCTACAACATTTATAGGCAATTTAATGGGTTTTTAGTGAGCCAAACCAAATGTTATAAACGTGTATATATTTTAGTCATGTTTGTTTTTTAAGAGGCTAAGATCTTAATGAGAGGTTAAGACTTTTGTTCACATCTGTCTATCTAAGTTCTAATATTAATATAATTGTATAATTAAAATTATATAAATATATTTTTATAAAATGTATAAATTTTTGTCATTACTTGAAGTTCTTTTATTTACTTATGAGTCTTTTAGTTGTTATTTATTTATTTATTTTTTTTTGTGGTGGTGCTGGGGATTTAACCTAGGGCCTTGTGCATGGGTTGGCAAGCACTCTATCAACTGAGCTACATCCCCAGATCCTTTTATATACTTATATATGTATGTATATAAACATACACATATACACAATAAATATATAAAAATAAAATTTTAAAAATACATGGGACTTTTTAGTAGTATTGGTAATTCCTTCTTTTATATATTAATTTATAATAATATATACATAAAATTTCATTTGTATATATGACTCAATACATATATACACAATACACTAAAATATGGGATTTAATACACATATACCCTTTATTGATTAAAATACAAAAATATAAAATTTAGATTCTATACATTATATATAGTAAATACATGAAATTTAATAGCCTGAGTTTTGTTCATTCTTTTCTTTTTAATTCCAAGATTTCTGTACTCTTTAAATTTGTACCTGATTCTTGATAATAATTTTCCTTGACCTAAGAAATCCCTTTTTATCCTAACATATCTTTACTTAATGTGTAGGATCTTCACTGCATCTTTTTCTCATTCTATCTGCACTAATTCAATACCCTTGTAATTTCATTTATCCAAATATCTTAGGAAACGTCTTAAAATGGAGTGAGAATAAATCTAAATACATATATTTTATTTACACAGTTAAACTATCAGAACACCATTAACTCTACAATTCTGTTTTGAAGTACTATTTGTAAATAAAATAATTCAAATGGAAAACAAAATGCCTTCAGAATATAAAAAGAAAAAGATTACTAAATTCCCCCTTACACAAACACACACAATACATATTGTAAGAATAAAGAAGTTAAAACTAAAGCATTGCAAGGAAACCTACAATAAAGATACTGGAGGCAGATGTATTGTACTCTTTATGGCTATTTCAGAATAGCAATGTGAATGTGAGCTATTGGCTGGGTAGTACACAGAACTTCATTAAAGAGAACTCAATAATATCAATTAGAATAAAAACTGTTAAGTGAACATCTACATCTTAAATTTTCTTGGCAAGGACTTGCTTCCTGATATATGGAATTAAACTACTGAATACTTACCTTCTAGGATGATTGGCATCAAACAATGTGTTATCATCATCCTCATCATCTTGTTCTAGAGGTGTTAATTCCATGTTTTCTATGTTAGTGTCCAAAACTCCGTATCTCCTGGTTTTTCGGTTTCTTCTTCTCATCCTACAAAATACAGCAAATTAATGAACAAAAATTATTTTAATATAGGATAGATGATCCTAAGTTCATATTCTAAATTTAAAATAAACAATCCCTATGTGTCTAACATAGGAGGCACTCAATACATAGATGGTTATATTTCAAGTATATAATTCACACCAAGGATTACTTATGATTCATTAAACAAAATGTATTCCTATGATTGTTTCCATCACTGACATACTCTTTTTTGTCACTGACATACTCTTTTTTGTCACTGACAACTGGTGGTGGTGATAGATAATTTTCTAAATCTTAGTTCAGGTACAACTTTACCAAAGCCTTCTATTCCAGCTTTGCCTCCATATCTTTTTATCATTATATAGGATTAGGTATTTTTTGCAACATTAAGAAACTGTATGTATACATATATACTCAAATTCTAGACTGGTAGCTTGCAACATATCACAGGCTACACATCAGAATCACCTAGTTTCCATTAAAAAGTAGCATGCTCAGGACATAATCGCATTAGAATTTTCAGGAATAGGAATTAAGCATCATTATTTTATTAAAGTTCTACAAGTGATTCCAATGTGCTGAAAAGTTCTATCCTAAACCAGTGGTTCTTAAAGTGTGTCTCTCTGGATCCCAGAACCATACTAACCAAGAAATTTATAAGAAATAAAAATCTTTATGCTCAACATAGACTTAAGAGAACAACAAACTTTGAAAAGAGGGGCCAGAAAACTGTGTTTTTAACAAATACTTCTTGTGATTTTGATGCATGCTGGAATTTGAGAAATAGTGCCCTAAAGTAATGAAAATATTAGGATACTAAATATAAATTATTGTCAGCTGTGTATATGAAAGGGTTTCATAATATAGAGTTCTACTGTCTCTTTTACAATAATTTTTTTCTTTTCCTTCAAATCATTTAGCTCAATTTGCAGTCATGTGGGTATATGTTTATGTGGGTGTTGATTTTTCTGTCTCTCCCATTAAGTTCCATGAGGGGAGCAACTATACTTGTTTTATTCACCATTATATAATCACAATATACATATAGTTAAGATGCTTTTGAAATATTTGTTGAGGGTTTGCATGACAAATTGAGTGGCACCAACTTCAAAGATAAGCATTTTCAAACACGACATGTGAGCCCCTAGAAGATAGTGTCCTACATATACATGCATACATATATACATTCAACAAATACTTGAGAGTTCATAAGCATTGGGTACTATACTAGCTTCTGGGTGCAACATGCCTGATGTATAAATGTATAAAATATTACTAGTCCTGGACAAAAAACTAATTTCTACCACACACTACCTATATACCTATTTATATATCAACCAAAAGTTAACCAAAGGTGAAAGAAGAAAAACCAAGTGGATGTAATTACTTAAGTAGCTAAAATAAGGCAGTGTGAAGTTTATGCTAGCCTTATATAGTGAAAAATTAAATAAATTTAGATTAATATTAATATGTATAAGTATATGTATGTATATGTGTGTATGTATGTGTGTCTGTGTGTGCATACCTATACGTACCATGTGATCAGAAGTCTAAACTTTTTCTGTTAAAGGACTGATAGTAATTTTGGTTTAATGGGCCATATATATTTTCTGTCATATATTTATATAACTTTTCTGTTTCGTTTACAATCCTTTAAAAATATTAAAAAAAAATATCCTTAGATATTTTGGACTTCAAAAAACGTGTCAATGGACAGGACAGTCTATTTACCAACCTCTAACTGAGATTTACAAAATTAATTAACAGGAAAACCAACAGAAGGGGATAAAAGCATAGCCTCTGGAAAGAGGATTGAACTTTTTGTGCTATATGATTTAATAATTAAGATGGTCCTTAAATATTTGTTGAGAGAGTGATGGTTTTCTGCTTTCCTTTGATTTAAAAAAGTGAATACACAGTAGAGACTAAAACCTTACTGCAACATTGGTTATGGATACTGAAGAGCTATGATATCTCCTTTTTGCCAGTCTTTTGCTCACTTTTCTAAAACAAATGGCTTCCCAAACACTCTGGCATTTTTAGTCAAGAATTTAATGTCATGTAAAAGAATTTATAGAAATATATTGGATTCTCCCAAGTCATATACATTAAATAGTCAATCTGCTAATAACTAGGCTATTGCTAGTCACAGGATATTTTGGCAAGTCTTAAAACACAGAAGGGCATAAACACAGAGTTTAAGGATTTTGTAAAAAAACTAATCTCAGCAAATCTTTTTTGCTACTCTAAAGGTCTTCATCATACCTAGAATGAATTCCTAATTTTCCAGTGAAAGCTCAAATCAATCTTAATAATAACACTGTTTTCTGTATTTCTGTATGGTG
Organism: Marmota marmota marmota; assembly: GCF_001458135.2. Classification (NCBI taxonomy): domain Eukaryota; kingdom Metazoa; phylum Chordata; class Mammalia; order Rodentia; family Sciuridae; genus Marmota; species Marmota marmota. The sequence continues at coordinate 58,420,045 of NW_026000026.1, read as the reverse complement.
TACACATTTGACCATATGGTGTAAACATTTGCATGGGTTTGTGCACTGTATTGTTTATTCTAGTCTATATTGTCAATATGTATATTATCTATATATTTTGTATTGTAGGTTTCTTTTTTGTAATCATGGGTATAAAATATATCTTCCAAACATGAAACTTTTTAAAAACAGAAACCTATTTCATATAAACAGGCAGAATATTGTTAAGCTTTAAATAAGTGGGGGACTCAGTTCAATTTAAATAAATTTAATATTTTAGTATATGTACTAATTCATACAAGAATGAATCAAATTATCAAAACCAATGTATTATTAAGTAGAATTTAGAACTGATATGCTACTTCTTGAAAAGTGTTTTCCCTTAGTCCAAATAGGGAGAGATAGCTACATGGTCACGATAGCAACAGGACCATAAAACATTAAATACAACAAAACATAGTTACTATCATATGCTGTGATTTTTTTTTTCCTCTAGGAGGGTCAAAAACCCTTATAAAGTCTTAAAATTATTGTGTTAATCCAATGAGCTACTTAAACTACAAAAAAGTAAAATATAATATACATCATCAAGAAAAGTCTAATTTTATCTACTGATATACAGTGTATATTATTCTGAAACAAAAGAGTAAAGGGGGCTTTAAAATCTTTAATTTTCATAGCCATATTTTCTTTCTTACCAATAAATGTTTCACTAAGCTCAACTTGCCTGTATATGTGTTTATAATTATATATATTACCACATAATAATATGCATATTTTTCTATTAGACATAATAAATACCTATCTAATATTAAAGTATATTTTGTGGTTCCCAATGAAGTATAAAAATAGGAAATTCATGTAACAAAATACAAGAAAGAATGTGTGGAAGCCCAAAAGAACAAAAGATTTTAAAATCGAAACAGTTACTTACATTGAATTACATTCACCCAGCACATAGCATGCACAAAAGAATTATCCTGATCATATTCTTTCTAGATATTTGAATTGGTAACCAAATAGCTGTCTTAATATAGACAAATATTTCTTAATGTTCAATTACACTCAGCTTGGTCAGAACTATTTCCTGTTCTTACATGTAGAAATGATAGTATAAAAATAAAAGTACTAAGGTAAGCTTGATAAAACTGCATATAAAAATTGGATGCCACATAAAATAAACAAAACAGAATAAGACTTCATTTAATTTTACTACTTTATGCAAGGAAAAAAGTACAAATCAATGTAACTTGTTACAACTTGCTGTATCCACCGGAATTGACTCATACCTTTTGTTCCATTTGTTTTCTTTTAATGGAATATATGTAGGGTATGTATTAAATATCAACAATATAAATAATAATATTCCTTAATTTACTCAATAACACATTCAATCTATACTGAAGAATGTTAATTACACATACATGTTCTTTTGTATATGGTTAAACATGATGATAAAACAGGGTAAACCTCAATAATAAATATACAACTATTGATATAGAATATCTGTCTTGACTATTTTTATCATAAAGTGACCAATAATGAATCTAATTATTGACCAAACAATAATTTGAAACTATAATTTTTGCCATAGAAACGTAAGTAAATAAGTTAGTGAGCTACAATTTTAGTTGTCTATGATTTTCATCAGGAAGTCCAGTCAAATTGGATACAAGATAAATAGTAAAAGTTATTTTTGCTAATTTGACATCTCTCTCATTTTTAGACCTCATTCTCATAACTCAGTCCATCAATTCTCAGTTCTAGTACTTCAGGAAGCAAACACTGATAAGAGATTAAAGCATTTTATGGGCTGAACTTTGCCTTTCAAATATTCATATTGAGGTCCTAACTCCCAGGACTGGAGAATGTGATCCTTAGATCACACCTTAAAGATAGGGTCTTTACAGAGGTATTCAATTAAACTTGGGTCCTTAAGGTGAAACTTAATATATTATGTCTGGTGTTCTTATTAAAAAGGAAATTTTGAGATTACATGAATACAAAATGAATGACATATGAGCGTGAAGACAGTCATCCACAAGCCAAGGAGAAAGGTCTGGAAGAGATTCTTCACTCATGGCCCTCAGTTCAAACAACAGAAGTTTAACCCCATTTGTAAGACTTTCTTATAGCAGCTCTAAAAAATTAATACAGCATGCAAGAGATTTATTTATTACAGAAAAAAACCTGTGAAGGATAGAGGGAAATAGAGAAGGCCAGAAGATACTACAGCAGATGATGCAGGTTTTAAGACCCATGAAAAATAGTGGGAAAGGATAACTGGATAGTAAGATGTGCAGCTTGTAGTACATTTCTGAAAGAGTTTTGATCAGGCCAATGGTGTGTCTTCAAGCAAAGACTACCCATTAGCTGTCCCAAGTCAGTCGGGATAGCTAGATTTTGCTGCACTTAGTTACTGGCTGAGCAGATACCTAAGAATTATGATCTTGACATTGATGCCACAATGGATTAAAGACTGCAACAGTTGGAGGCCGTCGGTCAACCATGCTTCCTGCAGTAGGTTATCCTAATATTAGGCAGGGTTATTGTATTTCCATAGCTGCCACCAATTACAAGGCCCTATTGAGTGTACTTCCTGGGAATCATTGAAATTCTTTTATGTTGCTCCACCGTATCATTGTTATCATCTTTTCTCCTATCAAAACAGCATTCTAATTTACTACTTACACCAACTATGGCAACAAACTAAACTGCCCTTTATCCCCTCAAACCTTCAATGAGTTCCCTCAGCATTCAGTAATGAGTTTGTAATATGATCTTCAAAATATGAGCACAGCATGGCTCATATTAACAGCTCTTGCTCCACTTTGGTCTGCATTTCGCATTCCATTTCACTTTCTATAGCCCAGTCACAAAGCCTTCTCTCAATCCTTATGGGGGCCATACTTTTTCTGCCACTGTACTGACAGTTTTTACACTCACATTACTGCTGTATTAGTGCTTATTTATTTAGCTTTAAAGATCAAGTATCATTAATTTAGGAAAGCCTTTTCTGATCTATCTAGCTAGATCAAAAATGCCTCCATAGTATGAATGCACCTTACTGGCAAAGTACTCATCAAATGTGTACTTGTGTCTTCCTCTTTCACTTCGCTCCAGGCGGAGAAGCTGAATGTGTAATCAGCAGTGGATTGTAAGTACCCGAGGCAAAGAAAGCTCAGGGAGCCCCGCCTTATTTTTTCTTTTTTTTTTTTTTTTTTTT
>NW_026000026.1:58399402-58412902 GCF_001458135.2 Marmota marmota marmota | reverse complement strand
GAGAGAGAAGATGGGAGGGGAGGGGAGGGGGGTTAGTTGAGGATAGGAAAGGTAGCAGAATACAACAGTTACTAATAGGGCATTATGTAAAAATGTGGATGTGTAACCGATGTGATTCTGCAATCTGTATTTGGGGTAAAATTGGGAGTTCATAACCAACTTGAATCTAATGTATGAAATATGATATGTCAAGAGCTTTATAATGTTTTGAACAACCAATAAAAAAAAAGAGAGAGAGAGGATTTTTAAATATTTATTTTTCAGTTATTGGTGGACACAATATCTTTATTCTATTTGTATGTGGTGCTGAGGATCGAACCCAGCACCCCGTGCATGCCAGGCAAGCGTGATACCACTTGAGCCACATCCCCAGCCCTAGATAATATTATTATATCAGTATTAAATTCCTGTATTTGATAGTTTTGTAAGAATTATATAAGAGAATATCTTTTTTTTTCCCAAAGAAAATGTGGACTAAAATATTTAGGAATGAAGGGCATGATGTCTATAATGTATTTTCAGTTTGTTCTACAAAAAAAAATATGTATATATGTGCATGAATTTCTATCTCAAAAACCCTAGCTCTGCTTCTATTGTATTTTTATCATTTTTTACATTGCAGTGACCTCCCTCAATTACCTCAAAGCTGCTCCACAATTCATTTCTCACTCTGTCTTTTCCAAAGAGAATTGCTATTACAAAAATGCTCCATTAATTTAAGAAGATAGGGGAAAAACATGAACAAAATGAAACTAGTGGAAAATTAAAAATACATGAATGAAATTCAAGAGATGAAAAACATTATCTGAAATAAAAAAAAAAAATGTGTACTTGTGCACTTATTTAAGTTACTATTTTTCTTCTCTACCAGACCATTAGTTTCATAGGAGTAGGAGCTCTACCTGTTTTGCTCACCCATAGTACACAGGTTCTTCCATAAATACCTAATAAATATCTGTTAAGTAAACTGACTGAAATATGTAGATTAATAATATATCTAGCATTTTCTCTCTATAACAAAGATATTTACAATTTTAAATGGAAATCATCTCCTCTGGGAACAGGAGCCAATAAGAATATTCTCTTTTGAATATACCAAAACAAAACCTAAAAATCTAGCCAATTTTCAAATTCTAATATGGATCTCAGGAGGTGAATAATTGCCTTCTGTCTCAAAACAAAACTGTATTACTAGAATATTTAAATAGGTACTCACTTTGGACCTTTTTGATCTCATTTAGGTATATCTCAGGGGATTGTCATACTCAAACTAGAATCACTAATATTTAGCTTATATCCTATGCTATGGAGCTTCATTTTTAGCTTTTGATATGCAAAATTTTCATATTCTTACAGTTAACCTATACTTTACATAATGGACATATATCCTTTCAAAAGCAAAGTGGAATTTTTAATTCTTTTTAAAAATTCTCTGCATTCTATCTGGAATAATTTCCAATACTAGAGATATTTTTGCCTACCTATATGAATGAGTGTTCGAATCTTTTTAATCTCAAGATCATGATGCGTGGTATACTCTGATATATAGCAATAATGCTTCCAGGACAGGTTGAAGTATATGTGACCCCATAACGAAGTTCTCAGACTACTATACTTCTGAATTTTTTTTGGCTCCTTTTGCAGTTTTTATTGGGTCCTGGCTATTGGCCTGACAGCTACCAAGTTTAATACTTATAACAACCTTGACAAAGTGCATCATCAAATAGACAATTGTCCCCAAAATGTATCTTATCACTGTTCATCTCCAGGAAACTGTTCAATGGTAATATCCAAAGTTTAACAAAGAAAATATCAAAAGAATGTTCATCTGTGTTTAGAACACTGCAATGTTGCTTTTCCTCAGAGATACCTTTTTTCATCTAGTTTCTTGTAATTCAGTCCATATAATCAGTTCCTGAACTTAGATTTTTGTCTCTTGTTTGATGACAACCAGGTGAAGTAAGTCCTAAGTTAATGTCATATTGTCATATATGTTGACTTTAAAGTGCCCCGTATGAAAGTATACAACAAATGATTTCCTCATCATTTCTCCTCTTTATCTTTACAAAGATTTCTTTTTTTTCCTTTTTGACCCTAACGTTTAGAATGTATACCTTGATAATTCTTCTGACTTCCATTTCTAAAAGTTCAGCATAAATTTCTTTTCTAGTCAACTTTAAATTCCTATCTACTAAGAACTCCTGGGTTTCCCCCCCACCTTGGCCTCTGACTGGCTCTATGGCAAACCCTATTAGTTTTCTTCTACAATCTTCTTTTTTACCCTACTCCCCACTTTTTTACCCTACTCCAGTCTTCCCAGACCTACTTTCTTGTTGATTTTGGTTTCAGAGGTCAGATATCACACAAATGTGTATATTTTATGTGTGTGTGTTTGTAGATATATATTTATTTGTTTATATTTATATTTACATATGTATATATGTTGCATATAAATTGAAGTTTAAAATGTATACATGTATTCATACAATATAATTATATGTTTCAAATGGAATCTGTCTTATAAATGCCAAAAATTGTATAAAAAGTAATAATGACAGCCATGTTTTAAAATATGTGAATGCATTAGAAAACATAGTAAAAATATGTAAGATATACATTTGTAATTCTAGACACAAAATAATCTCCATAAGAATAACTCATATCTATTGTACATTCACGTATGCCAGCTACTGAGCAAAGCAACTTATAATCATTATCTTTTTATAATCCTTGCAAACAATTCTATTAGGAAAGTACCCTCATATTACATAGAAAAAGGCAGAGTTTAGAGAAAATTAAATATGGGACTATAAATTGGAAAGCTGGGATTCATACACAACTACTTTTACTACCTGACTTGAGTTTTAAATCATTAAGCTAAAGTCATTTCATGATAAATTAAAGTAATACTAACCAAGGTCACAAAATTAATTGACAAACATTTTACGATCCTCAATACAATGATTTCACATTGTATCAGACTGAATAATTTTTTAGTTGAAATATATTTTTTGTTCACCCTTCCGTTGTAAAAGTAATGACTTGGCATCTACTTGCTTTAACATAAATAATTATGTTGTTCTTATTAGTCCATCTTTTAGTTTTGATCACTGTAATAGAATCTGCTTTTTGTTTTGAGACAACCTTCTGCTTACGGCTTATAGAACCATGATTTTGTTAGAAAGCAATAAACTCTTGCCCTAAGGAGTATATAATGATTGTAATAATTGGTGTAAACTAATCATAACAATATTATTTTCCTTTTGCCAGTCATCATCTAAGAGAGAGGAAATGAAGCAGCTCAGACAAATTAGATAGAAGGAAATGTCTCTGGTTGATTTTCTAGGAAAGACTTTTCTCACTGATTAAAAAATAAAACAACAAAAACGAAAAAAAAAAAAAAAACAAGAAGAGAAAGCCTCCTTTCAGGCCCCAGCCCCCTTCCCTCCATCCTGCATGAAATACTACTGTGTGGGAACATAATTTTTAGAGCTTATGTAGCCCTAGCATAGAGAGAAAAAGATGAAAAAATTCAGAATTCTTCATTATCTCATAAGCCTACGAACCAAACCATCAAACCACTCACATTCATGACAAGAAAACAACAACAAAATTTAATGTGTATTCTAGTTCTTAGAGTTAAAAACCTCCTGATCCAAACATTTAGCATCTTAGCTTCTGTGTCACATTGCCAATTTATATTACCTAGATGTATATTCCTTATAACCCTATTCCTTCATTGAATCTTTCAAGTAGGATCTATTAGCATGCCCTTCTCTCTGAATAAACTGAACATGTTTTCTTAGCAGTTTCCAAACAGGCCACAGATTTTCAAAGCTTTATTCCACACTTGCTTTTTCTGCTGAGCACAGTGGTCCCACCAACATCTTGATCATCAAATCCCTTTTTAAAAATACTTTGGTTGTAGAGGGACACATTTTTTTTTTTTTAATTTTTATGTGCTGCTGAGGATCGAACCAGTGCCTTATATGTGCTAGGCAAACATGTAAGGTAGGTACCACTAAGCCACCACCATCACCAGCCCCATCAAATCTTTTTTGTTATATTCTCTCCTCAGAAATTTAAACGTCCACAGAAAGAACATAACTGTTTTCAAACTGTTCTCTTTAGATTCCTGAGTTTCAGTAGAGGTATAGCCAGTCACTGCAGTTGTATGTTCAATTAGTTTATAGAGAGACCCCACCTCTAAAAAAAGAATGTAAATATATAAAATATTAGAAAAATGTACACAAAATACTATTGTGGTATCTGTTAGATCCTCTGGTCCTACTTCTTCCAGAGAAAAATTGCTTTAACTATAAACTTTTCTGAATGAAACACATTGGTTAATTATGTTTTCTACCATGTAAAATCACCTAATCTCACCCCAAAATAATATGATATTAATATGAGCACCTTTTCTAGACCAGGATTGTCAATATCAAGGGTGGATTGTGACCTATGTTAATGCCTGAAATACAAAGATAAGATAAACCAATCAGAATATGTGTATAGGAAAAAAATGCACCCACATATATGAGGCATTTGACTGAGTCAATTCTTTTATGAAGATTAAAGGATCCATGAGGATACTCAAGTTATCATGAAAAGAGTAATAGGTCATAGAAAACTTAAGCTAAAAGAAAGCAAAATATGGAGTCAGAAGCTTTGAAGTAGTAGAAATAAATATACATAGTGAATAATTTCATTGGCCAAAAGCAAGAAAAACAAAACTAAGCAATCAAGGAACAGATAAATTTTGTTAATTTTCCATGGAAGCATCATTTTTTTAGATTAATATACTTTTCCAATGGGAATCAATTCATATCTGTATATTCTATATAATTTTCAAGAAAACATGGGGAAGTGATGTCAATCAAGGTAACTGCAAAAGTATTATTTAATTGTGCATTATTTTTAGTTTAAATAAGAATCGGTTTTACTGTTCTATAAGATGCAAGCTCATCTTAAAAAGTAAAAAAATGCAATCAATCAATTACTTTAAGAAATCTATGAGTAACAGAGAAGGAATGTCCAGTTAGAATTCAAACTCTGGATTCTATAGGGGTTGTGCATTTTTCCAGGTATTACAATCTTCTGGTATATGGATTTATATGGTAACATTATTAGTGCTTAGCACACATGGACCTTCCCCTACCAAACCCCAAATACATATGCGTACCTCCCAGCTTTCATACAGTTAGGCTCATATATACTTTTGGTAAATAAAACATAAATAGAAATAACTGCCATTTCTTTGCTAAGGTAGTCAAAAGCTCCTGTGCATTCTCTTGTGTCTAACACCAAATCCTGACAACTCTGGAGGACTTATGTTGAAATGGCAATATCATAATATGAAAGGCAGCTAAACTGCTGAGTTATCATATGTAAGATAACTGTCCTGGATGATAGTGCAAACCTGCAGATGAAATTTCATAAACATGAACCTTATCCCATAAGATGCCATGGGACTTTGCTGCCCAAGAAAATGTTATAGAATGATAGAATTATTCTGCATCATTCTGTTCAATAATGTAGCTATTGGTGATGCAATAATTGAGCCTTGAAATGTGGCCAATGTATCTAATGGACTGGAATTTTAAATGTCATTTCAGTTAAGTTTTTAAACAATACAGTAGCTATTGCTACTATATTAAACAGTATGGTCATAAACAATTATAAGCAAAAACATATTGTGATCAAAAACACATTGGAAGGAATATTATATATTCAGTATAAGATAAGTTCAAGGACAGACATATTTGTAATGGAGAAAGAACAACAGTATCTATTATAGAAACCTATTGAGTTGAACATAATGTAAGGACAGTGTCATTCAGAAAGAGGTAATATTCTAAAATAATATTTAGAAATAAAAACTAGATGATTGGATGTGAACAGTAACTAAAGAGACAAATTTGGGATGGCACAGGTTTCTAATTTGAGAAACTGTAGATATGATGTCATTCACCTAATAAAAGTAATGCTGCAAGAATTTGTTGAAGGATAAAAATGATAGTTTCAAAGTTGAATTTTAGGAGACTGTATCCCTATCTACTAATGAGTTAAGTGACTAAAGTCTATAACTCAGACAGCAATTAAAAGGTTAGAGGTGGAAATAAAAGAAATGGATAGATGCATAGATCACCCAAAAAACACTGACCATCAAAGCATAAGGAGTTAAGAAAAAAGTCCAGACAACACTGAAATCTCAGGGTGAAAATCATTTTTTCACACAAACATTCAGTGAATGCCTTTGTATTCCAGGAGCTGGTCAGGGCCTTGAAGGACCAAACGTGGATAAGATACAAGCCCTATTCTCCAGGACATTAGATGTGTAGGAGAGTTATAAAAGTAGGAAAAATAGTTCATAGATGAGACAATTCATGGAGAAGCAAGAAACTAAATAAAGAGGTAAGAAGAAAATCAGAAGTCACAGAAACCAAAGAAAAACTAGTGTATTGATATCTATAGGAAAGAAGGGAAATATCTGTAGAACCAAGACAATGTGCTTATTAATTATCCTCTTAAAGAGCAATTTTAGAGTGGTACAATTAAAAGCCAGACTGCAACAAGAAGAGAAGGGAAAGCAAGGTATAGAATGGGGACACTTCAATGGAGAATCTCTCTCCAGTCGTGCCTATACTTTTACTTCCATAGGAGCTTTATTTAGATTCCCTTTTCATGGCTTCTTTGGTTTCTTATTTTCCTATAGTTTCAAATATCCTCTTCTACTGTCTCTGTCCCCACTATTGGCAATCATCCTTAAATAGGCAATTTTCTATATCTCTAATTCAAACTTCTCCCTGCTTATAGATTTAAGATTACTAAGAATGACCAAAATCCAAAGAGTATAGGTCAACAGAAAGTAGATTCAGTTACAAGGCCAGCTTTTAGATGACTTGATATCAATTATAAAACCCTCAGTCTACTAGACAAATATAATAGTTTTGTTACATTGTTAAATGGCTTTTCAAATAGCCTTATGTGCAGAAATGAGATTTCAGAGAAGCTACTTTCAACCACCTTAGTCTCTTGTTGTGATATTCTGACAAGCTGAATTTATAACCACAAAAGGCAACAATGCTCCTTTATTGGATAATGAGCACATTGAGGTCAAACATGACTTGTTTTGTCATTTAAGCTCCAATATCCAGGATAGTTTGGGAGGTATAACAGAAACTCCAAAGTACTATGAACTGATTTGCATGGGTTTAAAGGTGGTTCATATGATTACTTATCTGAGTACTTGTTTACACAATTCACAATCAGCATCACCCTTAAAAAAAAAACCTCCCAACAAGCATGTTGTATGATTACTGATGTATTGATACAAAGTTCCCCTCAGCTCTTGAGGTCAACTAGGCAGAGTCTAAGGGAACACTATCTCATATATTTATTCTACATGGATGTCAATTTCTATGGGTCATAATATGAAAACGGTTGGAAAGCACTCTTTTTGCTTAATATCCCAACAAATTAAAAAGTATTTACCTCTCAAAACTGTATCTATAACACATATTGCTTAAATATATAAAATCTTAGTATCACATACATAAGAACAGAGAAAAAAGATTGTTTTAGAAGTACTCCAAAAAGCATTAGTTATGTCTACATCACAGAAAAAAAAAATGAAAAGATATGTAGTCAAAATAAAAAATGAGGAGAGGAACAATAATCATTACTACAAAAATGTCTTGAGGAGTTATTATATGCCAGAAACTATGCTTAGTACTTTAAATAGATCTTTGAAACAGTCCTTTCAGGTAGATATTTTCTATTTCATAAAACATGGGCTGAACCTTACAGATGGCATGTAACTCGCGTGTGAAGCTTGGATTAGACCTCAGGGATGTCGACCCCCCCTCTCCACACACACCTGTCAGGATACAATGAAATAGGATAAGGGAAGATAAGGGAACAGAAGTCAGCAGAGAAAACAACTTAAGAATGGACTGGTGTTTTAAATTGCTGGGTTAAAAAGGAAAGATCTACTACTATCCCCCATCCCCTCCCCTCCCATCTTCTCTCTCTACCCCATCTAGTAGAGGATAGGAAAGGCAGAAGAATACAACAGACACTAGTATAGCAATATGTAAAACAGTGGATGTGTAACCGATGTGATGCTGCAATCTGTATACGGGGTAAAAATGGGAGTTCATAACCCACTTGAATCAAAGTGTGAAATATGATTTGCCAAGAACTATGTAATGTTTTGAACAACCAACAATAAAAATTAAAGAAAAAAAAGGAAAGATCTAGTAGCATGGAATATAAAATAATTCATACTCATTCCTAAAAGCCTAGAGCAATGCACACCCCTTGTTTTGGTGACTATATTTATTTTCTTGCAGTACACCTTACTCCTTTATTTGTGTTATTTCTCCCACAATAAACATTTGGTGAGATAACAATTAGAACTGTTACCATCCTTACTATAGGTGAGTAAAATTTATTTATCCTTCCCTGGAATTTGATTCCTGAACTGAGGGTCTAACAATCAATCAATTAAAAATACCTAACAACTGTCACACTCTCATGCAGTAGAGTGTTCCTGCAATGAGACCTCTGCATGAGTTGGCATCAAGTCCCCCAAGCTTGCTTGATTCCCCAAACCCTAATCTTCAGATTTTCTTTGACTTTTTACAAATCTCAAAATTCTCACAGTAAATTCCCTTAAGTTAAGCCAGAATTTTATTTATTCATTTATTTATCCCAAACACATTCATCAGTAATATATTCTTTCTTTAATATTAGAAGAAAGCACTAAAGTAAGTTCACAGAGGAAAAGCAGGAGGGAGGATATTTCTGTTGAAAAACCTAATAAAGTAATCACTATATTCTCTACCTTAGCCTTTATTTCTTAAGTCTAACCATGCTTACTTCACTTATTAAATGTCTGGGTTAAGTACTATATTCTATCCTGTATACAAATGTAAAATAACCTCTACCCTCAAGCTTTTCTTAGTATTTTCTAGTACTGTCATCTCAAACTGATGATCCCTGACAAACCTGACTGCCATATCACTTACATCATCAATCCTCATCTGCATGACATTTTGTCAGTTCACCACATAGTCAACTTAATATTTATTCTAAACACATGCATAAACATTTTTTGGAAGGTAAGTTTTATCTCTGCAAAGAATATCAATCCTTGACAACTTGTTATTCTTAAATACATTTCTAAGGCCCTGGGTGTCTATACATAAAATGTTCAATATATATTGCCAAGCTGTATAAATGAAGGAAAAACAGGACAATCTGCTTAGTAGAAAAATTCCGCTTTCCATGGATACATAAACAACTAGAATAGTGATCCATAATTGCAAAGACTTTCCCATCTATGTGCAGCTAATCCTTGCCACAGGGTCTGGTACTGATACATATTAGGTGCCCAATAATATTTTCTAAATCAATAGCAGTGACTAAATACACAAATGACTAAGTAGATAAAGTAGTCCATTTATGCCCAGTTGAATAATTTCTATTAATAACATGATTTTATATGTTGAAATCACAATTCTGGAAGAAAATTAATTTCTTAACTCATACAATTAAGTAACTAGATGGGAGAGAGGTGGTTACCAGTCTCACAGACATAATTTATTAGTGTCTGGTTTCAGAAAGAATTAAAGATATATGTATGATCAGATAACAGAGGTTGCTTTAAAATATCACCATTTCTGACTACATCTAGCAAATTAAGAAAATCTTTGAATGAGGGGAGGAGATAGCATCAGAAATCATTTCACCTTGGCACAGACATGATAATCGATAAATGTTCAAGTTGAATCATTTTTATAAAACAGTAAAATGTGGAGGTTTATTATTTGTCACTCAACAAAAACTCAAATATTTTACACAGTTCATTTTTTTCATATATTAGACATTTTTACGTGTTATATGACTTTAAATCAGTTATTTTCCTCATAAGAAGAAGCCCAGTATTTAAACTTGTTAAGTAAGTTCAAGTAGATCTGGGTTTAGGCAAATCCTAGATGGGTATGCCTGGACAAACTATTTAAACTTGCTCAGCCTCAGTTATCTCAAGAATATTTTACCAATTTCAAAAGTTTTTGCAAGAATTAAATTGAAAAATGTACATAAAATATGGAGCATTATTATCAGAGACAGATTAACATTTTATAACTATTTGCTATTAAGATGGCCAATAAAAACTCAAAAATAATGTTTTAGTTACAAAGAAAGTTTCTTTGAAAGAAACTTAATATTATGCTTTCATTTACCAGCTTGGATAATCAAATTAAATAGTTTGTTTCCTATAAGTATTAATAGGACCTGCATTTTTTTTTTCTTTTGAAGTTTTTATAATTTAATTTTTACTTGGAACATAATAAATATACTCAAATATGGGTACAGTGTCATGGTTTAATACAAGTATTCACTATGTAATGATGAAATCAAAACTAGTATGTGTCCTTATCATTTCTTTGTCTTTGGAGCTGTCATACTTCTCTCTTCCAATATTCCAGAAAACATATAATAAATTGTTGTAATTGACACAGCCCCCTACTATGCAGTGAAACACTACAACTCATTCCTCCTATCTGTATTTTGAAGAACATTATACTAAATGAACAAAAGACAAATAGGGCATATTCTCACATCTGTGGAAGTTAAAAATGTTGATCTCAAAAAAAAAAAATAGAATCATCATCACTGCAGGCTGGGAAGGAGACAGGAAGGTAGAATGGAGAAATATTATATAAGGAGGATCTGTGATTCTGCAATTTGATACCATTTCATTATATGTTTACTATCTGTATGATTGATGAATGACTCTCTGCTCCTCCAGTATACAAGTACCATGGAGACAGAAATGTTGATCCCTATCACCACAACTATATCTCTAGTGCACAGTATTAGGCAGCTGAATAAATACTGATTGCCAGAATGAAGGCTATGGATGCTAAATTTCACACACATCTATACCACATCAAATAGCCTTTATCCTCATTTCATAGAAGAAGGAGTTCTAAAATTGAAGAGGTTAAGTGACTTTTGCCAAAGATTACAGAGGTAAAAGAATGGAAGAGTTGGAATCCCAGCATTGGTGTCTTTCCAATACACCATACTGAATTAAAAAAGAAAAAGCAGCAGTGACATGGTATGAAAAGAGAAATGATTCTCTGCTTTTAAAGTATGGACAATTTTCACATACTCATACCAGAAATTGCTTTTATATAATCAATGTGCATGCTCAAAAATAATAACAGCCCTCTAAAGTGATTTTGTTTTAGCTTTATATATTTTTATACATTTTATATATTTTTACTGTAAGAATCTTTCACAAAGAGGAATGAAATGTAAGTATTAAGATCTTCATACTTATTTCTTCTATCACTAAGTAGCAATTATCTCTAAATTTCTAAACTTCATAATCTAATTGTACAGTAATATGAAGAATTAACCAAGAATATTTACTCATTCAGCAACTACTTATTCAGTGCTCACTATATTTTGTTCAGCATTGGGCATATAGTAAAGAATTAAACAAATAAGCTTCTTTCATAGACATTATGTTTATCTTGGAAAATGTACTCTGTCCCTTCAGTGTTCCTTGCATATATTTTTCAGTTACTCTGGAAAGCAACTGACTGTTCTTCCAAATACTTCTTCAGTTAAAAATATAACTGAATTACATTCCAAGACAATTTGGAAATCTCAGAGTTCAATATCATAAAATTTTACAAGTAAAATATTCTCAGTGTCATCTCATAACAGTAAAGGGAATGATAATTTTGGCATATTCTTCCCCCTTGGCACAGACAACTAATGCTGATTCTCTGTTGCACATATTTTGGAAACGGGGGCCAAAATGAGCATCCACCAAAATGAAAAGCATAATCTGGAAACAAAAATTGTAGGCTCTGAACATTGCCCAGATATCGTTAGCATCAATCAAGCTTTGGACCTTAGGTAGACAACTAAATTTAGAACTTGGACTACATGAATGTGTTAAATACTGGGTGAAGAATGTAGTTTTTATTAGCCATGGTTCAGCATTTGGCAGTTTCTCATACAATATGATGTTGCATTATCCAATAGAATCTGATTGAAATGGCTGTAATTTTCAAGTTTTACAGCAATGAAGACAGGAAAATCAATGGTGATAATCACTTGTATTTAAGATTACAAATAAACCAAAGTGGAAAAAAAATTAAGAGAATACCAAGAAAATTATTCTACTATCCATTGTGTGTGTAAATATACACACATATATATACATATGAAATACAATATGACCTTAATACTTGCTATAATAGGTAATTTAACAACCTTAATTCCTGTATAATAGTGTTGGCCTGAATTTGATGGTCTTTGTGAATCAACAGTATCTAGTTCAATAATATTGCTTATACCAGTAATTTTCAAATGGTTTGAATCCCTTTACATTCTCAAAAATTATTAATGGCCTTCAAAGGACTATTATTTATGTAGATTGAGTATATCAATATTTAATATACTGGGCTGGGGTTGTGGCTCAGTAGTAGAGCGTTCAACTAGCATGTGTGAGGCACTGGGTTCGATCTTCAGCACAACATTAAAAGAAAAAAATAATAAGTGAAAGAAAGGTATTGTGTCCATCTACAACTAAAAATATATTTTTTTAAATTTAATATATTAATTAAACCTTAGTAAACTTTTAAATAGTTATTGGTTTAAAATAATAAATTATAGGGGCTAGAGTTGTAGCTCAGTGGTAGAGTGCTCACCTTGGACGTGCGGGACCCTGGGTTCGATCCTCAATACCACATAAAAATAAATAAGCAAAATAAAGGTATTCTGTCCAACTACAACTAAAAATTAAATATTTGAAAAATATAATAAATTATAATTTACATATTTTTGTAAAAACTTCTCAGAAACAAAAATAAAAATGGTGAAAAGAATGGAATTTTTTTTTCCAAATTCCGTTATTATCTGGTCTAAAATGAGAGTAGATAGAAAATAAGAATGAATATAAAATAAAAAGTGCTAGATATTCTTATTCTGAATTCAATCGTGTAAAGTGATGTTTGGATGTAGGACATACAGAAAGTCCAGTTATATAGAGATATGAACTTGTAAATGGAGGGGTGTTTTAAAAGCCTGTCAGATACTAATGGTTATTCTTTTTTTTTAATATTATAGCAAAACTTGGCAAGAGATAGTTTCTTAATGTTAACTGAAATGTAGAATCTGAAATAATATCAATGAATGGTTTATCCTTTATAAACTTATAAGAGAATGCATTATTTGGAAAAGTTGAATACTGTAGATATCAAAAGAGGTCTCAGGGAAAACCAACAATTTCCTATGGTTCTTCAACCATAGAATGCTGGATCCATATTCAGCAACACTGGCTTCCACTGTACCTTCTTAAATCAGCTATTTGAGCTAAGTGATGTTCATTTTCTTTCATTCATGAAGAAAAAAATATATATATATATTATAAATATTATATATATATGTATATGTATATATATATATATA
>NW_026000026.1:58346170-58397774 GCF_001458135.2 Marmota marmota marmota | reverse complement strand
AAAAAAACAGAATTTTGAATTCTTTATCTGCTCCTTTGGAATGCAAATCTTTTTTAAAATGCCCCCAAGTTTCAAGAACCTGTGAGTCATTCCTTTGAAATTCAAACAAGGAAAACTGTGCTTCTGTTGCCCAGTTTCTGTGAGAGGACTGGAAACTAACCTCAGCACAAGCTCCTTCAGATTGGAAAACCTCTTCTTGCTGGTGAAAATCTAGGATGGATTCCTTTTAATTTTAGTGAAGTCAATTAGCAAACAGGTGGCCTATGATTTGCCTGCCCCATTTCTAGCTGTTTGTTTCCTTTACAGAAGTCCAACTCAGACTGAATGCTTGGCCCTATCCTTTGTTAAGCACTCTTCTTTACCTGTTTGCCTTTTTCACTAATAACATGGAGTTTCAGCTGGAGCAGATTTAACTTACAAGAAAACATCTGACTTGAATAAGTTAATATTTACATTTTTTAAAAATTATTTGTTCAACAAGTCCTTTAGCTGTCCTACTTTTTGCTTGGGACTGTGCTAATTTGGGATATTGGAGTGTGAATAAATAAGACTTGTTTCTACTTTCATAAAGCTTATGTTCAAGTGACAATAACAATAATATTCACATTAACTGAATTCTGACTTTTGTATTGTATGTGAGAAGTACAGGATCTATAGTGAAAACTTTGTAGATGACTATTTTGGGGGAGATGGACAGGACACTGTCTTTTAGCTGCTTGCAGAGAGCGGGATGATGCAGTTGCTTCTGCCTGGTAGAACTGCCAGGAATAGGCATCTTAATGCTGGGTTCCTGTGGGAGGAAACCTATTTGTGACACATCCAAGTGTCCTGCTTCCAGCTGGCGTTTATCAATAATAAAGTGGCTGTTTGGATTTCCCATCTTCCATACACAGACCTCTCTATTCCAAACCATACTTGAAAGAAAGTTGGTATTTAATGTCACTCTCTGTGATCTCCCAAGATAGTCCAACATAAAATTCAGCAAGAAAGGAGAAGTAAAGGAGAGATGGAGGAAGAAGGAAGGAAGGAGTACATGTGATATATTTCCTTTCTTACAAAATCTGATTTTACCATAGTGTTCTTCATCTTTATTAATGGAATTATTCTGCTCCTGGATGCTCAGGCATAACATTGGAGGCATTTATTACCTTTTACTTCCAGCTACAACAGTCCTTGCCAAGGACATGTAAACTTCTGAATTTTAAAGTCATGCTTCAAATGTTTATAACAAGCTGTATTCTAATGTTTCTCAAAATATGACTAGCAACCATTTGAATCAGAATAAGATACTTTATTAAAAGTACAGTTTCTAGAATTTCTGAGACAGAATTTGGGGGAGTGGGAACATAGATCATATTGGAATCATACACAAATTCATGGAGGTGGTTTTCATTTAAGACAAAATTTAAGCAACTGTTTTATTTCCCTCATAATTAGCATCAAGATATTGTAATATCTGTCCATTTCCTAATATTTTTGCCATTAATCCACACTCTTTAACTCTCTGTTTGTAACAACTAATCATTTTTATATTGCTAGGGCTGTATACAATCTACTTTACTTCTTGCCCTTTATGTCTTTAGTTAAACCTTGTATATTAATTTCAGGCTAAACTTTTCAAGTTCAAGTTTAGCTTGAAGTAACAAACACTAATAAATCAAAAGATATTTCTGACATTCTCAGTCCTCAATAATAATGAAAGTAAGCAGGCAAATCACCTGAAAATATTTTCTTTGTAGAATACCATATTTTTAGTAAAGCATTATGACATGAAGTTACCTAAATCCATCAGAGCAATGAAGAACAATATTCCTGAGAGAAAAGATTATGTTCTGCTCCTGCAATATTAAAATGACAATTTGAACTGGGCACTGTGGCTTGTGTCTATAATCTCAATGATTCTGAAGGCTTACTTAGGAAAATCACAAGTTCAAAGCCACCCTAAGCAATTTAAATATACCCTGTCTCAATATAAAAAGGACTGAGGCAATATGGAAAGCAGTATGGAGATTTCTAGGAAAATTGGGAATGGAACCACCATTTGACCCAGCTATATGGTCAATACCCAAAGGACTTAAAAGCAGCATGCTACAGGGACACAGCCACATCAATGTTTATAGCAGCACAATTTACAATAACTAAACTGGAACCAACCTAGATGCCCTTCAATAGATGAATAGATAAAGAAAATGTGGAGTATATACACAATGGAATATTACTCAGGAATAAAGGAGAATAAAATCATGGCATTTGCAGGTAAATGGATGAAGTTAGAGAAGATAATGCTAAGTAAAGTTAGCCAAGCCCAAAATACCAAATGCCAAATATATATTCTCTGATATAAGGAGGCTGACTCATAGTGGGGAAGGGAGAGGGAGCTTGGGAGGAATAGAGGAACTCTAGATAGGGCAGAGGGGTGGGAGGGGAAGGGGGGGATCTTGGGGTCAGAAATGATGGTGGAATGTGATGGACATTATTATCCAAAGTACATGTATGAAGACACTAATTGCTGTTAATATACTTTGCATACAATCAGAGATATGAAAAATTGTGCTCTGTATGTGTAATAAGAATTATAATGCATTCTGCTGTCATATATAAATTAAAAAAAATAATTTAAAAAAGATAAAATAAAAAGGGCTAAGGATTTGGCTCAGTGTTTAAGAACCCATGAATTCAAGGCCCAGTCCCCCCTCAAAATTATGAGCATATCTATCTATTTAAAATACAAGCCTCCAAATATATTTATAATTTTTTGTTTTGAATTTTTCTGTTAATATACTATTCATTCATTAGCTCATTATTTGGCTTATAAACAAGTATCAAGCACTAGAGATTTAAAACATTCAGAGGAGAAAAATTTTAGAACAAGAAACATATCAAATTGCTTAAATTCATCTGTAAACCAGGTAAAGACCAACATTTTTTTAAATTTATTAAGGAATACAATTCCTTAGCGAACCAACCAGTCATCTTTTATGGAAATATAATTAAAAAACACTGACCTGCTGAATAAAACCCGAATTCATCAGTCTTAATTGTATAATTATTGTGAGTACTTTTAAATAGCTAATATATATTAGATATCACACTATCAAACTTTAAATGATTGCTTGTTTTATCCTCAAAAATATCTCATAGTTTTTCTTAGGAAACTGAGACACAGCATAATTAATGTGGCTCCTGTGATTGAAAACAAAACTGGATATTGAACACTAGTACTTTAGCAGCACTGGTGGATTATTAACTGTTCATAAACACTCCCATCATTTCATTCTACCTTATTGTTTCAATCACCTGTTGCTAGAAGAATGCTATATAACCCACAATGGTAAAATCTCCGAAGTTTATAGCAAATAAGTGTTTCTTATGTGTCAAGCTCAGGTTGATTGACAAGCTCAACTTGGTACCAGGCCACAGGCTGAGTTGAAGTTTACACCAAGTGTCTCCTCTCATATTCTTCCAAGATCAAGAGGCTGGCTTAATGTTGTCATTTTCTTTTCTAAGGTAAGGTCAAAACTTCCTGGACAGAGAGGAAAAGTAGAGGGGGTATGTAATTTGCAAAATTCGAAGCCATTTGTGTTTGGGTACTTGTAATTTTGTTTTTTAAAAGCAATGGAAACAATAACTTATTTAAAAGTCCCCTCCTAATGCCCTTGACACATATGCATTTCTTTAGTGAGGGATGTGTCACATGGCCACATTTAGCTTTTAGGGAATCTGGTAAATTTAGTATTTAAATTGATAACAGAAATCAATGCAGAAACATCTTGAAGATATTAAAAGAAAACAAAAAGCTATCAATATTGACTATAACCAATGAAAGTATACTCCAAGAAGATGACAAAATCAACATTTTTTCGGAAAAATTAAAGCTAAGGGAATTAATTGTCAATTACATATTATTATATTTAATTAAAAAGATGTTTTTCAGGCTGAATGGAAAGATGGAAACTTCAGTTTACAAGGAGAGACTAGCAAATGGAAATTGAAAATCTTTGTGTAAATACAAACATCTGTGTAACCCTCTTCTAATTTATTAAAAGCAATAAAATCATTCAAAAAATAATGTCAGAATGTCAAAATTTTATGCAAATAAAAACGTAAAATGGCAATAGCATACAGGTAAATTTCAGGACAAGAGTAGGAAATGGTTTTATGCTGCTTCCCATTTGCTGAATAATGACATTTGAAATGTGAAGTTTTAAATGACAGGAGTGAAGTGAAAATTTGGTTGTTTATATATATAATTACACTGTTGTAAGGCTATTATGTTTTTGCACTAATCGGTGGTAAATTTGAGATGTGAAGTTGAATCTGTGACTTAGGAAGTTCAAAATATTAGGACTGAAGTTTGAAGTAACACAGTATCAAAGCTAAGAAGAGACTTATTACTAACTTTAAAAAAAGAATATAGTTACACTTCAGGACCAGTAAATTATAATGAAAAGAGGTGTATCTAGGAAAGGATGTTATAAATAACTACCAATGAGAAAATACCCTTGTTAGGCATTTCTCAAGAATAATTTTGAAAATAATATCTTTCTAATAGTAAAAAGAGGACACTGACATGATCAAAGTTTGGAAGTTGACAATACAATTACCTTCAGAATTTCCAATATCCCAATATGATATGTGCCTGTGTATACACACATGAACTTCCTTATATATATTATATATTTCAAACAATACAGTATATATAAATTGTATTCTAATATGATATTTCATATCAGAAATATCTATTCTCTCATTGAAAGCATGAATGTTATTTACCATATTTGTTTACTCTATTGAATCATTTTCCTTTAGCTCTGACACTATTTTTTTTTTTTGGTAGGAGGGATTGAACCCAGTGGTGATTATCCAGTGACCACATCTGCACCCCCTTTTTATATTTTATTTAGAGACAGGGCCTCCCTGAGTTGCTTTAGGACCTCACTAATTTGCTGAGGCTGGCTTTGAACTTGGGATCCACCTGCCTTGACCTTCTGAGCTGCTGGGATTACAGGCATGCACCACCATGTCTGCTTTGTTATTAATTAGTAAACATTATATGCATAGACATTTTTTGGCTTATCTTTTAAAATCACTTTAATTTTTAATTTTGACTCTCTCTCTCTCTCTCTCTCTCTCTCTCTCTCTATATATATATATATATATATATATATATATATATACACTTAGTTTTTTTAATTGTTGATGGACCTTTATTTTATTTATTTGTATTGGTGCTGAGAATTGAGCCCAGTGCCTCACGCATGCTATGGAAGCTCTCTTCTACTGAGCTATAACCCCAGCCCTATTAAATAACATTTTATGGTATTACTTTACTTAAATAATTTCTACATCTCTGCTATTGAATTACTTCTTACACAAATGTATGCCAGTGACCTTATTTTAGGGTAATATATATTCAGAGTCTGTCAGTTTGAAGATTCTTTATGAAAGTAT
Source organism: Marmota marmota marmota (assembly GCF_001458135.2). Classification (NCBI taxonomy): domain Eukaryota; kingdom Metazoa; phylum Chordata; class Mammalia; order Rodentia; family Sciuridae; genus Marmota; species Marmota marmota. The sequence continues at coordinate 58,392,323 of NW_026000026.1, read as the reverse complement.
TGTGTCAGATTTGGGGGTTTAACTCAGTGGCCAAGCACTGGCTTCACATACACAAGGCTCTGGGTTCAATCCCCAGCACAACTTAAAGAAAACAAACAACAACAAAAAAAGTGTTGTAAGTCTTGGGTTGAAAAGCAGATGTGAATTGAGCTGAAGCAAGTGCTAAATAGTAAGTGGCTCTCTCACTTGCTAGAGCTGAGCAACCAACCTACAGAATAATAATTGTGGAAAGGAAACTTGAGACTGTGGTCAAAACATCAGCAAGAACACAGGAAAGCAGTGATGGAGAGCATGGTCAGTATAAGGCAAGAAGGTTCCCACTTCCTGCTGTCATTCCTTGAGAGAAGGTGGGCCTTGCACAGGAGAATATTAGCAAACATTGAGTCTTATACACCAGTTTATTGCTCTCAAGATGAGGTGATTAACCAGTGAGCCACTTCCCCAGCCATTTTTTTTTTTTTTTTATTTTAAGACAAGGTCTCACTAAGTAGCTTAGGGCCTCACTAAATTGTTGAGACTGGTCTTGAACTTGTGATCCTCGTGTCCCAGCCTTCCAAATCACTGGGATTACAGGAGTGTGTCACCACACACAGTTCTCCTTCTTTCTACTTTCACACTGATAAATGGTCCCATTCTATTTGTCATTTTTCCCCCTTTTCTATCTCTTCTATAAACTTGTTCTAAAGGTTGTTTATACATTATGGCATAGTTAAAAGATGTTAATATTTGAAGTATCTGCATATAATTTCCTTAGGCATGATACATAGATGTATAACCTAATCCAAAAATTATATTAAATGGTGTAAAAGGTTCCATCAATGTATCTTTTACCTGGATTTTCACTAGTGTGTTTGGTCTTTCATTTTTTTCCTAAAATTTATGTCAACATGTTGAAAAAATATCATTTTTTAAGTATGCATGGTGGCTACCTTTGCTTTGACATTGAAACTTTTCCAGCAGACTTAGATCAGTATAGCTTCTTTAAGTGAGCTATTTGTCCAGCTGCACTTTTGTTTGTACATGGGAGATTGAAAGAAAAAGCAGGCAAGAGGAGGAGGTAATTGCATATAATCAGCTGGAGATAAACGGTCCTACATTGAACATTAGTTGTAAATTTCAGTGAATTTTTGACAAGCAAGAATAAAAGTAATAATTTCATTTTTTCAAGACAAAACAGACACCCATATTTTTATGTATATTCACTTTTTGATTAGCAAATGAAATATATAAAGATAAGAAACACATGCAGTCAGCACACCTTATTAGGAGCCTAAAAACATCTATAGAAGCTTTATGATTACAGAGCTTTATAAGTGCCCTTGATGTCTAACAGAAGTGTCTGGTACATAATGGGTATTCAATGACATTTGATTAATGTATAGTATGAATAAAAATGTAAAATTTTTAATTTTTAATAGTATTTGTAATATTTTTCTTTTATTCATGTAGTACAACTCTCTGAATTCTAAAATACATAGAAGGTAAAATTCAGATTCTTTGCATTAATCAAATTGCATATTTAAGAACATATTTAAGATGTTTAAAAACATAGTTGTATGTTTGTAGAAAGATCAGTGGAGTAGAGGGAAGGGAGCAGGAACTGGGAGGAGGGAAAGGAAAGGAGAGGTACTGGGGATTTAATTAGAAGAAGATATATTCCATGCTTTTATAATTATATCAAAATGTATTCTACTGTTATGTATAACTAAAAAGAACTAATAAAAATAAATACATACATACATTTAGAATTATAGTGATCCATGTATGAAATATAGCACTATAAAGTATTAGAAGAGAAAAGGATGTATAGAGGCTGTATGATTTTTATGGCGTGACCTAGTGAAAGGTAGGACTAACCTGACATTACCTAATCTTTGAGCCCTTTTAAATTATACAATCTTTTCTAGTCTTATACTATACTTCAAATTATTAACTAGTAAGAATTTATTCCCACTTTCCATAAGGAGTTTTAGTTAAAAATAAATTACAAATGTTTTCCCTTCTAAATAGACTTAATATAACTAGATATTACATATATGCAAAAATTTCATCTTTATGAATATGATAACATTAAAAAAGCATAACATATAATGAACTTCTAATTATGGTTTAAAGGCTAATTTTGTATGGTTAACTAATAGCAGTGAATATTTTTTCCTGTTTTATCAGATAAATCATTTCTTTATTTTTGTGGGGTTGGGAGTTGGATTAAACCCAGGGCCTCAAGCCTGTTAGCCAAATGTTTCTATCACTGAGCTACAACCTCAACCCTAGGTTAAAAAGGCTTGTAAAGTTAAAAAATAATATAGTATGTCCGTAACATTCATCAAAGGATATCAAAGATAAGGTAAGTTATAAGGTAAGTTAAAAAAAAAAACATTAAGAATCTTCCTTTAAAAATTGAACATCAAAACTGGGTACACACACACACACACACACATTCACGTATTTGCTTTGAAAAAGTATTTTCTTCCAATTCTAATAAGATTTGGGCTTATTTCTCATCTAATTACATTCATGATTATACACAACAATAAGCACTGATGTACCAAGAAAGGGAATCTCTATGTCATCAAAGAAGTCTTTCCTTTGATGAATTCTTTGCAAACTCTTCATTTGGGTTTTATAGAAAATATTTCAAGAAAACTATAATGACAAGCTACTTGTCACTTCAGGAATAACACAGAATTCATATAAATTTGGGGATGCAAGCTCTAAAATTTGAGTCATGAATGGGAGACCTAGTTTATGCCTATAACACTAAATCTTTCAATGTATCCAGCCAGTCACTTCTCAAGCCTTAGCAGGTCAAGAAGTATCCAAAAGTCACAATCCCCAAATGCAATCCAGATATTTACTCAGCCTCACCCTCCTGCTCACTTCTTTGCCATTGCCTGTAAGTATGTACTTCTTGAGTTGCTTTACTTAGGCTTCTGTTGAAGATGTGTACCCTCATTTGGCTGACACCCTTGCCTAATGAACTGCAAGCTGAAGAAACTACTTTGGAACACGACAGACTGTGTATATAAGCTCTTAATTAAATTTTTCATGTCTAATTATATCTGTATGGGACCATATCACCCAATTAGGGGTAAAAGAAGTTAAAAGACATGGAAAATGGAAATTCCAGTATTAAAATGTTCATGATTCTTGTGTTTAGATTACGAATATCTTTGCTTAACATGAATCACTGGAAGACACTAATAAATATATCAGTATTAAAAACATACACTGAACATCCTGTTATGTAAAAACCACACATTGTCTCCAGCAGAAGAAAAAAGATGAAAGGCATTTCTGTACTTTAAAGACTTCCTGACTAATCTGAAGTCAAGACAAATATATCAGAGGGGAAAAAAAAGAAAAAAGTATTCAAGAATGACATCAGTCACAAGATACTGCATTAATAATTATGTTGCTTGTCACTGGGAAAAAATACTTCCCATTCCAAGAATAAATCAATCAAATCTTATTCATGGGGATGTTTTATTGGATTATCCGCTTTAGTGTGATTCATTCATTCATCCTTTTAATTTCTCAATAGTGTATTGCACACTATGCATATATACTCAGCAGCCCCTCTTTAAGAATGGCTTCACTCTTGTACTCCCATGGTAAAAGGGAAGTCTGCTGCCACTCTGGGCCACATCAGAAAAGTTCTAGGTGGACATCTCATCTAAGCTGGGCCTTTCAGAAATCCATTAGGAGAATTTAGAACTAGCACTAAGTTTTTATTTGAATCTGGTAATGTTTACTGAACGGTTGAAATTTTCTGCTTTGTGGGCTGAGTGTAGTAAAAGCTGATATGCATGACAAAAAATAAAATTAAGAAAGTCACAGGATAGAAAGGAGAAAAAAAAGATGAGAAGTTAATAGTGACTGTAGCTTTGACAGTTTTTGTTCTTTTGCTATTTTAACCATATGTTATTTTGTTATGTTTGTTCTAAATTCTGGAATTTTTCAAAGTCTAGCTACTTTCATACCACTGTTCATTTTGACATCATGCTCTTACAGTATATTCTACTGTTAGTTGTTTCCTTTTTTTGTTAGTGCTTAGTACACATTTGGAAAAGTAAGATTCATTGTGACATATTCATTTGTTTCATTGATTTACTGTTCTTTACTTGCATCTAAAACCATCACAATTAATAACAACCCTGATAATGAATTATTATGATAGACATTCAATAACTTAAGTAAGATGTAGCTTAAAACTTTGAGGCTGCACAGTCAGATGAAAGAATTCATCTAATAACATACCTTCAGTAAACTCATAATAAATTTCTAGAAAAGAGGTAGGAGATGATGTGAGAATACAGATGAGAAGTTATGGTATTGTACAAAAGGTTATGACTTTACAAATACCAAGTTAAAATAAAAAATTTTCCTCAATAACAATATTTTATCTCTTTTAATAAGTAAATTACACATAACTTGTGCCATGTAATGTAATTTGCACTAGTTAGCATTAGTTACATAAATGGGATGGTATTTGGGTTCAAATTTTTCATATTTAATTTTGTTGTTTTGAAAGAAAAATTATAATAAATTAATAGTGTATAGGTTTGTATATGAAAAAGTAGAAACAGTGATAGATTTTAAAAGTTTTAAAATAATAAATATATCATTTTAGTTACACAAAACCTTAGTTTTATTGGGTTCCCTTATGATTACCAGTGCCTAATATGGTTACTCATTAAAACAATCTCCCCCAAGCTGGTGAAACAAGATTATTGATTAAAAAGGTACAAATGTTTAGTTATAAGCTGAATATGTTCTGGAGACTCAATTTGCAGCATGTGGCTATAGTGAATAATAATGTATTGTATATCTGAAGTTGGCTAAGAAGTGGATATTAAGTATTCTTACCATATTCTCCCTGTCACAAAACGTATCTGAAGTGATGCATGAATTAGCCTGATTGTGGTAAGCATTTCACTATACATTTATATATCAAAACATTACATCGTACACTAAGTATATAAAATTTTTATGTGTTGATTCTACCTCAATAAAAATGGAGAAAAGAAATGAATGACTAATCATGTAGATAACTGCTGTATTGATCAATCAGAACATTCTTATATCCCTCTACCCAAAACTCTCACAGAGTATATCAAAACAGGATGTGTTGGATGAATTGATTTTAATGTTTCTAAAATTCTCTGCTCTTAAGGGTTTTTAAATTAAAAGATTTCTGTGAGTTAGATTCATATAAGAATGCCTAAGGGATTAGATGCACTTTTACTTTAGAGTAGCAAAATATTTGAATCTGAGAAAACTGTTATTTGTCTTGCAACCTGGGTGAGATGAAAAAAAAATTTTTTTGCAAACTAGCAATGAAAGGTTATTTCCATGAACACTATATCATTGAAGAGTCATAGTAAAGAAGGCAATATTTTCATCTGGGAAATTTAATCTCATTCTGGAAAAGAACCTTGAGATTCTTCTACTTTAGAGTGACAAATCTTGAGTGTCAGAAAACTTCAGTTACTTGGTGTATTCAAATTACAGCAAAAAATAAGACACTCATCTTAGGTCACAACAGAATGATCTTTTATAAAGGTAAAGGTGTGTGTCTCATGAATACATTAGAAGAATTTTAGAATCAGATTTTATATTACTCTGTGATGAAATCAAATTGCCCATGAAGAAAATCATTCATCATTCAGTGAAAATAGAAGGGAGATCAGTAGAATAGAGAGGAGGGACCATAGGGAAAGAGGAACAGAGGAAGGGGAAACACTAGGGAACAATATTGGCCAAATTATAATGTTGTATTTTATGCATGTATGAATATGTAACAAAAAAATCACACCCTTATGTACAACCATAATGCACCAATAAAATCTATGGGGAGAAAATCACTCATCAGAAAAAGATACCAGGAATAATGAAAAAAATACTTTTATCCTCATATAAAATTTTAATGTTTAATTTTTAAAAATTAATTTATTTTGGTGATTATAGTTAATAATGTATTTTATATCTGAAATTTGCTAAGAAGTCGATCTTGTGGTAATCATTTGTTTACACAATTTACAGTGCAATCTTCCTATACTAATAGGAAGAGAGGGTATCTAGAATTGACATTCTGACAATATTCTTGGGGGTTCAAAAGCTTGGGAACATCACTGAAACCCAAGAATATCCATTTCCCCTTTGAATGGATTATTCTGCCATAATCCAGTCACTTCCATTCTTCATGCTCCATCGTATTTAGGAAAAGAAAGAACTGAATTTTAGAAACAACTCTAGTGGAAGCTGAAAGTGAAAAGTGAGAAGCCGAATTGTTAGTGGTTGATCTGAGAGAATCAGAGTGATATTTTTAGAGTCTCCTTCTACCTCAGTAATTAACACTTGGATCATGATGTAACTCTTCCTTTTACCTACTCTCCAATGAGAGTGCATAATCTTTAATTATTTCTCTGAGCTTCTTCCTTTCTTAGAACCCAATTTACAAAATTGTTTTCTGTGGATTTATCTTCCCTTATTAGTCTTTAGACTATCTATGTCTCTTGCTCAAATTTTATCAATTTAACTCTGTACATTTGTAAATATAACCCCACACTATGTTTATTCTTTATAGCATTCTTAGGTCATGCACATCTTTTTTTTAATACACTATGTGATATTTAGAGTCACATATACTGTTTAAGATTCTATCCTTGATTTAGCTCTATAAGAAGGCTTGGTGCTAAGATCAGCTAGGACAAACACATTTCTTTCTTTCTTTTCTTCTTTTTATAAATCTTATTTTCAGAATAGAAACCTTAAAAAGTCTCTATAGTAAAGTGGGAGAAACCTCAAACAAATTAGAGAGTCCATAACTCTTCCAACTTGTTTCAAATTTCCCATAATATTTTAAACTGCAATGGAGTCAAATTTATATATTTAAGAGAAGTGGTCTTTGAGCTTTTAAGAGAGATAGTAAAGAAAAATACTTTATCAATTGAATTTAAAGGACAGATTTTTGGTAAACAACCAACCAAACAATTGTATTAGAATTTTATGCTCTGAGGTTTATGTAATTGCTTTTCTAGATTTATAATAATAGTTTGGGGAATAGGTCTTTCCTGCCACCTGGGAAATGGTAACTATTATTGTTTGGATCTGGAATGTTCAAATAAGGTTCACATGTCCAAGGCTTGGTCTCCAGTGCAGCAGTATTCATGAGTGGAGCTTTGGGGAAATGGTTGGTTCTCTGACCTCATTTGTGGATTCATCAACTGATAGATTCATAACTACATGTTCTATTGGGAGGTGGTGGAAACTGTAGGAGATGGGACCTAGGTGAAGGGAGTGGGTTCATGGGGATATGTCCCTGGAGACTTATATTTTGTCACTAGCACTTTCTGTCTCTCTATGCTTTCTAGTCACTATGAGGTGTGCAGTTGTACTCCTACTTGTACTCACCACCATGATGTTTTTCCTCACCACAAGCCCACAACAGTGGGGATAAGAGATTATGAACTAAAACTGCAAATACATCTTTGCCCTTTAAGTTAATTTTCTCAGATATTTTGTAACAGCACTGAAAGTTGACTAACATAGTAACTATGAACCAGAACTGATGACAAGAGAATTAAGTACTCAATACCCAGTTTTCTTTTCTCCTCTTTTCTTTCTCTCTCTCTCTCTCTTCCCTTCCTTCCTTCCTTCCTTCCTTCCTTCCTTCCTTCCTTCCTTCTCTCTCTCTCTCTCTCTCTCTCTCTCTTTCTTTCTTTCTTCCTTTTTCCTTTTCCTTTCAATATTGAGGATTGAACTCAGAGATGCTTTAACATGGAATCATATCCCTATTTTTTTTTTTTTTTCATTTGGAGACAGGGTCTTGCTAAATTGCCGAGACTGGTTTTGAGGTTGCAATGCTCCTACCTCAGCCTCCAAAATCACTGGGATTACAGCTATGTGATACTCTGCCTGGCAAGTACCCAGTTTTATAACTAACAAATATTGAGAACAAATGGAAGCCAAATACTCCTTTGGGCTTACCTAAGGAAACTATCACTCCTGCCATCTTATGAAACCAAAGAAGTTTTTGACATAAAATTAATCACTTAGCAATGTAGCAATCATTACATGTGAAATATTTAAATATTATTAACATAATGATTTTTAAAATATTTAAATATTATTAACAGTAGAAAAAGAGACTTTAGAGAGGTGGAAACAAGGCAAAAAACATTTAAAAAATAACTCTTCCAAAAAACAGTTGTTTTTTTTTTTTTTTTTTTTTTTTTTTTTAGTGCTGGGGATGGAACCTGATCTCTTGCCTGGTATAATTAGGCAAGTATTCTATCACTAAGCTATACCCCCAGCCTTCATTTAATTTAACTCACAATGTTTAGCTTAATAAAAGTATTTGCCCAATATGAAGGTTTTCATAAACCTTTTTGGGAAGACTGTTGTGTAAGAGAATTCTTGGCAGTATGATGCCATATACCTACCAGCTGGGCTTCCACATGGAAATTACATGTGGAATTCCACTTTGGAAAAGAAAACCTTTGTAAGTTGTAACTTTGAAGCTTCCGTCTCATGTAACATAAGAAATACATAAAATTAATCACTTGGCAAAGTAGCAATCACTACATGTGAAATATTTAAGTATTATTAACATTTACTTAGCTTTTAGCTATGTAAAATTATGCAATGTTATGGTTTATTGAACAAATTACAACATATATTCTGAACCAATCAATTACATAAATCAATTTATATATTTTTCTACTATATTATATGAAACATATGATTATAAATATAAATGTTCTTCTTGAGTCTTGGCCATTTAATATAAAATTGCCATCTGTACAATATTTTATTTGCTTTTGTTTGTGATAATTGTGCCTAATTACTTACTTGCTTATCAATTTTAGATTTTCTATTATGAAGTACATATACTCAATTTTACCTTTCTTTTTAAAAATATATTAAAAATTTTAATTTTAATATATATTTATTGTTTAACATTTATGCATTATTTATCATAATCAATTTTATTTAGCTTTATTAAGCTTTATTTCTTATCTTTTATAAATTTTGCTAAAATAAGAGTATTTTTAATCCATCTGTCCCCTTTCATGATTTGAATGTTTAGTATCATCTTTGCATTTTCTTCGTGATGCCTTTCAGTTTTAGACATTTTTACAGCAGTTAAGCTTTTAGAAATGAGATGCTGTTCTGATATTTGTCTTCTGTATATAATCTCTTTTTCTATTTCTTTCTTTCTTTTTTTTTCCATACCAGGTATTGAACACAAAGTATCTTAACTGCTGAGCCACATCCCAGTCCTTTTTTATTTTTTTTTAATTTTGAGGCTGGTTTTGAACTTCCTGCCTCATCTTCCTGAGCCACTAGGATTACAGGCAAGTACCACCACACTCAGCTTTCTTTTTCTATTTCTGAAATCTTTTAAGATCTATTTTGTATTATAAGTGTTCTGGAATGTTGCTATGTGAAAGCAACAGTGAAAGGTCAATGGCAATACGTCATTTTCAGTGTTCTCCAATGATTCTATCACAGGCAGGTTGAATATAGAGATTTGAGCAGCCTGAAAATATACATAGGGCTGTAGGGAGATCTCACCTGCCTTTATTCTACAGGTAGACAATCAGCACAGCACAAAATTTCAGACAGTTTTACAACATTGCAACAAATCTGGTAGTGTGCCAAGTCTGATATCACAGGTTGCAGAAGAGTACACAGGTATAGTTGTTCATGGCCTTAGAAACATCTTAGTCTTTCCTTCCCGTACTCCAGATGAAAAAGCCAGACTGACTTCATTTTCCTTACATTCCACCTCTTCAGGTTTCCTCACTGGATAATCTATGCAACAGATGTCTTCCAAGAAGATTCCTTGGCCAGGAGAGGATAGCTCTGCACCCATAATCCACAAAAGCAATATGAGGCACAACAGAAAATTACTAATACACAAGCTGTCCCCCACAAAATAAACAAGACCCATATTCATGAGGCAGTCAGGCTAGCCCATCATTCTTGTAGGGTTCCATATTAAATGTTCAATTTGCTGATTTTCAAGGGCTCACTCAGGTTTATAGTGCCTGGCTTATATTATGGAACTCATCTGGTATTTATACACAATGTTCAATGCCTAGGAGAGTGCATACTTCACCTTGGGAGGTGGTCAGTATATCAAAGTCCATTTGATTTTGCAGCACTAGTTTACTTATTTGGTACATTTCTTTATTTAAGAGATTGAGGGACTAATGGATAGCATTGAGGACTTTGACTGTGTGCAGTAACAGTATTGTAATCACCATCACATTAACAATGATGGCCCCTTGTCATGAGAACAAAACTAAGGGGTAACGCCATCATGGAGTACTTTCACATGATGCCATTTCTTATAAGTCTCCCAATTTGATTACTGCTCATATACGCTTTTTTGAAACATTGCTGGGAGTTATGGTCTTCTCCGAGTACATTGGTCAGTTCATTCAGCAGATAAATATGGCCATCCACATTGCCCTCATACCCATAAATATCCTAGTGAGACAGGGTAGGCACAACTACCATTTTGTGAATCCCAGGTTTTAGAACCATCAACTATTGTAGTGCACAAGACTCATGGGGTCCACTATATATTCCTGCCCCCGTCTTCTCTACATAATGGAGTGTCTTTTAGTTAAGGTCTACAGTTTCAGCTGGAAGCCATCTTACACCATCCTATACTGAATAATCTATGATGAGTCATAAGCAATTTGTGCACTGTGGTACACTTCAAAAATATGGTTTTTGTATAGTTCCTTTGAAGGGTCAGGCATGTTTCATGTTAGGAACCAATTCCATTTAAGGGTTGTTTCTGGATCAGTTTGCCCTGACAGGCCATCTGCAGCACTCAGTAGCATTTCAGTGCATAGCCAGCATGCAAATTGACTGACAAGAGTAGCATATATGTCCGCCCATTGGATCTATACATTGTCCTGTATGCATCCAGTGGCAAAAGACATGATAGTTATGGGTATTAACAAAGATAAATACCATGCCTCAGGCAAAACACAGGCCAATTTCAAGTCCATGGATAATTCTGTTGCAAGCAGCAACAACCGACCTGCTAGAGATGCTTCCATATGTTTCTCTGATTCAATATGCATTAATAAAGGAGAACTCATAATTGGCCTGATGGACAAAACAAAGTTACCTATTAATATAGCATCACTGGAAGGAGACTTTTAAGGTTGGGCACCAGAACCCCATTACCCATGGGGTCACATAGTCACATACAAGTCAACTTTCAATCCTTGTCCTGAAGGAGCTATCAGTGTGACCCATCACATGTGGAACACTGTTGTTGTCTAAGGCTATACCCAAGTGGACTTTTTACATGGAGGACCTGCTGTTCCCTATTTAATTGTTTCCATAATTCCAATAAATATGCATTTTTCTTGGTATATATTTTATCTCTATAAATCCCTGCTCGTAAAATCTTTATTCATATTTGAGTCTTGTTATTTTAATGGGCCCTCTTTTCATCTGAGGAGGTACAATTGGGATAGCCACAGTGGTGGCTTGAACCCACTTTTGTTGATGTTGGTCCTCTCTGCCTTCCCCAAATTGGAAACCACAATAGTTTCTTCATTAATTTGGTGACCCACAAAAGGAGCTGGGATAGTCCTCAGGAATAGAAATTATACTGATGGGGCCTTCTGCAGTTGTAAACCACTCATCATCTGGCCCATGAATATTAAGGTTAAACATGATCTTTTTCATTCCCAATTCTTATAGTACCTTCTTATGACTACCATTTACTCAGAGTCTGAGGAATGACCCCCACACTCAACCAGTGTGGATAGTAGCCATTACCCAATCTAACAAAGAGTGGTCCCCCTGTCTGCATCCATGGCTTCAACTGTTTGGCCAGCTCTGCCATAATGAGGGGTGAGCAGTTATAGATGCCAACCTTTCAATTTCTAGGGTACTATACATGATGCCATCTACCCCTAAATCTCACAGACTTAACAACCAAATATCCAGGGGTTTCCCCAGCCTCTGGCTAAATTGCTTTCCAAAGTCCATCACCTTTGCTTGATACTGATCAAATGTGGTGACATACATTACCTGGGCCAGCTCTACCAACTACCCATCCGGAGCCATCAGCTGCTGTTTTTTCATTTTCTGCATTACCACTGGCTAAGCTTGCAGGTGTTGATCTCCTTCCTCCTTCTTCAACTCCAAGGGTAGTTGGAGGGTCCAAGAGGTACTTTTCCAAGGTGCAGAGACCCTCCTTCAGTGACTACAATTTGGTTTCCAAGAACTCTTCCTTATTTTACAACTCCCTCACCTTGGATGCTGCTCATAAAGATGCAACAGTTTCTGCTCTCATATCTGTAAGAAACGCTCATCTCATGGCTTCAGAGGCTGCACTTATACCGCACTTTTCCAGGCTCTCTCCCACTTGGCACAATGCCATTTTTCAACCCCACAGGGATACCATCCATCTTTTCCCATTCCTGGGGAGGGGCCAAGGTAGCCAGGACTTGCAACCTGATACCACATACTCATAGCTAGCCATTCCTCCATACCTACTTCAGAAGTTACAGTGGATTCTATACTAGGCTGCTGCAAAACCTTCCAACTATGCTAACTGTTCTGCAATCACTCTATTACAAGTAGGTTGACTTTAGATATAGGCAGCCTGAAGAAAATATACATGGCTGTAAGGAGATCTCACATGCCTTCATTCTATGGGTGGGTAATCCATGCATCAGCAAGTCCCAGTTTGAAATTAAAACCAATCTGGCAGCATGCCAGGTATGATATCACAGGTTACATAAGTATGCCCTGTTGTTCCTAACCTACATAAAACATCTTAGTCATTCCTTTCCGGACATCTGGGTGAGGAAGTCTGACCAATTTCATTTCTGTAAGTCACGCTGTAATGTTTTTAAAAGACAGTTATTATGATCATTCTCACTTATTTAGTCTTCCCAAGATCCCAAAACTTCATATATAAATGTTTAAACTTCCTGTTATTTTCTCACTACAGCTGTGTATTCAAGATTTCAACATGAGATTTTATTTGCAAGAAGTTCTACATGATGTAGTATCCAAGGAAAAGAGAAAGGAGTTATGAAATCAGTATTTGACTCTTGTCCTGAAAACCATTCAGTTTCTTTGGGGAGACAAATGTATAACCGAAATATTCAAATCAAATCACTTATTCGTAATATATAGAGATGGACAGGGTTATAATTCAGGAAAAAAAATAAGGACAGAAGGAAGAATATAAGCAGAGAAATAATTCATGATGTGACTAGCATGTTCACACACAAACGATGAGATGAAGAAGATCTAAAACCAAGAGAGCCTGGGGCTGAGTGACAAGGAAGAAACCGAGCATCATAAATGATGTATGAATGGGAGGACTAGAAGGTAGAACTTTCTCCCTGATATAAGTAGAAAAATTACAAGATTTTATTTCAGAGTGCTCAGGTTTAGATATTAGTTGACCCATAAAGTTCATGTGTGATACCATGCAAGAAAGTTTAGAGATGAAATGATTGGGATATGAGAGCCTTAATCTCATAATTAATCAGTGTATTAATCCACTTCAATGGATTAACTGCTTGGTAACTTTAGGTAGATAGGGTATGGCTGGAGGAGATAGATCACTGGGGGAATGCCTTTGGGCCATGTATTTTGTCCCTGGTGAGCAGAGCTCTCTTTTCTTTCTGATTGCCATGTGCTTAGCTGCTTTCCTCCACCGTGCTCTTCTGCCTTGAGAGATTGTGCCTCACCTTGGGTCCAGAGGAGTGTAATTGTCTGTGTATGAAATGAGACCTCTGAAACTGTGAGTGTCAAATAAACTTTCATGCCTCTAAAATTGTTTGGTCAGGTCTTTTGGTCACAGCAGTAAAACGCTAACTGAAATATAGGGAATGGTATGAAAAAGTTTTAATTCAGAATGATAAGTCAATCAGTGGATGGAAAAGGATGAAATAAATGTGAAACTATGAACAAGGGCAGTGGAAAAGAAAATGTAATCAATTTTTTTAATTTAAAAAAAATTGTCACCTATTTATAAAAGTCATAAATTGAATAAGTTTAGTGTTGAAGATAGAATTAAATCTCTTAGATTTTAAATTTCAGTAATTGAATGCTGAAGTCATTAACTAAATTATAAAGAAAATGTGAAATCTGGTTGAATTTTATACAGAATTGGTTTGGACAAGCAATAGAATTAGCAATCAGATAGACTTGGACTCAAATCACTAAACTAATTCTTACTGACTTTTTGAAATGGTGCACATTACTTCATGTTCTAATTCGTGGTTTTGTCCATAGTAGAACTCATAGAGTAATTCTCTCTTGAGATTTTTATGAACATTAAAGTGGATCATGACTGTGAAATATGATTTCTATTGTTATTATTATTATCAGTGTTATTTTTGGACATAATGTATTGGAGATTTCTATTGGAGAATTATAAGAGTTCAGAAGGTGACTTAAAATGTATTCAGAAGTCAGTTTAATACAATTTTCTTACAAGGCTAAACATAATATTACCATTGGATCCAGCAATTGTACTCCTTGGGATTTACTCAAAAGAATTGAAAAATTATGAATTATTTCATATATTTAATATTTTGGAGGAAACTAGAAATATTATAACAGGACAAAGATATTCATATGTGGACAACAGAGAATATGAAGAATTAATGCTAAAACATACAAACAAATAACGGGGAATGATAACAAGGAAAATATAAATCCTACTGACAGTTAAGTCAAGAGAAATTAAAATTTAGGGAGAGATATCACAAAGAAATTAAGACAGACAAAAAATGAAAAACCTATTTGAAATTCAGAGGATAGTTGCTAGTAGTTCTAATGGAATGCTAGAGGAAAAAACACAGTTCAGCGGATTCCACACACATTAGTTAAAATAACAATCAGACAATATTAAACAGCTATTGGATAGACCAAAATTCAGATTACTAGCAATATAAAAGGCTGGCAAAGATGTGGAACAATAGTAAATCTTATTTATTGCTGATAAGAATGCAAAATGGTACTACTACTGGGGAAGATAGTTAGGCAGTTTCTTCCAAGGATAAACATGGTATTACCATCTGATCCAGCAATTGTATTCCTGGGTATTTACTCAAAAGAGTTGAAAAATTATGTTTATAAATAGATTCATTTCAAAATAGCTAAACTTGGAAGCAACCAAAATAAATATTTTTTAGTAAATGAATGGATAAACTGACACATCCAGAAAATGAAATATTATTCAATGCTAAAAAGAAGTGAACTATTAAGCCATACAAAGACATGGAAGTAGCTTAAATACATTTCACTATTGCAAGGAACCAGTCTGAATAGGCTGCACACCACTATTTCAACTCTATAGTATTCTGAGCAGGAAAAAAAAAAAACTATGCTGAGAGTAAAAACATCAGTGGTTTCTAGGAGTTGAAGGTGATAAAGGGATGAATACACAGAACACAGGAGAATTTTAGGCAGTGAAATTACTTTGTATGATACTATAATGAAGAATCCCAGCTATTATAAATTTTCCCAAACCCATAGAATGTAAAGTACCAAGAATGAACCCAAATATAAACTATGGACTTCTGGCAATAATGACATCTCAATGAGCATTAATGAACTATAACAAATTTCCTATTCTGGAAGAAGATTTTGATTATGGGTAAGATTGTGTATATTGGTAGGGTCAGGGATCTATGGGAAATCTCTATCTTTTGCCAGTTTTTTTCTGTAAACTTGAAACTGTTTTGAAAAATAGTCTATCAAAGGGGGGAAAAACTCATTGGAAGCATCAAGTGAAACAGTGGGTATAGAAGGCTTTTGAGACTTCAACAGAAGAAGAAAAGAAGGAAATGCTGTAGTACATTAATAATTTTGTTGATTTTTTGAGGACTGAATATGCCAAGGTGAATCTATCAGTCAAGAGGTAGGCTAAAGATTCAAGGAGGAAAAAAAAATCAAAACAGAGGAATTGGAAAGAAATTAAATTAATAATTCAGTTAATTCAATTTAATTCAAAGAAAGTCAATTAATCCAATAAAGAAGTGTTGTTTTATTACATTCATATAAATGATTGTTCAGTTACTTCTCAAGCTATGAATAAAAATGTATAAAATTAAGAATTAGAATTTAATCTCAACATTCAGTTCTGCTTCTTATATTTCCTCCATTTCCTGCTAGTGTATTTGCTCAATAGGTATGTGATCACTTCCAGGGTCCTGGCAAGTAAGAGAAAAATTATAACATGCTCTTTATTTTTTTATACTATTTTGGTCTCTCTTTTATCATTGATTATGCCTCATCTATACTCTATCTGGCTATTCATCTTTCTAAAACATTCATGTTTCACAAAACAATCTGTTTTAATTTTCATGTTGAAATTGTTTCATTACAAATGCAATCTACACAACGTGATCTGCTTTTTTTGCCACTCAGGAATGAAAAAGTGAGCTAAGTAGCATTACTGCTCTTGAGAAAGCNGTAGCTCAGTGGTAAAGTGCTTGCGTGGAACGTGTGAGACACTGGGTTCAATCCTCAGCACCACATAAAAATAAATAAAAATAAAACAAAGGTATTTTTAAAAAGAAAGAAAGAAATGTTTTCTTTGGTCTTTTTGCTCAGGGGCTAAATATTTTCTATATAGATTAATTTTATTTTTCATTACTAAGTAGATTACAAACTTCTAAAGAAGAATATAGGTACCCATTAGGTACAGGGATGTTTGTGGAATCATCTCCTTCACTTAATTTTAGATCAGCAAAACTTTTTACTTTACAGTATTAGGAGACATACAAACTGTGATTATGCTTTTAGCTATTTCTATAGAGAGTTTGTCCTCATTGGTCCCTGCATTTTTAAGTGTCATACGTAGAGATAATTTGGAGTATATAAAACTGCACTTACCAACAGGGAGCTGTAATGATGTAGAAAGTTTCAATTCAGTGGTCATGTCATATTTAGTCAATAGCCAGCAATTGTGATTAGTAAGAAGTGAATCATCTACAAGAAGTGCCAAGTCAGTAAGAGAAACAAATCAAAGAGAGATAAAGTGACCTGTAATGAGAAGTGAAAAATCAATAAGGGGAAAACAGAGTCTATCTCAAAATGAATGAACAAGAGACCAAGTGATATTTGAACTACATTTGTTCCACTTTAGTTGCACTGAAAAGTAAAGCCAAGCACAGCAATAATCTTGTTTTCTCTAAGTCTTGCTGATTATAAAACTTTGTAAATACATTCATTGTATTTAATACAATGGAAAATATGTGTCTTATTTTATTAGTCATGCATAAGGAGGAAAATTTAGAGAAAGGACTAAACTATGCAAACTCTGTCTCTACAATAGTAAATAAAAAATCTGATTGTTATTCTAGACTACATTATTTCTGTTACCCTAATCCAGATTGACTAAAGTACAGTATGTGAATTTTAGTGTTTAACTTACCCTAGAAACTTACTTAACACAATGTTCTATTTAGAAGTATTTAGAAAAACATCTCAGGAAAACATTAATAACAAATTTGTAAGTTCTTGCAGAGCTAATATATTTCACAGATCCGAGGAAGATAATTGCAACTTTTGACAAGTACAGAGTGTTGCATCTCAAAGGAGACTTTGCCATTCTGATCGCCTTCTTCCACTAAGTAAACTGCCTTGGATTCTGGTTTCATATAGTCTTTCTCTAGTTAAACCATTGAGTTAACTGGAGAATAGATAAAATCAAAAGAATTCAGAAGTTTAGGGGGGGGTGGCATTCATTGTATCTCTTTACTACTTAATATACTTTTGCTTTATGACTCTCAGGAATGAGAAATAGAGAAATATCTACTACCTCTAATGTGGGAGAATTATTCAAGTATACTGTCATCTTTTTTGATGATGGAGTTTTGAGGAAAGACAAGGAAAATTATGTTTTTTCTTTTTCTACTACCTCAATTAATTCAAATATTTGGAATCCTAGTTCAGGGCTCTGTGTTATTGAGACTTAAAAATGGCCACTAAATGCCTCACAACTCTTAACATAAATCATACTAAGGTTGATGTTATATCAGTTGTGAGTTTAGATTACAAGAGATTATAATTTACAACTTGATTGCTCTATCCCTTGGCTCACTTGATCTGTGGTAAGACCGGCCATTTAACCTAAATGTTAAGAAATTGAAGCCTCTTAGTGAAGCCACATGAGGGAGCATGGAAGAAGTTTCTTCAACACCAGTCAAAACAT
Organism: Marmota marmota marmota; assembly: GCF_001458135.2. Lineage (NCBI taxonomy): Eukaryota > Metazoa > Chordata > Mammalia > Rodentia > Sciuridae > Marmota > Marmota marmota. The sequence goes on along the minus strand of NW_026000026.1, from coordinate 58,374,091 downwards.
AAAGCTTCAGGCAAGCCAGAAGTTTGATGCCACTTTATAATCCCAAAGCCAGATATACTTGACTAAGCATATTTTGGATTCTTGATCCTTAAAAACTGTGTGACATTGTTGTCAGATAATATTTGTATTAATTTATTATGTAACACCATACACGTAATACAAGGTATTTCTATTTATATTGGAGCAAATTTTTTTTATTCTGAAAAATGATTGTTTTAAAATAAGTGATGTCAGAGATTCTTTCAGCTTTTCCCAGCCAACTGAGATTCAACCCTGGGATGCAAAGATGGTCCAACATACGCAAATTAATTAATGTGACCCACCACATTAACAAACTAAAGAAAGAAAATCAGATGATCCTCTCAACAGACAAAGAAAAGGCATTTGAAAAACTACAACATTCTTAAATGATAAAATCTTTGGAAAGTATCCTATTGAAGGAATACCATTTAGCCCAAGGATATTACTAGTATCATATTCACTGGTGTTGAGCTGAATCCCTTTCTTTTAACATCAGTCATAGGGGAATAAATAACATCAAAAAGAATAAAATAACTAGGAGTAAATTCAATAAAGAAGGTGAAAGATTTTTATGCTGAAAACTGATGAAAAAATTGAAGAAGGCACAGATAAATGGAAATAAATTTCATGTTCAATCCACATTCAAGGATGAGGAAAATTAACATTGTTAAAATATTCATACCACCCAAACAATCAACTTACTGAATGAAATCCCTATCAAAATTCCAATGGTGGGGCTGGGGCTGGGGCCCAGTGGTAGAGTGCTTGCCTGGCACACAAGAGGCACTGGGTTTGATCCCCAGCACCACATAAAAATAAAATAAAGGTATTGTGTGCACCTACAACTAAATATATAATTTTATATGTATATATGCATACACACATCTATATAAATACACACACACATATATAAAAATTCCAATGGAATTTTTCATAGAAATTTTTAAAAAGTGCTTAAAATTCATATGGAACCACACAAGACACCAAATACCTGAAACAATCTTGAGCAAAAAGAACAAAGCTGGAGACACCACACTGTTTGATTTTAATATATTATAAAATTACAGTAATCAAAATAGTATGTTATTGGTCTAAAAAGCAAACAAAGAGACCTAAGGAAGAAAATAGAAATTCCAGAAACAAATCCAAACAAACTCATATATAGTCAACAATTTTCAACAAAGCAACAAGAATATACTATAGGAAAACAAGAGTTACTTCATAAGTAGTGTTGGAAAAACTTACTATCCACACTCAGATCCTGTTATTTGACCCATATCTTACACTATGCACAACAATGAACAAAAAAAAGTTTCAATGACTTAAATGAAATACTTGAAACTGCAAAACTGTGAGAAAAAACATAAGGGAACGTTTCAAGACATTTCTTGGGGCAATGATTGATTACATATGACAACCAAAGTACAGGCAACAAAATAAACAATCTGGGCTTCATAAAACTGAAAGACTCTTGCACAGCAAAGGAAAAAATTTCCTATCCTATGGAATGAAAAACTAAAATTTTCAGACCAATATCTGATATGGTGCTTATATCATTAATTACTAGGAAAATGTAAATTTAAAACAAAATGACATACTACCTTATACCTATTAAGATGTTTATTCTAAGAGGGCAAAAAAAAGTACTGGTGAGATTATGGAGAAGACATAATGCACAATATTCTGACTTTGGTTGACAATGAAAGACTGACCATTTTAAATTTGTCAAGAGAATGGAACTTCAGTATTCTCAACTTTCTCTCTCTGTAGTGTGCACACACACACACACACACACACAAATACCTCTGGGAAAGATAACTGTTGGATTCTGGATATATAATTATATTTATTGTTCTAATTATTTTACAATGTGTATATATATCAAAATATTAGGCTGCATACTTAAATATGTGCAATTTTTATTCATTGGTTATACCAAATTAATCTGGAAGAATATTCCATTCAGCTTCTCAATGCCCCTGATGGAGTGAAACTACACCTTTTGAATAATGATGGTCCCTTGTATCTGAGAAGAGTCAAATGAAAAAAAGTTCTATTCTGATATTAAAAAATTTAGGTGACCTTATTTACTTCATGGTGTACATTATAGGAGAATATGTTGTAGGAGATAAAATTTGGAAGTATACATTCTGCAATTAAGCATGTTTATTGTCATTTATTCAAGTTACTCTGGCCTCTTTCCCTAGTCAACATGTGTAAGTTAAAAATTGTAATGGTTTAATAGAGAGAGAAAATGAATCAATGTTCATAGAGTACTTCACATATCCCTTCCTGTTTACCCTCATTCCACAATCTTGACATCCCAGAACATTACTGGGAGATCTCAACGTTGTGATTCCTCCTTAAGAATCAGAGTTTATTGTCCTGCACTCATTCTTCTATATTTGTGTGATGATCTAGTTGTTCTTTAATGTATTCAGCTGAACACCCCAGGTTTTGAGTCTATCTCTGCTAGTATGACTATATTGGATAATATTATATATAGTCATTGTCAACTAAAAGACCATTTCAAAATATTTAATCACAAAAAAGAAATGTTAATAATCAATGGTTGCTCAGATAATGAGTAAAGGAAACACTGGTTATTTTAAATCCCAAAGAATAACATAGAGGAAGCATCAACAAATCAGTTTGAATGCAGACTCTGCTGTGCAACCAAGAAGTCCAGAATACTACCAATCTCTATTGTTAAGAGCTTTAGAGATTATAAGATACAGATTTTGATTTAATGCATATCATTTCTTTAAAAATTACTCTTTATCATTGTAAAAGTGGGCTAACACTTTACTTAATCAATAAAGTATTAAGTAGGACTGGGGATGTACTCAATAGTAAAGCACTTGCCAGCATGTGGCAGGCCTTGGGTTCCATCCCTAGTACTGGAAAAAAAAGGAAGTCAACTTATAAAGGAAGTAAAAATCTATACAAATTGGAGATAATCCTTTCTAGTGTTTGGCATATATACCTACCATTTTTCATCTAATTTAAGAAGCTCTATTATTTTATAAACAATGAAGAAAAATGTTTATGATGTCATGTAAAACAATGATATAAACTTACATATCACTTACAATATAAATATTATTTATTTTCAGGCATATTAGTTAAAATATTTAATAATATATGACACTTATATGTAAAAAATAGGCAAAAACAGATTGGTTTTGGTATTTTTATTAAATTGGTTAAAGCATTCTTATATTTGCACGAAATGCTGACAGTTGAATTATGGTTTGTCTTGTACATATATTTTTACATATATTGTTAACTACAAGAATATAGATGACACATTATTCTTTAAAATAATGTCTTCTCTTATTATTTTAAGCCACAAATACTCATTCAGCAAGTTTTGATGCACATGCACATGTAATAGTAAAAAAAATAAATCAGTGTTGTTACCTCATCAATAAAAATGATAAGATGTGGTAAAAATTCAGAAAAGTTAGGATGTCCAAACAAGATGAGCATCAGTTTGCATTCAGTCAAGGAAACACAACTGATATGAGGAAATTCGATAGAGACATCTAACAGAAAATGACTTAAAAAAAAGTTCCAAGTTAAAAAGGCAAATTTCCAGATATTATGCATTTTCAGGATAAAAATAAAAAGGAATAAGATGGTGTTATATGTAAACATGAACCAGGCTCTCTGGCAGAAACTGGAATCATTGGCAGATCTTGAACCACAGAGGGAGCCATGCAGGAAACATTTCTGTTGGATATGCTTTCTACAGCAGGAAGAGAAGGAGAGAAACACCTTGCCTATTCCTCCCCCATTCATTCACATAAACCTTTGTTGAAACAAAATGGAAGCCAGCTGGATAGAAGCCTGGGAAATGAGCCTAAAAGCAAATATGGAAAAGACCAGTTTAATCAGCATTTTAGATATGATTAAATATAGTATATCTGTATCACTGTCCTTTTTCTATGATGAATGTGATCATGAAATGCATGCTACTTCATAACCCATCTTTTATATTTACTATGTATTTCATATACCTATTTCTATCATCATAGCTCTATTTATTTTATTCTTGGCTGTGTGAGTACTACATTGTTTGAATACAATTATTAAAGTCACTTATAAAATGTTTGTACATTTATGAAGATCAATAAGCTTTCACTAATTTTTATGTCTATATTGCATAATACACATTTCGTTGCCTTTCCCATTAATATACTATCCCCTCAGGAACAAGTTAGAATAAGAAAGCAAATATTGAAGTTAATTTTCTTATAGAGGCTATTTGTTATAGTGAAAAGTCCATTTTACATTTTAGACTTATTTAAATATTTAATTGTATCTGCAATTCCATATGTTAACTACTGATTAGTTATATGGATGAGTTAGTTAAACTTTAAATTTTATTATCTTTTTTATCAAACAGGGATAAATTCAAAAGCTTCATTTACAGTGAAACAATAAAATATGCCTGGTACATACATAGCATATACTCAAAACATGTTATTCCCATATTTCATCATTAATCTTAAGCAATTTACTTTTCTATTTTAAACAAGTGATATACTTGCAACTAATTTACTCCCAGTGAGTTCTCACCTTGCTCACTGCTACTAAAATTTAAGGGCACACCCTGGAGCAAATGTTCTAATAAACATGGTCCATGAAAGAATGAATGTGATCTACAGAAATTGTTTCATTGAAAACAGATGAATAATCAACTTCAACATCATGTCATAGTAAGATTCAGTGATAGTCTAACCTACATTTGTTTAATTTTGATAATATAGTACTCTAGAACCAGTAATGAGATTGTTTTCATCTATTCATTCATTAATTTTATAAATATCGATTGAGTGCCTACTATTTTCAGGTAGCACACTGGATGTTGAAGACATAACAGAAAGCTTCCCTTCACACACACACACACACACACACACACATACACACACACACCACACAAACATACACACACACACACACATACACAGAAAAGTAAAAAGAAAGAAAAAAAAGCAATATACTAATTATGACTCACAATTTCCAGGTGGGAGGGTTATACTATAAAAAATTATGCAAAAGTATAGGAATATAATGCATTGTAAAAGTTATGTAAATATAGATTATAAAACTAGAAACTATAAGAGGGACTCTGCCTTTTTGCCATTCTGCCATTCTGCCTCTGCATCTTGCTTCTGTCTCCCTTTGATTTCTTACAAATTGAGAAAAGGCTTCTTTGAGAAGGAGACATTTAAACATAGACCAGAAGATTAAGTAGCACAAAGTATAGTGCAATAAGAGCATGGATGAAATCATTAACCAATTTACCAATTTTAAAAGCTAGCTTCTATATTCACTGAATTGCAAATTTATATTGTTCATCACTTCATGGTGATATCTGTTGAAAACATGTAACATGGAATTTATGTTAACCTTACCTTGATCTTCACCTCAGAGTCTTGGAATCTCATGAGTGATATAAATCTGTACTATTTGGTGAAAATGGCCCACAAGCCAAATAAAAATAGTTTAATGACAAAAGGAACTTATCGGTCTGTGTAAATTAAAAATCTATTTTTGTTAATTATTCCTGAATGGATACAAAATGTTATCAGAAGTCTAATTTGATTTCACATTAATACAATGCCTGATAAGTGAATTGTTTAGAATCAAGATACATACCTTATTATTGACTTTCATAGAATATGAGTACAGATTTCCAGGTTTCTGCTTCATGGATTCAACCAACTATGAATCAGAAATATTTAAAAATATGTTGTTTCTTTTTTGAACAGTAAAGCCTTTTTCCTTGTCATTATTCCCTGAACAATATATGTATATCAAATACCTTGTAACATTTACATTGTATTAGGTGTTAAAAGCCATTTAAAGCTGTTTGAAATTATATGGGAGCATACGTGCAGGTTACATTCAAATACTGTGTAATTTTAAATAAGAAACTTGAGCATCTGTGGATTTTGGCCTCTATGGGGGATTCTGAAACCAAATCCCTGTGGGTACAAAAGGACAACTATACTTACATTTTAATACTTTTAAAAAATTCAAAAACTGGAAATATGTTGCTCTAAGAGAACATAGAAGGATATGCACATTTTTTATACATTTAACAGAAGTATGTTTTCTTAAGTTTAGAACCAATCAACTGATATACATCATCACTATCTGGAAGAATGACTCTCAGATTAATTTTTCCAAGACAAGAGATATTTTTTGAATTTTGGTTAATGTCTTGTATCCAATAATTAAAATCTGTGATATACTTTCATAATTAAACATTTCTGGATACTTTACTGGGGAATACATACTCATACAAGAACACATAAAACACACTTAGATGGACTACACCTATTTTATAGGCTAATATGCTTGTTACCATCAATTTTGTTAAACTTCTTTAAAACTTCCATTGTCTATGGATTAATTTCAGAAATCATAGGGCTTACTTATCGGAAATTTTGTGTCAACCTCAGTGCTGAAGAAAAAGAGACCTTTTATTAAACAAATAATTTTGTGTGCATTATTTCTATTCTCTTTTTTTCCCCTTCTCTCTCTCTCTCTCTCTCTTTCCTTCGCCTCATAAAGCATAGTTTCATCTTCAATTAGTCCACGAACTTCTGTTTGGCTTTGGTTTAAGCACCAACATAGATCATGTGCACTAAGGGTTTGTCTGAAAGAGTCACAAACTCAAAACTGTTCAGTGCCTCAAAGTATTTGTAAAAATAAGCACTACTTTCAAAGATTTTCCTGAAAATTAAAAAGTTTATCCTTTTTTCCCCTTTTTTATCAGAAAGTCTTAACTTTGAATAAGGGTGGGGGCAAGAGCACCTTAAAATTACATGAAAGTGTTACACAGGAATTCTCATAGGCAGTCTTTTCTTCTCATCAAGTTATGTAAAATGGGTTGTGACTAAAAAATTATTAGGAAGAATCTCACATGACTTTTTAATAAATTTGGTCTAGTTAAGATGTATATCTTTATTGTCTGGTGAAAAAATATGAGAAAACTGAACTATCTTCATATTTTGAAATCTATGGCTCAAGTGCTGTCTTGCTTCTCTCCTTCTGCTTTACTCTTTATAGGGTACCACATTAGAGGCACCATACCAGCTATTGTGCTCCAGAGCATACATTTGTGTCATTTTTGAATTTATCCCATTGTTTCTATTCTTGTTTACCTTTGCACAAATTCTTCACTTGTTTTCAATATGTATTTGGTTGCACTATGTATTTTTATAAGCTGCTTTAAATCATTTTCAAAACTACTGAGTATCAAACAAAAATGAATAAATAAATAATAATAGTTACTGAGGGACCATATAAATCTTTTTTGTTGTTTTTTGTTACATTTTATATTTTATGTGCTATGCAGTTTTAAAGTTGTTTCAGATATGATACTTTAAACAGACTTATTCTGTTTTTTATTGTAATTATTTATAATTAAAGTTTAAAATCTGCTAATCATTTCCAATGAAATAATAGGAGAAAAGAAGCCAACACAAATAAATACAAAGTATTGTATCCTAAACAGCACAACATTTTAAATTATTTTAAAGCCTCCCCAACCTTTGAGCTTTAAAATAATTTTACCCATCACTTCTGTTGGTAAATGTACTGCTTTGTACTCAGTGCTTCAGAAAATATAGAAAAATTGATTATATTTCTCAAAATGTGCCCACCCTAGATTTCAGCTATAAAAGTAATTATGAGTTTCTGCTTTGGGATGTATTTTAATGTTCACTTGTATACTTTGTCTGTATATGTACCCTTTTAAACTTTTCCCTTTACTAAAATTGCAGTGATTTATATAGTCACTGTTTTGATGTATTTCAAACATGCATTTGAAAAAATTAATAATATATATTGCTTCTTTGCTGCTGTGTGGTACAAATGGGTTTCTGACTGCCATCTGACTGCATTGTGGTAGGATATACTGATAAATGAAAGGAAATAAAAAAGGAAATTGATTGTTCTCTTTATGTTTCCAGTAGAACTCCCTACTCTAAGAAGCTTCTACAGTATAATCATTCAAACATCATTTTAATGGGTGAGTGGAAAGCCCATATTTTGGGCATAGCATAACCAAAAGATATCCCTAGAGATCTGCTATAAACCATTTCTTTCCATTTATATATATTCAATGTGCTGTAATGGGAACATGAAGTCTTACTCATATAAGAGAATGTACATTCTGCTTATATTTTAAAACTGCTACCAGTGAAACTGTAGAAAAAAAATTAAACCACTATATTTTTAAAAACTAATATATAATCAATGTATTGTCAAATTTTAAAAATTTTATTGGTATATAATAATTATACAGAACCCTGACTTTCCTTTGTAGGATATTTGTACATTCTTAAAAGTTAATTTGATAAATTTCTTTCTCTAGTATCTCCTTTTTCCTCTCCTCCTCCCTCCACCTGATTCCCTTCTGCTTTATTTTCTTCCTTCTATTTTTATGAGACAACCCCCCCATTGTTTTTCTCTCTAGATTCCGCATCTGAAAGAAAATGTATGACCCTTAACTTTCTTAGTTTGTTTCACTTAAGTGTTCACCATTTCCACCTATTTTTCTACAAATAAAATAATTTTATTTTTCTTTCTGACTCAGTAAAACTAAGTTGTGTATACATGACACATTTTTTTATCCATTTATTTGTTAATGGAAACTGATGCTGGTTCAATAACTCGGGTATTATGAATTTTTCTGCTGTAAACATGGTGTGTGTGCATATACATAGTATGTTGACTTTCTTTTCATTAAATGCTAAAGACTGGTACAGGTGGATGATATGATGGCTCCATATCCAGATTTTTGGAGAACTTACTTACTGATTTCCATAGCAAAGATTTCCACTAACAGTTGTTAGGCGTTATTTTTTACCTGCATCCTTGCTAGTCTTTATTTTACTGTTATCCATATTCTTGATGATTGTCATTCTGACTGGAGTGGGAAAAATCTCAGTGTATTTTTGTATGCATTTCTCTGATTGCTAAAAATGTCGAACATTTTTTCATATATATGTTGGAAAATTTGTATGTCTTCTGAAAAGTGTGCTTAGTTTATCTGCCCATTTATTAATTGGGTTATTCTAATTTTTTGGTGTTAAGTTTTTTGAATTCTTTATATATTCTGGATATTAATCATCTGTCAGAAAAGTAGTGAACAAAGATTTCCTCCCACTCCATAGATTTTCTTTTCATACTATTACTTGTTTTCTTTACTGTGCAGAGGCTTTTTAATTTGTTGCCATCCTATTTATTTATTCTTGGTATTATTTCCTAAGCTATAGGAGTGCTATTGATGAAATTATTTCCTGCAACTGTATGTTGGAGTGTTGACCCACACTTTTTCTTGAAGTTACAAAACTTTCTGGTGTATTCCAAAGTCTTTGACCCATTTAGAATTGACTTTTGTACAGGTAAAACATAGGAATTTTTCCTTCTACCTATGGATATTTAGTTGTCCCAGCACCATTTGTTAAAACTGTTGTCTTTTCTCTAACAATTTTTGGTGCTCTTGTCAAGTATTGGATGATTGCAACTCTGTGGGACAGGCTTTAGGTCTTCTGTTCCATTGATCTACATGACTGTTCCTATGCCAGTATCATGAAGTTTGGTTATTATAACTCTGTAGTATAAATTGAAATTATATAGTGTCATGCTTCTACATTGCTGTTTTTGCTCAGAATTGTTTTGGCTACTCTGGGGTTTTGTTTTTCTATGTGAACTTTATGACATTTTTCCTTATTTTGTGAGGAATTTAATTGGTATTTGGATGGGGATTATATGGAATTTGCAGATTGCTTTTGGCAGTAACACAATTTAACAATGCTAATTCTACTTATGGATGAACATGGGAGGTCTTTCCATCTTCTAGTGTTTTATTCTAATTCTTTTTTTTTTTTTGGTATTCTCTAATTTTCATCATAGAGGTCTTCTACCTTTTTAGTTAAGAGATTCCTCAGTATTTGTATTTTTATTTTATTAAGCTATCATGATTGAAGTTCTTTTCCTAATTTCTTTTTCAGCAGACTCATTAGAATATAGAAAGCTATTGATTTTTGTAGATATTGTATTCTGCTAATGTGTGTTATAGTCTTATTTCCAGCTCAGATTGATTTACAGCTTTGCTCTCTATTGATGGAGTGAGAACTGAAGCTCAGGTGGCAGTTGAAAGAAACAAATCAAGAATTAGGCAAAATAATAGAGAAAGCAAAAAGAAAAACCATGGAAATTTCTAATCTTCTATGAAGAAGGTTTAAACAATGAGGCTTTCTAAGCAGTATTATTAAATCTGCAGGGAAATGCTGGAACTCTCTCCTGCACAGGCTCACTTGAAGCATCTGTGCCTTCTTTTGGCTCAGAGAGTGGTTTTCTGGATAGTGGACTCTGCTTTTCTCAAACTTTCCAGGAAATTTCCTTTTCTCTCCTTAGAGGGAAGCTTCTCCTTCCCCACTGAGCCAGCAGGCACCTGGTGCTTGGTGCAGTTTGTTTCTATTATCAATTCTCTTTCTATTCTAGAACTGACATTTCTGTGTTTCATCCAGTTGCTACCTCTCTATTGTGCATCTGATGCTTCTCCACAGCCTTCCTACCTCATCATGCAGGCACTGATTAAACGTTTGATTTAATTTTGAGAAGCAGCTACTGTGAGGTGAACTCCTCTAGTCCACTGTCTTTAACTCTATCAAAAGCACTATTATTTACATTTTAACTTCAACAAACATTGCTGCAGCTCTCCTCTTTGGGTAGTCTGTATCCCCCCAAATATATTATGTGCTCATACAAATTGGAGAGGTTTTTGAATCCCATATCTTGCCTTAACCTTGTTATAGGCCTAGTTCTGAGCCAAGTGTACCATTAGTACTCAGTAAATTCTTGGAGAATAATTTATGCTACCATCAGAAAGTAAAAGGCCCTCCAAAGTGGAACTGTGACTCAGATGCACGTGTCAGGAAAGAAAAATGAAGTGACTAGGCCATCAAAATTCAAAGTTGCTGTCTGTAGCTCCTAGGCAGAAAGGTGACATGCACTGCTCCCTTTCACAGTACGGATGATATAGTGCTGAGATTGGGGGTGTACACATTACTTTTCTCAGCATTCACTGAAGTATAGTGTGGACTGATTCTCACAGGGGAAAGAAAATATGAGCAGCACAATAAGTGCTAAACTATGAAGACCTCACCCTTCACTTGCAGAGAAAAACCCTCTGATAGGTTTTTAAAGAGCTGTTAACATAGACAAAAGGATAACCTCTCCCAAGTACTCAAAAACAAGGCAGGGGAAAAGTATACATAAGACACTTCAGACTGAAGAGGAGTCCCATGATCTCAAGAATGAGCATTTGAAGGAAAGCTCCTAGGAGTTATAATTTGCCTTTGGAGAAGCTCTGTGTTTTTGTGAAAAATAATTTATAAACTAAAATAAAAAATATGCATTCAGAGATAGGAACCCAACTCAAAGAAGGTGAAGGAGTACTTCTGGTTCTGTAGACCACTTAATGAATAAATTTGTGTTTTGGCATTAGTATTTCATCTGTCTGAATTTGACCGGAAAGATGGAATTGCAATGAGTCAAGTGGAATATGAAATTTATTATTTAACCTCGCCCAATTGTAAGAGTTTGTATAGCAGTCAAAAGAGGCTGCTATCTGTTCATCCTGTGTTAGAACTTGAATTTCAAAAAGACCTAGGATCCTGGTATAAAGGGAGACAGTATGAAATAGAAGACAACAGAGAAAAATTAAAATCCCTGAAGAAACATGGGGACCAATTTTTTTTTTTTACTGCCACCTAAAGCTATAGAACTGTATACAAAACTTAAGGGTTATTTTTATAAGCTTATACCTTCCACCATGTCAAGTCAACAGTCTATAGAAAATTAAACATTTTTACTAAAGTAATAAGCACACAAATAAACAAAACACCTTATCAAATCATCATCTGAAATTGAATTTAATTCATCTTCAGGAAGCGGGATGATTTCTGAGAGAATTTCTAGAATATGAATGATTTTCAAAGGGAAAAATTCTCAATACAACAAAATAGAATGTTTTCCTTAAAGTTTAAGAATCTTCACAGAAATGGTTAATAATAAAAAAAGATTAATTGGTCTGCTCCCCAAAAATCTTTGTTGTATTTTATAGCAATTTCTATAAAAAGCATATCTATTAAATTAACCCTGAAGCACATGAAGACCATCCATTCATAGTCATCTAGATGACCTGGTTTACAGTAGTATGCTTTTCAGGAATTTTCATGCCAGCTTATACAATGACTCATTAAGCAATGTATTTTTGATATGCACAGTAGTAACACTATTTTCCTTCTTCCTCTAGGGAGCAATATTGGAGGCTGGGTATTTAAAAATAACAAGTTTAGAATGAAAGCGCCATATGGTTGATTGTAATGACACTTTCTATTTTAGTTTGGTTTTAAGTCAGAGTCTGATAGTATATAAGCACTCCCTTATATAACAACAGAACAAAGCCTAGATAATTCAGCCTTAGAATTCAGGTCTGTAAACAATCTTGAATGTTTAAAGATAATGTAAAGGAAAAACCATTGTATAATTTGCTTTTTAAAACTTTTTATATTTATATAGTGCTGTATTATAATATGCATTCTAAGATATTTGAAACTATATAAGAAACTAAGGAAGAAAATAACACATAAGAACTATTGCTTAAGAAAGGAATTTGACAGACATAATTTATCCAAAGCAGATAAAACTGGAATCAAGCAATCCATATACTATTTGATCACATTCTAAGATTAACTTCGTATTAATAAGTACATTAAAAAGTCTACTCTTTGGTTAAATAAAAAATGATGGTTCTTCATATTCCTCTCATTTGAAGAACTAATGTTATCTTTTGTAGTAAGTTATTGTGCTTAATGATGTCTTTTCTGAAATTTAAAGATTTAGTAATTGGAAAGAAACAAAATATCAAAGAAAGATGACACCTATACCCATTTTAATTTTTCCAAATGCTTTTTCCACAAAATTTGGGAAAAAAATTCCAACAGGAATTCTAGAACAAAGTGCATCCACTTACCACATTTAGTTTCAAATAGAAAAAAAAATTAATATTCATTTTAAGTTTGTCTTGAAACTTTGACTTTTGCAAGGTACTCTATTATATCTAAGTCTTGAAACTCAAATGTTATATTATTTTTGTGAGTCAACTGATAACAGATGTGAAAAGTAATTCATTTTGTTTGATGTTGAATTGCTATATATTTTAATGCTTAGACACTAGTTAAACTAAGTCCAAAAATTAACATTGTATACAAAATAAATAAGTAAATTGTGGAGAGAATTAATTAAGAGAATCACAGTTACATTTAGGAATTTGTGTCAGTGAAAATAAATTTGTATTCCAGATATCAAGTTCTTCAATTATACTTGACATTGGAAGTTTCCTTGAGGAGTCTGTAATGAATGGTGAACTTGACCCTCCCTGGGAAGTCCTAATCTGTCAGACAATCAGCCAAGCATTCAGTCTCTCAGTCAGTCAGTCAGCCAACCAGTTAATTTATATTTACTTGCTACAAGGTGGCACTTTCCAGAATCTAAAAGTGCAAACTTTCTCAGTGGCCAGCTTCATGACTCTACTCCTTGTTTAGGCTGATATCTGAAGGGGAAAAAGGGCAAAACTGTGAATCTCTTGGTAGCTCAGATGTTTCAATTTTTAGTATTAATTCAATAAGTAAAATCAAGTGCCTCTTTTGTCAAAGTATTCATGCCATTTGGAGGACCATGTGACCTTAGATAAAGTGGCAGGGGAGAGTGTACAATACTAAGTCCAAAACAGTACATCATATGACTTTCATTAAATCAGGCTTTTAATGCATGTCTTGTTAGAGTATTGTCGTAAATAACACCTTTTGCCTTATAATTCTAAAATTCTATTAAATTTTATTATATTTTTCCTCACTGTGTCAATCTACAGAGTTGTGATTCTCAATTATTTCTCACAAGTTTTTGTTGTATTATGGGCCGTTTAAAGTTAATCATTGTGTAATACTTTATTTTTTAATAATCAAATTGACACACTCTTTTCATGGTATCCATCAAACATGATTAAGTTGAGTGGAACATGCTATACAGCATGGATATATTTTGCCAGTTTCCTTTACTGTAATAAATTCCTGAGATAAAAAAAAAACTCATAAAGGGAAAAACGTTCATTTTGCCTCCCAGTTTTAGAAGTTTCAGTTCATCCTTGCTTGGTGTTACTGTGTTTGGGACTGGGGCGAAGCAGAACATCATGGTGGAAATCACAGAGTACAAAAAAAGCAGTCACGTCATACGAGGATGAAAACAGAATAGAAAGGTGCTAGGCTCTCACTTTTCCTTTCAGGGAGTATGCAGTCAATGATCAGGAACATTTTGAACTTTTAAGATTAATATTGAGTATGCAGAAATACCTTGGCTCAGAAAGAGAATGAAAAACATGAAAAACGTGGGTCAAAATGTTGAACACCTCTGACAGTTTGACATGAAGCTAGAAGCAAGAGTTACACTAAATGTTGTTTTTAAAATGCAATTATGGGTGTTATTTGACTTTTATCTCCAAGCAAACTAAGATGTGAAATTTAATAATTCTTTTTGACAATTTTATAAAAATGAGCTGCCATGCTTAACTGATGGGGGCCTCTTCATCTGCCACCTCTGCCTTCCCTGGAAGTTATTGATAGGGAGTTCACAGCCTCTATCCTTCAGATCTTTGACTGAATCTGTGTTATTAACCTCTGGGTTGATGGTAGAGTGGCATTGCCCTGACTAACTGGCCATCTTTCAGCTTGGCAACTGAGCCTTGCATGTTCTCTTTCACTTTGTCCCCCAAGATCATCTGAACAGATGGAGACAAAGTGATGTAGCCAATTACCTTGCAATTTCAAGACTGCCAAACTTTTCTCCTGAAATACTGCCAGGAAGAAATAAAATTCTAAAAGATATGTGTGCTTGATTCACTCAAAATACAGCAGTCAAAAGTCTTTGAGCCATAGAGACCCAATTTGAATTTCAATTCCATCATTATGTAACTTTTTTTTTTTTGGCAAGATATTCAACCACTCTGGTCTTCATTTTTAAAATGCAGGAAATGATTTGGGGTAGAGGCAGTGAATTTTCCTCAAGAATTCATTTTTACTCTCTTCCTTTTGACAATAGGCTTTACCTATTAGGGGTGGATTAATCTTTTAGAAATGTTAAGGAAAAGAGCACAAAATAAACAAACGTGTGTTGCTAGCTCTTCTTCCTTGAGGGTCTTAGAAGGAATCTTGTGTATGTGAGAGTCTCAAATGTTTATGTAAGATTAGTTTCACAGTAAGTCCAGTAAATCTACCTTGGCCAAAGCTGCCATTTATACACATATTCTAATCCGGCTCTTGCTTCCAAATAGAGGCTACATTGCATAGCCAGCCTTCCTCCAAGTGAGATCATCTCATTGAGTTGCAACTAACAGGAGAATACAAGTGAATTATACAAGTTTCAGATTCTTTCCCTTAAACATCCCACTTGTCCCCAATTTTCTTTTTTCCCCTTTTCTCTGGCTGGGAAATGTCAGTAAGTAGACTTGGCAAATGATAGCATCTTGGATTCAGAGGTGAAGTGTTCCTAAAAAAGAAAACTGCAATTTAAAAATAATAATAATGTATATTATTATTTTTTAAAATTTAGGTTGGTTAGCTTGTATCTTAGAAATAGAAATATAAGCCAGGTGCAGGGGCACATGCCTGTAATCCCAGAAGCTTGGAAGGCTGAGACAGAGGATAATGAGTTCAAAGCCAGCCTCAGCAAAAGTGAGGCATGGGCTGGGGTTGTAGCTCAGTGGTAGATCACTTGCCTGCACATGTAAGGCATTAGGTTCAATTTTCAGCACCACATAAAAATAAAATAAACAAAATAAAGATATTGTCTCTATCTACAACTAAAAAAATGTATTAAAAAAAGAGCCAGGGTCCAAGCAATTCAGTGAGACTCTGTCTCTAAATAAAATACAAAATAGGGCTGGGGAGCCCCTGATTTCAATCCCTGGTCTCCCCTCCCTTCAAAAAAAATAGATAGCTACTCTGTATTATTTTTATGAGGATTAAATGATATAGTACCTGTCAAGTATGTGTGGTATTCAGAAAATACTAGTTCTCTTATGGACTCAATTTTTTAATTGTCTAGTTTGGGCCGACACATAATTCTAAAAATCAATAGAAAGGTTAAACCTTTTTGCTAATGATTTACGAATTTAGCACTTTCTTTATGTTAATTATAAATATTTCTTCATAATTGGCAACATATACAGCAAAAGCATTTCCCAGTATCATCACTTCATGTTTATTTTTCTTTATACATTCTTAGATGAGATTACAATGTGTATGAAACTCATGGGGCAGAGAGGAGGCACTCAACACAGAGTGCCACTATTTCTCTACATACTCTCTGTTAAATAAAAAATGTCCTTCCCCTCAGACATGCTCACCTGTTGACCTTTCTGTTCTTTCAAGTTTATGCAACCCCTCGCTACATCCTTACTATATGTTCTCATGGGAACTTTGTTATTTTGCCATCTTTTTACAGTCCTCAATCTTCTTGTGTTTTCCCCTAATTCCAAAATACTGAGATGCAATCTTCTCCCTGTAGTTCCAAAATTTTATGAATGCGAAAGTATTACCTTTTGTCACCTGTGTCTGCTGTCACACAAGACACACTTGTAATATTTTATTTGTTCTAAATTCACAAGGTAAGTTTCATTGTAACTTTTCTATTAATTTATCTTTATGAAACAAAAAATTCTCCTCATTTAAGTGATCTAGAATAGGTTTCTTTCCAGCATTATGAAAAGAAGTATTAAATAAGGAGGAGGATCTTTGCTTAGAAAAACAAAACCAGATGTTTCTCACTGGTTATTGTTGGGAGAAAGAAAAACCTACCCACCTGAGTGGATTCACTTGCCAAATAAGTATGTGCTGCTTATACTAAGATAGTTGTTTTCTAGAACAAGTTTCTGCCTTTAAGGGGATTTATTTTTGAGAATGATATTATCAAATAAGTAGTTAAATAAAATACTAGCTTTAAGTAACTATAAAAAGCAAAAGGTTTGACAAAATATTGCACTAGAATCAAAAATAATCTTTTTGTGGGACATTAGGTAAAGTGCAAAAAGAAAGGTAAAGAAAATTAGTAAAAGGTTGTATTAAAGTTCCTCAGAGGTGGGACCCACAGTCATCTTTCTTCTGCCCCCGCAGTTGACTACTATCCAAGCCTTCTTAGCCAAACCATGGCATCTTCAAAGACACAAAACCTGCAGAGGTTGCTCTCCCCATTCTACCCAACCCTTCCACTATTCCCCTCTCCCCTGCCTTCCATAGCTTTCTGTGCAGACTACCCTCAGGCTGGTTTATGACTCTCTAGAAATAGGCTCAGTGAATATAGCAGTACCTTTATGCCCAGAAACAAGCAGGTTCTGAAGCTTTTTAAATTAAATATGTTAATAGTGTTCATAATATAAATGAGCATTTAAAAAATTTTATAGTTGTAGATGGACAGAATGCCTTTATTTTATTTCTTCTTCTTTTTGTTTTTAATATGGTGCTAAGGATCAAACCCAGTGCCTCACACATGCTAGGCAAGTGCTTTGCCACTGAGCTATAGCCCCAGCCCTATAAATGAGCATTTTATTTTTCTCTTTTTTCCTGTTTTTTTTTGTTTCTTTTCTTTTTCCTGTTACTTGGGATTAAATTCAGGGGTACTTTGCCACTGAGCTTAACTCCCAGCCATTTATTTATTTATTTATTTAATTTTTGAGATAATGTCTCTCTATTTTGCCTTTAGCCTATGATTCTCCTGTCTAAGCATCCCAGCTAGTTGGTATTGCAGGTGTGTTCCACAGTGCCTAGCAGAGCACTTCATTTTCTATAACCCACCGGTTACAGTTTTTAATCACTCCAGGTTTTACTGAGGTCTCAGGGGAGATGCTCCCATACCATATCAGTCATCTGGGAGAAAATTATTATTAGCAACCTTGCTAAAAGCCTTCCACAGGTTTTCAGCTTTGTGTCAATTATTCACAGAACTTACCCCAGGGGTCATATCTGTCATATCACTACATTTACTATTTTACAAATGAGTTGGTTGCTCAAAACCTTGGCATTAACCTCTGTAACTAAGAATATTTATCACCATGATCACCCTGAATAATTTCCTAATCCAGGAATTCAAACATCTTTATTATTAATACTTGCTTGAAGAAGCCAGATTTGCTACCTTCTTGAGTACTTTGTGAATTCTTTGCCATACAGCATGGGGTAAATGATATCTAAAACAAGAGGCAGTTATGTGCTGGCAAAGCACAGAACTTGGATCAGGAGCTGGGCATTCAGGCTGACCTTGGTTTGAATTTAGCCCTACCAACTTCTAGCTGTTTCACTCTTGTAGAGTGACTTACTTACTCTAATGTCCCATATTCTCACAATCTGGAAGGGCTAGCAAACATATCTTATTGAGTTATGTGACATTAGAGTGGCAATGTTCATAAAATATTTACCAGACGTATAGTAAACACTCGATAAATGATAATCATTAATTGTGTTTGAATTGATATTGAAAATGAATAAATAACTAGAAAATGGTATAAATAAGATTCAATGCTGCTTTTTATAGGGTAAAAATATTCAAAACATTATAATATTATTTGGGGGCAGGTTGAATGTATTAGAAATATAAAATCTGGTATAGTTTAGTGAGATAAGCATACTCATTAAGCACACGTGTGATAGACTGAATACAAAAATGGAAAGTATTATATGGTTGTATAGACAAAGAATAATGGGATAAATATGTGCTATTTTCTCATCTGTAAAACTTGTGATTATCTCATTTGTACTTTCATGTTCTTTTTTTGTTTGTTTCATAAGATTTAACTGAATGTCTACAATAAGAAAGGGGAACCATTTTAATTATTAAGATCTAGTGTATGCATTTTTTTCACTGCAATAGTTAAATGCTTACTGTTCGACTATTAAGAGAAATAATACATTACATTTATTGTGTTATCATGATTATTTATCTGCTCCAAATAAAAACTGACTGAAATTTACTTGTATATTGATAGCTTGTTCAGTTATCTGAAAATACTGTCTACTTGTATTACTGATTATGGACCTTGGCTTTGTGACTACTTTTCTAATCCTAAAAATTAACATATTTTTATTTTCAGAATTTTCTTTTCTGCCTTCTATATAGTTACCAACTTGGAAAACTGGACTATTCAAACTTTAGGAGATGATATTTTGTGATAGCTAATTTTTTTGTGAATGATTTAATTCTTGACAGAGAGGATACATAGGTAAATATAAATTTGAAAAAGGCTACTTTTTTTCTTTTGAAAAATAAGGAAAGAAATATCCTACCATCTTGTTTTTTAAGTATTTTATTTAAAAAATAAAATTGTATGGTTTGGGGTGTTTTCTTTAAACACATAAAATATTAGTAAATTTTAAATGAGACCTTTTGCAAGTCTTATGGTAAAAAGGAAATATTTGTTCAAGGACTTGGGAACTGCCTTTGAAACGTAATCAGCAAGGAATTTCATACACTTATCTCTGAGTTTCTGTGGGAAGATGGAGTTTAATCTTGGCTAAGTTATAAAACCACTTCCTGCTGTACAGATTTGAGTTTAATTTTCCTTTAGATGAAGCCAATTATCATGTGAATTTGATATGGGCTGTGCCTGACAAATGATGCTAACAAATCTTATTTTAGCAGTAGTTGTTGTTTATCTGAAGGAGACTTATTTAATGGATTGTATCTTCTTACTTTCTCTTTACAATCTCTTAATGGATTTCCTATGATGATTGTAACCATCTAGATTACTGTTTGTTTGAGAATAAAACTCTTTTCTTCACTTTGATCTTTGTAAACTCTTTTCTTTCACTTTGATCTTTGTAGAGAGGTTTTATTTGTTGGCAGGAAATTTTGTATTCAATTATATTTCCTTAATAGAAATGAACATATATATATATATATATATATATATATATATATATATGTCTCACACATTCATTAAACCATTCATATACTAAAATGTCATGTGAACGTTTTTATATATGTGCATAGTCACTATATTGGAACACTTGATATTGTTTTATGAGAAAATAGAATATCAGCAAATTTATATGTTTCAATATATATTATGTGATTATAGAGAAATTTGTGGAAGAATTTATATATAACTTTCACATCAAGTAATAATTTAGAAGAAATTACATTTTCTTTTATATACCCTTGTTTTTTATTGTTGCAATAAGCTTGTAGTGTTTTTTTACAAAATAGAAATTAATATGATAAAGGATGCTAATTGCATTTGCAAAATATCAATCATTAATCAGGGATTTTTTTTTACTCTTACTTAGTTTTTTATATCCTAACATAGTGTTACATAAATATTTGTTAGGAAAAACATATGAAAAAAGTAATGAACAAAGAATAACCTCAGTCAGCGAATGTTTTAAGGACTAATGAAAGTTTTAAGAAGTTAAAGTGGAAGGAGTTAACAAACATTTGAGAGTGAGAAAACAGAGGAAGTTGATAATAAATACCTTCTTTTAAAGTATTAACCAATAATAAACTGGGCAAAATAGCATTGATATTGGTAAAGAAGGTGTTTTATAGATATGCTTTCATGAAGAACAAATGCATGTTAATTATTGTAATTATTGGTGGTAAAGAGGCAAAACATGTAAGTCTAAATAGCAAAAAGTTGGAGATCACTGAGAAAGCAGCAGGTGGAAAAGTCTTGAATAAGCACATATAAAGTTCTTTTAATGCAGCAAAAGAGAAGGAAATACCATAGATGCAGATCCATCTGTAAATATTTTGGTGGGAAGATGGATTGTGGGGATTTTGGCTAATGGGTTCCTTTAAGGCTCATAAATGAGATATGTGAGGCCAATACAATTCATACAATCTAGTACATTTTTTTTTAGCAATTTACCCATATCCTGTCCCACAGACTAAGTTATACTTAATCTATAGGAAGATATGCAGCATATATATTCTCTGAAAAAGAGACCATGAGTCGAGAGAAAAGTCTTGTAAAAATCAATTATCTGTGTTGGAGCTAGTCAGCAGTAAAGGGCTAAGTTTATTGGACTGTAGTGGCCATTGTCACAACTCCCTTAGCAGAGCCCCAGGAACATAGCAAATTAGTATGGGGCTTACTTGTACAGAGGCCAAGTAGAAAATCAGTAATATCTTAATGCTTCTCCTGTTTCTACCAAGTTGCATGAATGCCTAAAAGGAGAAAGAAAGTACCATTTCCAAATCATCACTAAACAGTTGGATTCAACTTTTGTTATGCTTCTTTACCATTGAATTCACATAATAATTTAGTAAAGTTGGTTTCTAAGAAAGCTAATGATAAAAATTATAAATGAAATTTTTAAATTAAAACAATTTTGTGAATTGATGGGTGTATAGGTCATAGACATGTCAGAAAGATGAGCAGGATATAAATCCTAAAATATTTAGTATCTTCTCTGTAGGATATTATACTGAGTAGTCCATATAGAATCATTATAATTAAATTTAGTAGTGAAACTTTGGAAAAGGTAACAACTTCAGAGTGAAATAAGTAAATTTTATGAAGCCATAATTAACTCCTTCAAATTTAGGCAATGTCAAGATAATTTTAAAAATTTGTATTTAAATTTGAAAGTCTTAGACTTCCTGCCATGTAACTTCTGCCAAAAAACATTGACATGCACATCAAATAACAACCTTGTTTTGTAGGAGCTTCGTTTTATTCCTGTTTAGGGAAGAAGTCCAGATTCTAAGAAGATAGTTCTCATAACAAAGTCATCAGATGCTCAAACAGATTCATTTTGGGGGGGAAAAAAAAAAGGATGTAGGAAGATAAAAAATTGTTTATTTTAAGAAGAACTGAAATGTAAAGAATACTTTTGGCAATGTTAGAACTTTTGTCTTAGTAAAATACACAGTTTAAAGATCTCTGAAATACAACACATACTTGTGTGTGTGTGTGTGTGTGTGTGTGTTTGTATTCTTCAATACAAAGAAATATAAAAATCTTAAAGAAAGTTTTGTTTCCAAACTTTTCATGATAAAATTACAAATCTCAAAATTTGGGAATGTTTTGTTAATTTCTTAAAATACTACCCCAGAAATATTATAATTTAAATTAAGACAAACTTAATCTGATACATAGACAGAGATATGTGCATCATCTATTTCAAACTATTTAGCAGGGGAGATTAAAATTTTAATTTATTTTCTTTAGTAAAATATTTCATTTTTTTCAAGATACATAAATGAAAAGACAACATATTATTTTTTCTTTATGCAAACATGTCCATGAAAACACAAGCTTCTTGAACCAGAAGAATATTTCTGGTTTTATCTAGTTGTGATATATAATTCTACCTAAATTATATAGTATCCAGTAACTTTTGATTTATAGATTTAAAAAATATCTTGGTTAAATTAAAATTAAATGTTAAAATCTGATAAGGTTATAAAGATGGAAT
This sequence comes from Marmota marmota marmota, assembly GCF_001458135.2. Classification (NCBI taxonomy): domain Eukaryota; kingdom Metazoa; phylum Chordata; class Mammalia; order Rodentia; family Sciuridae; genus Marmota; species Marmota marmota. The sequence continues at coordinate 58,351,514 of NW_026000026.1, read as the reverse complement.
GTTTTTCCAAGTGACAGAAATATAGCATTAAAAATGACATTTCATTATTCAATAACAATAATGAGGTTAATCTTAGAGAATGAGAACACTTTGGAGTGGGGAATGACTAAAACATAGAGATTTCTGAAGGCTTCAATATCATTTATTTGGTAATAGAAGAGAGACATTTGCCCCTCAAAGTTCCTCACACCCTTTATTTGGCTAATAGCTTCTTCTTTGTGGCAATTGATTTGTGCCTCTAACATCAATGTTTCCTACATACTGATATTTAGGCCTAGAGGCTCCATTTGGTTGGGACGAAAGATTCTCTTAGTAGTGCAGGCACCACATTAAGATAACTTCTGACATCTATTGACCCCAATGCCCACATTAACAGGGGCTTGACTTGTAGAAGAAGCCCCCCTGAATAGGATGGCCCCCACAAATTCTTGAGAGAAACTACTAAAATCAAAAACACTACCACCCAACGTGAAGGAGGAATTGAATACCTGATTGGCAAAGAATACAGAAGATGCTTTCCAGTTCTCATAAATGTCAAACAGTAATAAATTTGGAGACAGCATTGTGTTTTTTGTCAGTCACTACTTGGAGACAGCCAACTCTCTCTCTGTGAGAGTTGTCTGCTTAAGTCTCACTTTGCTTTTACTTTACTTTCACTTATAATGAAGTTCTCTTGCATGACTTTTGCTATCTGACTTTAAATTTTTGCTTGCTGGAACGTAGGAACTTAGGAGGAGTTTCGGGTCCTTGCTTTTCTGTGACAGCATGATACCTCATAATTAGTTTTTTTTTCTGCTCAATTAAGGTTTAGATATCTTGAGATTTTTGCTTTTCTATAAAAATATTAATTTGTTTTCCTTTTTGCATTTTGAGGAAAGGTAAGAAAACTTGATAGGGATACCATTAAATCCATGGATTGCTTTGGGTTGTATTGACATTTTTTTTTCTTACATGCATGACAATAGTGGAATGCATTACAATCATAATTATCCATTCACAACACCATTTTTCGTAACTCTGTATATAAAGTATGTTCAATCCAAGTTATGACATTATACATGAGCTCTATTATTATTATTATTATTATTATTATTATTTGCATTACAATTCTTAATACATTTTTATACCACAATTTATCATATCTCTGATTGTATATAAGGTATGTTGACACAAAATTCACATCTTCATACATGTATTGTGTACAATGATGATGGTCTTCTACCATCATCCATGCTATTCCCCTTCTCCCTCCTTTTCCCTCCCACCCCTATGGACATTTTGACAGTATAAAATTTTTATAACCCAAGAACATGGGATATCATTCAATTTGTTTGTGTCAACTTCAATTTCTTTCATCAGTGCTCCACAGTTTTAATACACTCAACTTTTATTTCCTTAATTAAATTTACTTTTAAATATTTCATTTGTTATTTCTATAACAGATGAAATTGTTCTCTTAATTTACTTTTAATATAGTTCATTGCTAGTTTATATAAACCAAGATGAATTTTATGTTGATTTTTTTTATCCCACAGCTTTACTGAATTCACTGATCAGTCAGAAAACTTTTTGATGTAGTTTTCAGTTTATAAGATTTTATAATCAGAAAACAAAGACAATTTTACTTTTTCCTAATGGATGACCTTTTATTTCTTCTTTTTTCTCCATGACTTCCAGTACTGGGTTTAATAGGAGAGATAAAAATAAGCATCCTTAGTTTTAGATTTTAAAGCAAAACCTTAATCATTTAACCATTGAGAATGGTGTTAGCTGTGAGCCTGTCATACATGGCTTTTATGATGTTGAGAAACATTCCTTTTACAGAATTTATTAAGATTTCTCATCCTGTTGTTGAATTTTATCAGCTTATTCTGCATGCATTGAGATGCCCATAATGGTTGTGTTCTATGTTCTGATAATACAGTGAATTATATTGATTTGCATATGTTGAATCACTTTTGCATCACAGGGATAAATTCCCCTTAATCATAATGAATGAAACTTTTTAATTTTTAATTTGTTTTAATCAGTTATACATGACAGTAGAATACACTTTGACACATTTTACACAAACAGAGCACAACTTCTTGTTCCTCTGGCTGTGACTCTGCATAGTCACACCTGTAGTGTTATTCATACATGTGTATAGTGTAATAAGGTCCAACTCATTCCATCATTCTTCCCATCTCCACATCCTCTCTTCTTCCCTCAATCCAAAAGTTCTTCATTCTTTTCTATTCTCCTCCCATTATGGATCAGCATCCACTTTGTTTTCTCCTTGTTGTTGTTTAATTTGGCTTATTTTGCTTAGCATGATATTCTCCAGTTCCATCCATTTACCAAAAATGCCATAATTTCATTCTTCTTTGAGGCTGAGTAATATTCCATTGTGTATACTTACCACATTTTCTTTATTCCTTCATCTGTTGAAAGGCATCTAAGTTGGTTCCATAGTTAAGCTATTGTGAATTGAGCTGCTATAAACATTGATGTGGTTGTTTTACTACAGTATGCTTATTTTAAGTCCTTTGGGTATAAACTGAGGAGTGGGATAGCTGGTCAAATACTGGTTCCATTCCAAGTTCTGAGGAATCTCCATACTGCTCTCAGTACTGATTGTACCAATGTGCAGTGCCACAAGCAATGAATGAGTTATACCTGAAGGCTTCTTCGCAGCAAAGGAAACAATAACATGAAGAGAGAGCCTACAGAATGGGAGAAAATCTTTACCACATGCACCTCAGGTAGGGCACTAATCTCGGGGATATATAAAGAACTCAAAAAAATTAACACCAATAACTAAATAAATAAATAAATAAACAAACAAACAAACAAATAAATAGATAGATAGATAAGCTGACCAATAAATGCTTAAGGAACTGAACAAACATTTCACAGAAAAATATAATAGATCAACAGACATATGAAAAAGTGTTTATCATCTCTAGCAATTAGTTACAGAAATGCAAATCAAAACTAAGATTTCTTCTCACTCCAGTCAGAATGGCAATTATCACGAATGTTACTTTTAATGTACTGTTGAAGATGGTTGTTAGTATTTTGTTGAGGACTTTTGCATCTGTGTTCATCAGGGGTATGAACTTGAAGCTTTCTTTATTGGTATTTTCTATATATGGCTTTGATATAAGTATATTCTTGGTCTTATAAAATGAACTTGAAATTGATCCCTCCTTTCCTTTTTTCTGAAGAGTTTGAGAAGGATTCAATATTAGTCCTTCACATGTTTGGTAGAATTCAGTCATTAAGCCATCTGATCTTGGCATTTAATTTTTTGTGAGACTCTTAAGACTGTTTTAAAACCCTTACTGATTTTCAATGTGTTGTTCAAACTTCTGATTTCTTCATGATTCAGTCTTGGTAGGTGATATTTTTCTAGGAATTTAGCAATTTTTTTCAAGTTATCCAGTTTGTGGCATATAATTGTGCATAACTGTCTACTATGTGTCTTCAGTAGTAATGTCTCCTCTTCATACAGATTTTAATAAATTTCTCTTTGTCATTGGTTTATACATTTTATCTTTCTAGAAAAACCAACTCTTAGTTTTGTTGGTATTTTCTATTGTTTTGCTTGTCTCTATTTCATTTATTCCTGTTCTTTTTATTTTTTCCTTCTTTCTACTAACTTGTGGTTAGTTCTTCTTTTTTTAGTTCTATGTTGCATAAGTAACATAGGTAATTTATCTGACATGCTTATTCTTTCTTAGGTAGAGTTTCTATAAATTCTTGCTTAAAATTTGTTCTTAGTTCTATAAGTTTTGGAATATTTTGTATCACTTTTTTTCTTCAAAATATATATTTAATTTTTTTGCCTTTAAAATTTTCTTTAATCTATTCAGAGTACAATGTTTAATTTTGACATATTTGCAAATTTTCTAATATTCATCCTATTGCTTATTTTTAATTTAATGCCTTTGTTGTCTGAAGAGATACTTGATATGATTTCGATCTTCTTAATTTGTTTAGTTTTGTGGCCTAAAATATTACCTGTCTGAAAATTGTTCATGGATTCTTTAGAATTATTGCTGTTGGATGGAAATTTCTGTATGTTTCTGTTAGGTACATTTGTTCTAAGGTTTAGTTCAAGTCCAAAATTTCCTGACTGACTTTCTATCTGGATGATCTTTCTATTGCTTTAAGTAGGGTATTGGAAATCCTTTCAATTATTGTGTTGCAGTACATAAATTCCTTTAAATTTCTTGATGTTTGTTTCATGTTTTTAGATTATTAGATATTGGGTGTATATATTATTATATATTGGGTACACTTTGTATAGACTCTTTTTTTTCTTTTTTTTTATTGGTTGTTCAAAACATTACAAAGCTCTTGACACATCATATTTCATACATTAGATTCAAGTGGGTTATGAACTCCCATTTTTACCCCAAATAGAGATTGCAGAATCACATCGGTTACACATCCACATTTTTACATAATGCCATATTAGTAACTGTTGTATTCTGCTACCTTTCCTATCCTCTACTATCCCCCCTCCCCTCCCCTACAATCTTATCTCTCTACGCCATCTACTGTAATTCATTTCTCTCCTTGTTTATTTTCCAATTCCCCTCACAACCTCTTATATGTAATTTTGTATAACAATGAGGGTCTCCTTCCATTTCCATGCAATTTCCCTTTTCTCTCCCTTTCCCTCCCACCTCATGTCTCTGTTTAATGTAAATATTTTCCTCCTGCTCTTCCTCCCTGCTCTGTTCTTAGTTGCTCTCATTATATCAAAGAAGAAATTTGGCATTTTTTTTAGGGATTGGCTAGCTTCACTTAGCATAATCTGCTCTAGTGCCATCCATTTCCCTGCAAATTCCATGATTTTGTCATTTTTTAGTGCTGCGTAATACTCCATGGTGTATAAATGCCACATTTTTTTATCCATTCATTTATTGAAGGGCATCTGGTTGGTTCCACAGTCTAGCTATTGTGAATTGTGCTGCTATGAACATCGATGTGGCAGTATCCCTGTAGTTCGCTATTTTAAGGTCTTCAGGGAATAGTCCGAGAAGGGCAATAGCTGGGTCAAATGGTGGTTCCATTCCCAGCTTACCCAGGAATATCCATACTGCTTTCCAAATTGGCCGCACCAATTTGCAGTCACACCAGCAATGTACAAGTGTACCCTTTCCCCCACATCCTTGCCAGCACTTGTTGTTGTTTGACTTCAGAATGGCTGCCAATCTTACTGGAGTGAGATGGTATCTTAGGGTGGTTTTGATCTGCATTTCTCTGACTGCTAGAGATGGTGAGCATTTTTTCATGTACTTGTTGATTGATTGTATGTCCTCCTCTGAGAAGTGTCTGTTCAGGTCCTTGG
>NW_026000026.1:58336095-58344856 GCF_001458135.2 Marmota marmota marmota | reverse complement strand
CCAAAAGGGTCTACAAAAAAACTACTAGAACTAATAAATGAATTCAGCAAAGTGGCAGGATATAAAATCAACACGCATAAATCAAAGGCATTTCTGTATATCAGCGACAAAACTTCTGAAACGGAAATGAGGAAAAACACTCCATTCACAATATCCTCAAAAAAAATAAAATACTTGGGAATCAACCTAACAAAAGAGGTGAAAGATTTATACAATGAAAACTACAGAACCCTAAAGAGAGAAGTAGAAGAAGATCTTAGAAGATTGTATAGACTCTTGATGAACTGACCACTTTTTACTACATAATGAATGGCCTTCTTTGTCCTTTTCTATGGTTTTTGATCCAGAGTCTGTCCTATGATATAACTATAGCAACCTCTGTGTCTTTTTGGTTTCTGCTTGCAATATAATATCTTCTTCAATCCCTTCACTGAATGTCTCCTATAAGCAGGATACAGTTGGATTGTGGTTTTTAATCCATTCACCCACTTTTTGCATTTCGATTGAATAATTTATTCTATTTAGGGTCATAAGGGCAAACTAAATATACTAAATTCTAAATTCACTTTCAAAGGTGCCTAAGGCTTTATCAATTAACTTCAAGGTAACTTATTAAATGGAAATTAAAAAAAAACCTAAAATATTTTTTGTAATTTACGTTTTGCTTTTCAGGTGCTATTAGTGTTGCCATAGGACATTACTATACTATAAAAAAATTATACTTGAAACAATGTGAATTTTGTGTCATACTAACTTTGTACTAAAAACCAAAGCATATTAGTTCATTTACATGGTAGAAACATGTGATGTTGAAGGGACCAACATCAAAATTGATATTTAGAAAAGACCCTAAGTTAAAAATCATCAGAAAAGTAAAGAAAAATGTCATATCTTTTTAAATATTTCAACATTTAATTAGTGAATTAATGAATATATTTAGTTATTTGGATAATTTGATGCCTATTATTATGTGGAAATATTTTCTTTTTTAAAAATATTTATTTTTTAGTAGTAGTTGGACACAATACCTTTATTTTATTTATTTATTTTTATGTGATGCTGAACCCAGGGCCTCACACATGCTAGGCAAGTGCTCTGCCACTGAGCCACAACCCCAGCCCCAATGTGGAAATATTTTCTAGAGATTAATGAAAGTTACTTTTGGGTTTTGTGTTTAATTTTTAAGTATAACAAAGCACAAAAGAATAAGATTACAAATTTGTTGTAGGCAGAAAAAGGAGAAAGTAAATAAATAACCAAAAATTGTATGCATGTTTTACCCATTTTTCTCAAATTAGCCATAATGAATCAGATGCTATTCATGTTCAGTTCATTAAAATCAATTTTATTACTTATTTATTTACTTTTATATAACTATATTTTATATAGTTATCTTTTAGAAGACTGCTCTAATTTTTTTTCCTTAGTTACAGAAGCAAATTGTTGCTGCCATATGGATGACACTTTGGATCTCTTATCTAGAGGGAAAAATCTCTCCTGTTTCTTATTTTTTCAATAGAATATCCCTTCATTTTGCCATGTAAAGTACATTTATTGGCACTTGCAAGTACTTAATATAAAACTTGGATAAATTTATTCATAAATACAGGCAAGTTTAGCTTATTTGAATAATTTTTATGGTAAAAATGTTAATAAAATTCATATGAAAGTCTTAGGAATATTAATAATTTAATTTCTGGTTTTCTAGGGGGGATCTTGTTTCTTTTAGTCAGTAAAGCAACTAATCAAAGTTTAATTGGTTTATAGATATGTATACATTCTGCAATGCATTTAAATCTTAATTTTGTTATAGAATAAAATTCTAAAATGTCTGAAGAATATGGTGTAGAAAAAGGAAATTTTGAAATAAGAGAACAGAAATAACAATAGAAAAACTTAGAATTTTGGAGTATCATTCTATAGACACATAAGTTAATAGAATTAGAAACAATTAAAATTTAAGATAAAAAAGGGAATGGTCATGACTGAAAAGTCTTTTAGCCTTATGCTCACTTTACAGTCTTCTCTGCCTCTGCAGTGATACAGAGATAGGTAAGCCTGTGCCACACTTCATCTGACTTGAAAACATTGTGCTGCCCATCACAAAACCACACATATATACATTTGCTTACAGAACACAGTGGCAAATGCCTGGTTATCTCAGTAACTTCCAGGCTGATGCAGAAGGATTGCAACTTCTAAGTCATCCTCAGTAATTTAGTGTGTCCCTAAGCAACCTAGAATGTCCTTGTTCCAAAATAAAAAGTAAAAAAGAAATAAGAATGTTGTGTGGTACTAAAACACCAATGGGTTCAATCTCTGATACCAAAGAGTAAAATAAAATAAATACATTTGCTTCATGTTACAACATATAACAAAAGAAAAGTTTATGCTTAATGTTTTCTGCTATCATGTATTAAATGTTAACATGCCAGAAATAGTTTAAGAAAAGCATAGAAAATTATCCATATATCTATCCATATAATTATCCATGTAACTTATTGCAAGTGCCAATAAATGTACTTTACATGGCAAATTGAATGGATATTCTATTGAAAAAAATAAGAAACAGGAGAGATTAACAGGAGAGATTGTAGATATAAACCATATCTACATCCATATGGAAGCAATAATTTGCTTCTGTAACTAAGGAATAAAATTAGAGCAATCACTTCTGTGATAGCTATCACAACAAACTGTATAAACTGATGCATCAATGAATAATGTAACTCAACAAGTGATGCTCAATCAAGGAGTCGATTTACTTTGGGAGGAAATGGACATATTGATAGATTCCTCTGCTTTGAACTGTTTGTAGAACTTGCCTGGACTATGTATCACTTGTATGCATTGTGAACTATCTGTTGGTGCAGCGAATTGTGGTAGTGCTGGCGTATCTTTGATGATGGTGTCATTGGTGGTACAATTTTCCCAAAGGAGCCATCAATTGGCTTGGTGTTGTGGCATTTCTGTATCCTTCTCCCTTCTGCTTGTGATGGTCATTCAGCTAAAATTTGGGGGCCAACAGAGGTGAGGCAAAGAACCTTACCCCCCCACTGGTGCAAAGGCCAAATTTGGGGGCCAACAGAGGTGAGGCAAAGAACCTCACCCCCCCGCCACTGGTGCAAAGGCCTATCCACAGGTATGGCTGTATGCTGGACTGGTAGTCAATGATGGGTAAGATCCAATTACAATGGTACCAACCTAAGACAGGAGGCTGACACCTTGAGATCAGCTCATCCCATGATGAGTAAAGACCATATGTAATATTGGACAACCTAAGACAGGCACGGTCCCTAAACCACATGCTTGGTGTTTAATTAAACAGAAGGGGGGAGATGCTGAGAGCCACAGCCTAGTCCAAATGAGGCATGGCATTTTTGCCAGAAGGGAGTGGTTGAGAAGTGATGCCAGCAAGCTAGACCCCTGCTGTCCGCCTCAGCGCGGCTACTTTGGAGTTCTTGCATTGGTTGGGGAAGTTCCGGAGGAGGGATTTCCAGTTGGTGGTATTCCTGGAAGGGCCGAGTGGGTGGCGTTCGGGGGAGTTCCGGCAATAAAGGAGCTCCTGTTTTGAACCTACAAGTGCCTCGTGGCGGCTCGGTTATTTTTTGCCCAGCCAGACTTCGGCAAACTATATAAAATACAGTTATGTAAAAGTAAATAAATAAGTAATAAAATTGATTTTAACCAACTGTCCATGAATAGCATCTGATTCATTATGGCTAATTTGAGAAAAATAGGTAACACATGTGCACAATTTTTGGTTATTTATTTTACTTTCTCCCTTTTCTCCCTACAAATTTGTAATTTTATTCTTTTTTTTTCTGATTAACACACCAGTTTATTATCTTCTTCTCATTCAACTTCTCCAGCATCAAACAAGCACCCGTTTTATTTTGCAGTGCTGGGGAGGGAACCCAGGGCCTCACACATTGCAGGCAGGTTCTCTGCCACTGAGCTATATCCCAGCCCTATTCTCAGTTTTTGTATGAGGTCCAGGCACAGAAGACTGCTATCAGGGCATCACAGGCTGTGCTCTCACCTGGAACTCCAGTTCTTCCAAAGGTCTGAGGTCCCCATTTTCATGAGGACTGTGTGCTGGGGACTTGTCTGCACTAGGAGTTTCTTGCCCTATGGGCCTCTCAAACTGTCATGCTGATTCCTACAAGGTGGGTAAGGAAAGCTCTTCCTTCTCTAAGTTCTTTTAAAGGATCAACTGTGGGCAGGCTCATTCAGGATAATCTTCCTTTTTATTAAATCCATCAGGATTTTAATTATCTCTGCAAAATCCTTTTACTTTTGCCACAAAACCTCACCTAATCCCAGAAGGGAGATTCTAGTGCATTCACAGGTCTTGCTCAAACTCAAGGTCACTCAGGGCAGGGGCCAATGGTTGTCTCCAAACTCTGCCTCCCACAAAGGATTTGGAATCCAGCTAGAATTTAGTCATAGCCATAACTCCAGCAATGTGGACCAGGGTAAGCAAAAGCAAGCTGAGAGAATCAACACTTTTTAAATCCACACAATCTCTTCAAATATTTGGCAAGATTGGTTTCCAGATCTGTGTGGGTGGATCATGAGGAGAATAAAGGGGTCTCTTGCTCAGAGACTTCAGTTGGTTTAGAGTGCTCTCCTACTTCTCTCCAAATTCTTACTAACCTGGACTCTTCCACAGTAGAGGAGAGAGGCCATACTTCATAGTACAGCGCTGGCCCTATTTGTGGGGAGATACCAGGTTCCTCCAGAAAGACAGTTTCATGGTCCCTACTGATGGATGTCTGTGACAGATATCACACACACATACAGAGCCTCTCTTTACAATGGATATACAGAAGTATGCAAGTTTAATACCTATAGAGGAACAGAAATGACACGGGACACAAATGCAACACTAAAGTGAGGGGGGAAGGGGTAGAGAGACATGGGATGAGATCACAGTAACTTGTGAGTGACTCCTTTGGTGTTGAGACATGAGACAGTTGACTCGTCACTAAAACTGCATATCAAGTAAACCACCAACTTGGGAAGACAGGTACATGGCAGGGCTGAGCTTAGGACAGGGGCAGGGCCTGGAGCTTGTCCCAGAGCCCAGACACTCAAAGATGTCTGGGCTCGAGAGTGTCTGGTCCGTGCTTCTGTAACACCAGGAGAGGGGCCTCTTCTGGGCAGGCTCCCTTCTCCTAACACTAGATGAGGAAAGAGGCCCTGGCTGCAGGAAGCCAGGCCACCAAGCCTGGGTCTTTGGATACAAACAGCAGCACTACACACCACTGCACCCACAGCCAGCTTCCCTGTCTATAAGCACCCACCCTGAAAAGGGATTTCCAACAGAGAGCCAGAGAGTCCAAGGAGGTGGGAGAAGCCCCAGTGGTGGGATCTGAGGGAAAGGAGGTGGTGGAAGAGCAGATGTGTCCCATGGGTCCTCCTAGGCATCATGAAGATTGCCATCGCTCAGCAGCACCTTCTTGCCAGGTTTGAAGGCTAGCATCCCAAGGTAGGGGCAGCTGGCACAGCAGAAAGCATCGCCCAGGTAGCAGTTTCCACAGGCTGACTTGGGCTTGGCATTCTTCTGTTCCTGTAACTTCTCTTTTTCTAGTTCTTCTGCAAGGCCACAGGTGCAGTTCTTACAAGCCTTTCTTTTTTTTTTTCTTTCCCCACAAGAAGCAGCCCCTAGGGAAGCAGGATCTGTTTTTTTTTCAAATCTTCTGGATCCAGTAGCTCATCTGAGTCAATGAGATCCATGCTCTCGTCCTCCATGTCATTGGCTGAGAGGGTCCAGAGCTTGGCAGTGGCAGGGTCCACAGCAGGTTTCACCAAAGGAGACTTTTTGGTGATAGAAAGTTTAAGCTGACTGGAAGAACCCACTTCAAAGTTTGGCTTTTTGCCTGTGATCTGAACAGAGAGCAAGCTCTCACTGTTGCAGCCCAGGTGTCACTGGATAGACTGCTTCTCCTCAGGACTCAAGGACTCTCACTGCAGCTCTTTTACTTCCACAAGACCAGAGAGAGTCAGAGCTGAACACAGTTTAGACGCTGTCTTCACTTTGCTATCTTTATCTACAGCTGTCTCTACTGGTTCTTTCAGGAAAAGACATCCCCCAGGCCTAAGGATGCGGGCCATCTCAGCCAAAACCTCGGCACTGTGCAGAGTCCACTTCCTGGGACTACACCTGACAAGATAACGTCAAAGCTGGATTTCTTGTGGGCAAACCGCAACAGGTGGCTCATGTTCTCCACCAACACTTGGCCTTCATCACCAGTTAACACTTGAAGTTTATCCACCAGATCTTTCAGAGCCTCCACAGGGGATGACTTATCCCAGACCACTGCCACAGCCTGGTCAGCTGAGATCCCAAAATAGGCCATTCCTCCAGTGTTGAAAGACCTAAAAGCTTCAGAGAGGCAAACTTCTGAGAACCAGGACGCAAGGTCACAAGAGTTGGCTACCAGGTAGAACCGGGTCTGGGACTCCATGGCCCGAGCTCAGGTCTTTGCCACCTCAGCGATCAGTGCCCAGGGGATGGCTGAGCAACAAAGGAGACAACCCAGGAAGGGGAGGGAGCCAGAGCATCAGGAGCCCAGGCAAGTAGGTCCAGGGCTGGGCTCAGCCCCTCACACCTGCTTCCCAAGGCATAAGCCCGCCAAGGCCAGCGCCTCCGGAGTTCTCCACGGAGCGGCCTTAGCTACATTCCTACCTAGGCACAAGGCTGGAAATAGGAAATGAGTTAATTTTATTCTTTTATATTTTGTTATACTTAGAAATTAAACACAAAACACAAAAGTAATTTTCAGTAATCTCAGAAAAATATTTTCGCATAATAGCAGGCATCAAGTTGAGCAAAAGCAAACTCTTTAACTTAGAAAACTGTCAGCACAGTACAGTCTGAATTACCAAGGGCAAAATCCCAGAAGCTATGAAGGATTGAACAATATGTCAATTTGTGTTATCCTACTTGTTATCACACATTTCGAATTGCCTAAGTTTTCATTAGAAAAACAGAATTCCAATATTTTATTTCATGACCACGAATATCTGTAGGAGTTTCTGTATTAAATAACTGAGGGCAGCCATGTTTAAAGGCAGAAAAATTAGGTTGCATGTGAATATTTTACATGTAGTGACAGTTTTTTCAACAAATGTCCCTTTATCCTACTATAAATTAGGGCATTTATTTCATAATCAAAAGTATTCTCTCAAGTCATATTTAAGAGAGAAAAGGTTTCTAGCTATACATTGTCAGTAGATTTGAAACAGGTAGTTTTGAAACCTGATTTATTCTTTACTTTCAGGAATATATTTTCATATGTATTCAATATTACAAATTATGATTAGATTCCCAATGGAGTCTGAAAAAGAACTAAAGATATCAAACAACGAGTTAGTTTATATCTACAATGACAAAGTAATTGGAATCTTAATTTAAAATCCCAGAGTCCATGTATCTACTCTCTTTCTTTCTGCCTAGCCACACATTACCAAAAGTATTCTGGTATTCATGAAAGAATTATCATATTTGAGTCAAAATCATATAGGTTTGAGCAGAGTTTTGTTAACCTGATTAGTCCCTTTCCAGGGCAGAAATCTGTTGATCACATATGAAAAGCAGGGACAATCATGGTGTGACATGGTTTGGACCACAATTCTCCAATTTTTTTCTTTTTCATTTTGTGCTTGCTCTGAGTTTTCTGAACCAAAAATCACTATACAGTTGTGTCAAAGGATGACCTATAGCAAACATGCCTTGAAAGCTGGAGCTGGTGTATTGCTCTGAAGATACATGAAAGTTCATCTCCCCTCGAGTGTTTCGCTAACATGCCACTATCAGCAGGCTGGAGCTTGCCCATCCCCTCCCAGGAACAGATCTCCTTAACTTTCCAGGAAGGCTCGTTCTCTCTCCCCAAAGAAAGAGGGACAGATGAGACAACTGCCCAATATAACCTCTGAGTCCCATAAATTCAAGGTCCATCTTTATTACAAGCACACGGTAACATCAGGCTCTCACCCTGTTATCCTGTGGGGATTGTGTGTAATGATCTGTCCTTGGATCCAGAGACCTTGCGCATCCTAACAGAACGTGAGAATAAATATATAACCTGAGCAACTGTCGCGACTTCTTGCCCGCAAGAAAGACGCAACTCAAGAATCTTCTTTCAGCAGTTTTATTCAGGCCCCTGATAGTTCTTCTTTTCTCTCTCGGATTCTTCTACCACCTCGGATGCCCCTCCCAGCCTTAATAAAGCATCTCAAGCCCCAATGTAAAGCAGCCACGTGGAGCTTTCTCATAGGGTGATGAAAAGTCATGCGCCAACTCTCCCAAATAAGGAGTTGTTTGTCACAGACCACAGCGGAGCCAGCGCCATCTTGTAATGGCGACCATAATTTGCATAAACGGCAGAAGCGGCTCACCACAGTTCCCCCTTTCTATTTTCTTAAAACAATACAGGCAAGAGTAGAGGTCCTATCCCACTGTGCAGAAGTGGCTGCATAGTATGGCTCAGTCTTAAGGAGGGCCCTTCCCCAGATCCGAGACCATATCAGCCGACGCCTTTTTTCGTGGGGCGGGGAGTGGACGCGTCTAACCCGCATGCAATAGGACATGCTCTCCTTGAGGTCCACGTCAAGGATCACTCAAGTGCAGTGCTTTGCCTCGCATCCTGTATCGTGGCGATGGTGGACGAAGGGGGATAACTGAGGCTGAACTGTGGCTGTTTATAACGACAAACAAGTTGACAGCACCCTGAAAGAAAGGCACGGACTTTAA
>NW_026000026.1:58323265-58327173 GCF_001458135.2 Marmota marmota marmota | reverse complement strand
GTAAGTGCTTCCTGACATCTGCCATCTGTAAGGCAACTACGGACCATTTTCCAAAGGGGTATCACCCCACCCTCTAATATGCCCTGCTCAGAAGCAAAGTCAAGATCTTTGCCCAATTTATCCCAACTAGGTACAGTAAGGCTGCCCGAAAATGCAAACCACGGTGCAGCGATATCTACCTTTTGTAAAAATCTCTGTAAAGTACTATGTTTCACCTCCAGACCCTTGGAACGTAACAGGCCATCTAGGGCCAGAAGAAGCGGACTGGAAGATGCGGCACCCATGACACAACAACAAAAGAGGCACAGAAAACAAAAACAGAATGACACAACAAGAGAAACACAGAAAACAAAAGCGAAAGTAAAAGCGAAAGTACACAATGCAGCTGCTGCCCCGCTTTGGTCGCGGATCCCACTTACTTGGGACTGATTCCGCTTTGATTGCGGATCCCACTCACCTGGGACTACGGTGCACCACCCCTGACTGCTGAAAGTTCTGACTCCCGGGTCTCGGCACAACTTGTCGCGACTTCTTGCCCGCAAGAAAGACGCAACTCAAGAATCTTCTTTCAGCAGTTTTATTCAGGCCCCTGATAGTTCTTCTTTTCTCTCTCGGATTCTTCTACCACCTCGGATGCCCCTCCCAGCCTTAATAAAGCATCTCAAGCCCCAATGTAAAGCAGCCACGTGGAGCTTTCTCATAGGGTGATGAAAAGTCATGCGCCAACTCTCCTAAATAAGGAGTTGTTTGTCACAGACCACAGCGGAGCCAGCGCCATCTTGTAATGGCGACCATAATTTGCATAAACGGCAGAAGCGGCTCACCACAAGCAACAACTCACCCCTTTCTCTTGGGTGAAAAAACAAAGGATTTGTTCAGCAGCCATTTGCCCAGCAGGCATCAGCCCAACCCCAGAAGACAATGAATATTTCTCATGTCAGAAGGGTTTTGGTTACACTAGTCACCCTTCCCAATGGCTAATTTAGAGCAGAAGCTTAATATGGCTGAAGAAATCCAAGAAGTCATACAAGTTGGCAGTAGTTCTGTGAATAATTTTCCTCCTGAGCAAACAATTTTCCTCCTTAGTCATACTAAGAGAGATTTGATATTTTGTCAGAGGAGGGTGTGGCACATGAATGTGCAGTGCACAATGTTGTGACCACTGGAAGCAACTCTGAGAAGGAAACAAACATACTGAGAATGGAAGGACAAAGGAATAGCAAAAGATGATGTTCTCATTGACATTTTAAAGTTGCTAAATCCATCCTAAACTCCTTCCTTTGTATCTTTTGCTATATATTCAATAATTGCATACCCTTATTTTAAATTTTTGGGGGTCTATTTAGAATTAAAATAATTCCAGTAACATAAGAATTTACATCAAAGAACTATGATAGAAATGAAATGAGTGATAAAGTAACTCAAATAGAATCTAGAGGATACCCAGGTAAACAAAATAAACAAAACTATTTGTTGCTGCTATTCTTCCATGACTGCTGCTGCTACACAGCCCATAGGGAACATCCTAGATCCATCTTGTTGCTGTGTCAAAATTATATAGGTTTGAGCAGAGTGGTATACTGTGGGACAATTTGTGGGAACATGTGAAAGAGAGGGGTTTTGAAACATCAGAAAAGATATAATGAAATACATTGGTTGATGACAGGAACATTAGTATAAAATACAAAATGGGTGAAAATTTGGAGTTGTTGCTCTCAAATAGAAACTCTTCACACTCTTAACAATCAATTATTGATTTCCACGCCTGTATGAGTTTGTCAGGATGAACTCAACTACTATGTATAACCACAATGTTCTAACAAAAAATTACTTATAATTCCATAAGCCTTTGATTTTGTGAGTTATATATATTAGTATTTTCAGCATTAGAATTCAAAACAAATACATTTTTAATGTACTTGATGAATTCATTTGTCTAGTCTTGAATTTAAAAAAAACATGTTTTATTTAACCTACTATATAAAATTGCTTTCTTCCAAAATAAAAAAGAAATATTGAAGAAAGTGACATTGTTTACATTTTTTTATTTTGCAAATCACTTTAATGTCTGGATTCTCATATCTTCTGCATTCAAACTGTTTTGATGTTTGTTTGACTAAAACATTAAGTAAAAGTTTTGGTTCTGTACACACATTAAGTT
The DNA here is from genome assembly GCF_001458135.2 of Marmota marmota marmota. Classification (NCBI taxonomy): domain Eukaryota; kingdom Metazoa; phylum Chordata; class Mammalia; order Rodentia; family Sciuridae; genus Marmota; species Marmota marmota. The sequence continues at coordinate 58,325,012 of NW_026000026.1, read as the reverse complement.
GGAAAAGGGAAGAATTTAGTAATAATCTTTTAATATGTGTGTGGATTTTTTGAAACAACACAAAAGTTAATAATTGATTTATTTGTTAAGATTGATTGCAATGAAGAAATCAACCAAACAAAATCAGCTTAAACAAGAATTAGTAGCAACAATTAACAAACATGAAATCTGTTGATCTGTCTTGCAATCAAATTACCTTTTACTAATGCTCACTTTCATAACATCATCTGGTAGCTATTTGGAAAATATTGGGTAACTGGGCTGGTAATCTACAAATCAATACATTTCATCATCCATTTATTAACATCACAGTATGCTCATCAGAATATTATCTAGATATTAGAAAACTGTCAAGTTCATAGTGGCACACATGTTTTTCCAGCTTTATTTTTTCTTGAAAGTTTGAAAATTGTCATTGTAACAACTATCATCAGGTATTATTTAAAATGATAGGGTTATGTTATTAATTTTTGAGACAATGTCTGTCTAATCTCTGTGAACATTTATGGTACATCTGTCAATTGGGTTTTTAGGTAAAATAGTATTCCACCAAAGATGCAGGTAGTTGCCCTTTCATCTTAACAATTGCATCAGCATCTAAGTAAGATGCTATCTTAGTAAAATACTGATGCAATTGTTAAGATACACAGGCATCTAGCTACCCAAGTTGAGAAAATCACACACAAACCTGTAAGAACTCGTTTCATATGCAAGTAAAGTTAGGATTCCATTTCTAGGGAAAGGGATATGTGTCTTTATTCAAAAGTATATGCTTTCTACTGATATATTCCAATGTATTTTTAACTTCTAATAATAATGAAATATTCATTTTTACAATGGTTTAAATCTTAATTTTCATTTGTACATGCCTCCAAAGAGCCTTTTCAAGGTATTCATTGAGATGTGAAGAACTTATTTAAAGAATTCATATGCAAGTGTGGATGTGACTAAAAAACACTGGATCCACCATAGAGTAAAATCTCCTTCTTTAACTTCTTTAAGGAAACCAATGATACAAAAGTGGGCAATTTATAATGTATGTTCTTACTTTGCTTTGTCAAGATATGAGACATTTATAAAGGATTAAATGTACATGTATGTACATAAGTTAGAAGATTCGTTTAGTCATTTGTTTTGTACTGTTGTAACCAAAAGATCTGACTAACAGTTTTAGAGGAAGAAAAGTTTATTTGGGGGCTACAGCTTCAGAGGTTTCAGTTCATAGATGGCCAACTCTATTCTTCAGGGCTCAGGGTAAGGAAGGACATCATGGTGGAAGAGTGTGGTGGAGGAATACAGACAAGGACATAGCCACCAGGAAGCAGAGAGAGAATATTTTACTCATCAAAGAATAAATAAAATCCAAAGCACACCCACAGTGACCCACTTCCTGTCACATCCTACCTGCCTATAGTTAACACCCAGTTAAACTCTATAAGTGCATTAATGCATTTTTAATTTAATCATTTCACTCTAAACTTTGATGTATTGTCTCACATGTAAGCTTTTGGGGGATATCTCATAGCTAAATCATAACACTCCGCCCCTGTCCCCCAAACTGATGCCCATGTTACAATGCAAAACACTTTTTACTTCATTTTAAAGAGTCCCCATGTTGTTAACAATTCCAGGATTGCCCAAAAGTTTACATTGAAAGTCTCCTCTGTGACTCAAAAGAAACTCTCAACATGAGCCCTTGTAAAAATCAAAAGCAAAATTATATATATATATATATATATATATATAT
>NW_026000026.1:58300323-58319257 GCF_001458135.2 Marmota marmota marmota | reverse complement strand
GAGACAGTATATATAGTATATTATGGCATATAGTAAACATTTCCATACCAAAATAAAGAATTAAGGCCATGAAAAGAAGAGATGGGACCAAAGCAGAAGCAAAATCCAGCTGGGCAAATCCAGCATCTGGAGCACATGGCATCAGAATATTCTCTCTAAAGGGCTTGTTTAGCTCCACTCCTATGCTTGTGCTGGTGATAGTCAAATGGTCTATGTGTTGGCTTATCTGTGCTCAATTCCTGCATATTTCCTTAGAAAACATTGCACAGTATTGACATCTCTTAATCTCAGAGGTCTCCACTGTTGTTTCAGATTCATTCTTAAATTTCCATGCATCCCTCTCTCAGGGGAGACCTACAAGGTCTGATCCTGATGCACTTTACTTCACCTCCCACACCTTCCTTTGAAATCTTGGTGGAAATCTCCATGGTATCCTGACTCTTGCACCCTGCATTCCTATAGAACCAGCACCACAGTGTTGATGCCAATGTTTGCAACCACCAGGAGCAGTAGCCAAGCTCTAGGGATGATCCTAAACATTGATTGCAAATCATTTTCCTAATTTGCCTGAATATAATCATCATAAAAAGTCAGGGTATTAATCATTATCCACAAAAGTAAAGATAAATTCTGTCTTTAATATAGTGTCTTGTAGATATTTTTTTGCCTAATATTACTTATTTTTCAAATTTATTGCAAGTAATGCCAGCAATTTTAATCTTGATAGTGATTTAACTTTGAAGTCCAAATTTTTCTTTTACACATTTTATACAAGTTATGTCAGATTAATTTGTAACTTGAAATTTTGTAGGTGTTCATCTATTTGAGAAATCTACCTATGTTATGAAACCAAAGCAAAATAAATAGACACTATATTGTAGATTATTGTACACAAAACAACTGTATTTTGATCATCTTTGTTTTAAGTTTTTTAAAAATTTATCTAAACATCTTCAATTTTCTTGATTAAAATGATTGTAAATATGTATTTTATTAATAAACAGCTTAATGATCACCTTGTTTACATTTTAACTTATGAGATTCTGTATAAGATTTTTTAAAGAAAAAAAAGTAAATTTGCTAAGTGCACATCCATTATTCTGTATTTAATTAAAGGGAACCAGAAAAAGAGAGATTTCCCTGATAGAGATTTAGGAATTCTGTGAAGATGTGTCTGGTTTTTGACATTTAGTGTGTGGTATATTGACATTAACTTGCATTATGAAATGGCTTTAAAAGTTAACATTATAGATTCCCAAGAAACAGGGATGTAGAAAATACTTCAAAGAAAAGGAAAAATAAAGAGAATAACAAAAAGTAAAGTTAAGCCTTAAAGGCATCTCACAATAAAAAAGAGTAAGAAACAGTGAGGGACAGAGAGAGAAAGGAGATATTGGATAGCATATATATTGAAAATTTTATCTCATTAAAATTAAGTCTGAAACATACCACTTTGCATTTTTCTTTAAAATCAATATTATTATTGCAAATATGCTTGACTTGAAAATCTCAGTACAAATTGTGCCATTGCTTTCTTTTTACAAAGAGGCTAATTAGATTCCATAATTACTTGAATCCAGCCTTAGGTCTTCTTTGAGTATACAGAATGTGGCAGAAATGATGGTGTAAAACTCCTGAGCCGGTGAGGAGATCTTTCATTTTCTTATAATATAGATATTATATGTGAGGAAGCCCAGCATGGATCAAATCTCTTTGAAAATGAATGACACATGGACAGATTTGGACATCCTAAATGTTACCATAGTCAGTCCCTTACATGGATACAGAAGCATGAAGAAATGAGAATGAAAATTGCAGACAAATTACCCAATTAGATCAAAGATTTGAGAAAATTAATGAATCATTATTTTAAGCTACAATTTTTAAAAAACTTTTATTGTTTTTTTTTTATGTGGTGTTGAGGATTGAACCCAGTGCCTCACACATACTTGGCAAACATTCTACCTCTGATCCACAACCCCAAGCTACAATATTTTTGATTTATTTGTTTTGCCTCAATGCATAACTGACACACTGAAGAAAGCGGGCCTCTTTCTGCTCCCTACCCTATTTTTTCAAATTCATACATGTCATATCCCAACTATATGGTTTGATAAATATTGTGTAGGGTTATCCAGAGTACTTCAAATTAGCAACGGTAGTAACATTTTTTTTTACTTACATTCTATATAAATGTACAATAAAATATTATTAAGTTTGATTTTTTGGTAGAAAGAATACAGAATATAAAGATTAAAAAGCCAACTTATAAAAACAAATTGGAGAAAAATTTATTAGCTAGCTCATTGGTTAATTCTGGTCAAGTTATTTCAAGTCTCCAGGTCTTCATTTCCTAATTTGTGTAAAAACTAACTTTAAGATAGGTAATCTTGCCAAGATCACTGTAATGTCATGTGTAGCTAATAAAAAAAAAAAGGTAATCTTCATGTTTTTGAAGACATATATTAAAATATATATATGTATATGTTCAAGTGTCTATTCATGTATATTTGAATATATATTCATGCATATTTGAAGAGTAGACAAAAATGTTTGCTGTTGTGTATTTGTCTTTTCTAAAGCTAGAACTTAGTAAATTCACATTACTATTAATGGAAACAAAATTTGAAAATTAAATTAATGAAACTAATAATCTCAGTGATTTTGAAATCTACAAAATTAAATTCAATACTAAATAAATACGTGAAAGCAAAATATTTTTAAAAGGTGTATTTTTCCCCAGGCGTGATGTTGCACACCCATAATCCCAGTGACTTGGGAAGCTGGGACAGGAGGATCACAAGTTCAAAGCCAGCCTCAGCAATGGCAAGGCAGTAAGTAACTCAGTGAGACCCTGTCTCTAAATAAAATAAAAAGTAAGGCTGGGGATGTGGCTCAGTGGTTGAGTGGCCCTGAGTTAAATCCCCGGTACTCCCTGCAAAATTAAAAGGTTTATTTTTCATTTTTTTATTATCATAGTCATAGTGGTAAAAAGGCTCTGCCATAAACTCTTACGTATATCATCTTATTTAGTCATTTCTGGTGTGCTTATCAATCATATTTTGACATATATGACAAGTCAAATATAGTAGAAAAAGTACTTCCCAAGATACCTAAATTATTCAAACATGGGAAGATTTATTCATAAAAAATCTTCATAAGAAACCCTCAACATTTATTAGAGTGATTAGTGTATAATGCCATTTATAAGGCAAAAATCATTCTTGCATTACAGATACTTATATAGTACATGTATATTTAAAATATCATATACACTTTCTAATTTCATTGGAAATTCAGAGACTAAAGGAATTTAGAATAGTAATGGGTAGAATTTGTGTAGTTTATTTATGTAATTAATGTGGTGTCCTTAAATTATGAATAACATAAATTATATTAAATTCCTCAAATTAGGATGACTTTTGCTTTATGATGAATGCTTGAAATATTTAGAGTCACTTTAAGACATTCCAGGGCTGGGGTTGTAGCTCAGTGGTAGAATGCTTGCCTCATGTGTGTGAGACACTGGGTTTGATTCTCAGCACCACATATAAATAAGTAAATATTTTTAAAAAAGGTCCATCAACAACTAAATAAATTTTTTTTAAAAAGCTAAAAAAATTCCAAAATTGTATTGTCAACTTAAGGTAAGGAATAATAAATGAAAATAATCTTTTGAAAAATATATGTGAATAATTGAAATTGATAGAAAAAAATAGTTAAATAAAAACATTTAGTCCCACAAAAGCTATTTTGTCTTTAAGATATTGGTAACAATATTTTTCACTTCTCATGTCTTCATATATATTTTTGGTCATATCTATCAACTTCTTCATCTGTTTAGAATAAAGTAACATCATAAAATTTTATCTGGTCATGGAGTTTCTCTCTTATATTCATATCTAGAAAGAAAAACAATGGAAAAGAAAATAGAATTTTGCTATATTTTGATCATTTCCTTAAGGTATGTTTTCTAATATTCTTTGCTTGCTGTATTTATTTTGAACTACTTTATCTAGTCAAATCAAAATTTCTTCAATGGAAAGTACTATTTCTGGAGACTTAAAAAAACAATATATTTTTCTCAGTTTGGAAAGGTGTGTTAGAAAATAATCCATTATGCTTAAAACTTAAGATCCTTTTCTCACATTCAGGTAAAAACATAGTTAGGTCAGTCGTTTTTATTCTAATGGTCAATGAGATTATAGCCAAGGTTTTAAACTATTGTTACAAATCACAAATATATGTAATATATTGTATTATTAATCAATACAATCTTATGAGATAAAATAAACACGAAATTAGAAAATCTTTCCAATATATATTGTGAACCATCATAAAATTTAATAAGACTTTCTGAATATTAGGATGAGGCAGTAGAGAAGAGAAAGATTTTCTGAGATATAGAAAGTAAAATATATATATATATATATATATATATATATATATATATATATATACACACACATACATATACATATATATATTTTTTTTCTCTGTGATTTAAATAGCTTGAGCACAGTCTTTAAGTCATAGAGAAATCTTCCAAGTTTCAAACACTGATGGCTAAGCTACAGAGCACACAGCAATTCCTGAATATATATTTTACAAAAGTGGTTGATCAAAACTCATATCTTGATGATCCCACCCTCACAACACTTAAAGTGGTGAACAGAATTTAATTAAAAGCTGTATTCCTATATTCAAGCTAAATCCCAGCTATAGATTATTAAACCTCAACTCTCTAAACTAGTAGATCACAGAAGACACAGCAATTGGGGGAAGGGAGAAAACTTATGTTGAAGGCTCTACATAATATAAGGGGAAGAGGGAGAGAAATTTCAGCTATCTTTTCATGAAAAACTGGATCACTAAAAACAATAGAGAATTTTTAAAGAACTAAAAGAAAAGGAAAACATCTAAAATTCAATACTTTTGAAAAGTGAAGTAAAGAATCTTAGAAAAAAATTAAGTTTGTTGTAAGCAATAATGAACTACAAGAAAGCTAAGAGAAATTATTCAAATTTCTGAGAAACCGTACTATGTGAAGACTAAAAGGAAAGTACTCAAATTTATAGTAATTACAATAAAGAAATCAAAACCATGTAAACAATTACACTGTCATCTGATTAAATAGTGGAAGAATAGTATTAACTGTCATGATAAATAGTAGTTTGTATTTCTTAAGAAGAATATATTAGGATATCTGAAGTCAGGAAGAAGGAAATATGTCTACATTTGTGTGTCTTGGAGTTCCTATATCTTAGAATTCATTGAGATTCATAGGTATTCATGTTCATCAAATTTGGAATACTTCTAATGATTACTTTTTTTTCAAATATTCCCTCTGTCCTTTTTCTCTGTTCTTTTTGGGACTCCTACAGGGAGTTATCTTATAGGTCCTCACTCCATTCAATTTTATTAAATCTTTTCTATTTCTGTTTCTTGGAATCAATCACTTCCATTTTTCTACCTTTGTATTCACTGATTTGTTCTTCTGCCTACTCAAATCTTCTTTTGTTTCATTCCTCCAGTAATTTTTATAATTTCAGTTCTAATTTTCTGCTTCAGAATTTTTTATTTTTATTTTTATATCATCTGTCTTTTATTGATATTTACATTTTGTTCCTATATTGTTTCTTAATTTTATGTATTTATTTAATTCTTCCAGCATTGAGAAGTTTGTTTTAAAACCTTTGTTTAGTAGATTTGCCATCATGTATCTTCTAGGGGATAATTTTTGTTGATTTTTAAAAATTTGATATCTATTTTAGTTTCATTTTAATGTAAAATAAATCCTGTTTCTCTGTATGCTGTGATTTTTTGTTTGTTTGTTTGTTTGGTTGGTTGGTGGGTTGTTGTTGAAAACCAGACGTTAAAATCTAATAATGTTATTGTCTCTGGAAATTATATTCTACCTTTCCCCAGTGTTTTGCTTCTCTCTCTCTCTCTCTCTCTCTCTCTCTCTCTCTCTCTATTTCTTTCTCCCCTACCCCCTCCCTTCCTTCCTTCTTTTATTTTTTTATTTTTCATGAGATGACTCTGTGCTGAAGATAGGCCTGAGGTATTAAGCCTTTGCAGGTCTTTTCAGAACTTGCCTTATTTTCTGGGAATGTTCAGTGACCTTCTATTTCCTCTATAAAATGTAGTTGCTTTTGAATGTCCTAGTTATTAATGTCTGGCTTCTGAAAGGAAAAAAAAATGAAATGTGGTAAGTATGCTGATCCCTTCAATTGCTTGGAAATAACTTCAGTCAGAAGAGGAGGGCTTACAACTGTGACCACTCCCTCTTTCTTCACACCTCTTTGATTAGAAGCTGCAATAGGTGTTCACAGCAGAGACTCCCAGTATTTGTAGGACAGGGTCATTTGTCCAATTTTGGTCCTGCAAACTGCATGGAAGCTGCTCCAAGAACAGTTACATAGTTACCTGCAATGGGATTGTGTGGTGACTGGGCAGTTGTTACCGTGCTGAGCTTAAAATGACTGTAACTAACAATAAACTACTGTGTAAGCCTCCCCTTGGAAGTTGTAAGTCTTCCAAAAGCTCAAGAGCCACAGACTAGTTACATTAGACAGATTTGTTCAGTGCAATTATTGTCTAGGTGAAACATAGATTCCTTGTGCTTCCTCTGCCACTTTCCTAGAGTCCTTTCTAAATAGGATAAATTGTTCTCTATAAAACAATACAGGAAGTACATAACAAAAGTTTTGATTTAGTAATAATATCTAAAGATATTTACATAAATTGATTGACAACTGTTTAACTGCATTAATAAAAGAAAATTGGACATTGCAAAGAAAATCTATTTGTGCAACAGCATCACTGAGCATTAAAATGGGAGATAGACATAAGTTGAGTTTTATTTTATACCTTGAAAAATGTAACATTTTTATTAGTTATAATTGCAGTTCTATGAAGAAAACAGGGAGATAAATATCATAGCTTTAGATATTTGCACATAAATGAATAGAAGTTCTGTTTAACCAGATTGTATCCTTTCAGAGGAATTTCTGAAAAGAGTTCACTTTATGTTATTTCCAACAGGAAAACATTCTGCTTCCACAAGTTTCAGAGTACTCAAACTGAATAGTCAAAAACCATTTAAAAAACAATAATTGCACATTTTATTAATGCTAGATGATTTCCTAAGAGATCAAGAAAAATGATCAATTAGACAAAGTTCTTTTTGATGAACCAGTCTATAAAACTACTGACAATTATGAAAATACATCCAATATAGTATGAACAGATCTATAACAATGTCTGTAACAACAGATATCTGTTAAGACATAAAATTACAAAATTCACTTTGATATAGAGTGTCAAACATCACAAAATGTTGTACAAAGTATAATCTGAGAAATGTGAAGAAGATAAAATAGCAGAAGAGATAAAAATAATTAAGTCATTAGAACCACTGAATATAATGGGAGGGAATATATAGACCAAGTTTGTATAATAATAATAATATTTTACCACATAAATATACATGAAATTATAAGACAAAGCAGTATCTCCGGCTAAATACTAATAATCTTATATTGCTGGAATATGACATCTAAAGATTAGAAAACAGCAACAGATGAATAAAGGAGATAATTTAAGATGCCAATTGAGTAATCCAGCCCCCCCCCAAAAAAAAATCATAAGGGCTTATGCACAAGCCTGCAGAATACAACTAGAAAGAAAAATATAAATTCAAAGCATATTTAAGAAATAAGATTTTTGAGATTTGTTTTTATTGGGAAGTAGTTTTAAACTCTGGTGCCTTATTGATCTGTAAACAATTATAATGGCATGTATTAGTAGAAAAAATAATAATCAAAACTGTTTACTATGCTGGCCATTGCATCTGTATGCTTGTCATTTAAAGACTTATGTTTTTAAGTAAATATATTGTCTTTAATCTGAATATCTTATTGATGAAAAACTAGATGAACATACTTAAGATTACAAATTATAAATAACAACAAAATATAACTTATTTGAAATTTAATCAATATAATTTTACTTAAAAATTCAAAATCACTCAGTTGCATCAAATGGTGGGATTTTGTTTGTTTGTTTTGCTTTGTTCTGTGTTTTCTCCCATACTGGAAATTTAACCCAGTGTACGTTATCATTGAACTATATTCCCAGTCATTTACTTTTTATTTTTTCACACAAATGGAACACAGCTTTTCATTTCTCTGTTTGTACACAATGCAGAGTCACAGCATTTGTGTAATTGTACATGTATGTAGGGTTATAATGTTCGTCTCATTTTACCATCTTTATCACTCCACACCCCAACCTTTCTCCTCACTCCCCTCGTCCCCTTCCAAAGTTCCTTCATTCCCCCCACCCCACACCATGGATCAGCATCCACTTAGCAGAGAAACCATTTGACTTTTGGTTTTTCATGATTGGCTTACTTTGTTTAGCATAATATGCTCCAAGTCCATTCCTTTACTGCAAATGCCATAATTTCATTCTTCTTCTTTAAGGCTGAGCAATATTCCATTGTGTACATACACCACATTTTCTTTATGCATTCATCTATTGAAAGGTATCTTGGTTTGTTCCACAGCTTAGCTATTGTGCATTGAGCTGCTATAAACATTGATGTGGCTGTCACTGCAGTATGCTGATTTTAAATTCTTTGTGTATAGACTGAGGCTTGGGATAGCTGGATTAAACGGTGGTTCCATTCCAAGTTTTCTAAGGAATTTCCAAACTGCTTTCCAGAGTGGTTGCACCATATTTGCAATCCCAACAGTAATGAATGAGTGCACCTTTCCCCCCTTATCCTCGCCAAAACTTATTATTGCTTGTATTCTTGATAATTGCTGTTCTGAGATGAAATTCTGGCATGAGATGAAATCTTGGAGTAATTTTGATTGGCATTTGTCTAATTGCTAGAAATGTTGAACATTTTTTTCATATATTTGTGGATTGATTGTTATTTCTTCTTGTGAGAAGTGTCTGCTCAGTTCCTTAGCCAATTTATTGGTTATTTGGTTTTTTTGGTGTTAATTTTTTTTTGTTGTTCTTTATATCTCCTGGAGATTAGTGCTCTATCTGAGGTGCCTATGGTAAATATTTTTTCCCACTCTGTAGATTCTCTTCATGTTATTGATTGTTTCTTTGCTGAAAGAAGCTTTTTAGTTTGAATCCATTTCATTTATTGATTCTTGATTTTATTTGATTTATGCTCTTTAGGAGTCTTGTTAAGGAAGTCAGGTTCTAAGCCAACATGATGAAGATTTGGGCCTGCTTTTTCTTCTGTTAGGTGCAGAATCTGCTTTTTGTTTTGAGACAAAGTTTCTCTAAGTTGCTGAGGATCTCACTAAATTGCTGAGGTGAGCCTTGTACTTGCAATCCTGCCTTAACCTTCAGAGTCACTGGGATTATAGGCATGCTCTGCAACACCCAATTTAGAACAATGTTTTCATGAAGTGCAAAACTTTTAAATTCTCTTTTCTAATTGGAAAACATACCCTCCAAATGTCCCCCGAATTTCTTTAGTGTTAATCAAAATAACAAAATTAAATAACAATTCCTTTCTGCAGTGCACAGAGACATATTTTAGCTCTTTTTCTCATAAAAATAAAAGCACAGCAAATTTTCTTTCTTTGAAGTATGCATATTTTTTAACATCTACATCTGTGTCCCCTTCTACAATGTAGCTAATTAAATTTTTGTTTTCTTGCATGCTATAAGTGGAGCTGTAATGTGCTGGTTACTAAAAATGGCTGAAGTAACATAATTCTTGTTAGAACTCATTGATTACAAACTTGCTCACACTGCAATCAAGCAATAGCAATTTTTGTTCTTACTAAAAAGGAAATATACTAATTTGTAAAAACCTGATTCAAAATATTTCATTGTTCAATAATGGTATTTTTGGAGCATAACCCTACCAGTCATTCTGTTGTCAAAGAAAACTGAAAGTTTTAATTTCATAAAATAAGGAATATTTATGAGGAGAAATCTACCTTATTTAGCTTCTTTTAAAAACACAGTCAATATCTAATAATCTAAAGACTTTGTATTTTGCATGCACAGACACACACAAACATACATATGTATATATACACACGACTATAATTATTAGATAAAATCTAAGAATATTCATTGATTGTCTTTTGCTGTTTAATAGGCAATCACAAAAACTTCTGAATTCAAACATCAGTTTTTAGTTCACCATTCTTGGGTCATAAATTAGGGTTGGGCTCAGCAGGTGGGTTCTTCTGATGGATTAACCTCATCTACCTTTGTGTCTTCAGGCTATTAAGATTTTACTCTTGGCTGAAACCATGAAAGAAAGCAGGTTATGGATCTCTCATCATTCATCCATTTAGTCTGGATGTGATGTCAGATTTCAAGAAAGAAAAGAAGAGGAGCCCCAATTCTTAGTTATGACTCAAACCTCTACTTGTCACAGTCATGTGCTATAGTCCCATTGATGAGACCCTCTGCTTGTCACATGTTTGCTATGGTCCCATTAATGAGAAACACATGATCAAGTATCAAATCAGAAACAAAGGGAATTTACCAAGGGGCTAGGGATACAGGGACACATTAACAAATTAATGCCAGTAATTCAAGACCACCATAGAAATTAGGCTACCTAATTACCAACTTATCTATCTTTAATTTGGAAATACATGTGGTTTTGTTAGCTGTAGTGCAGACAGATCCTCAGAGTCCCAATTATTCCCCTTTCTTCTACCCATGCCTTGTATAATCCCTCTACTTGAGTTGTGTAGATTATAGCAAATAGGATGTCATTTCCAGGATTATGTTACATTTTATAGGAGTCTGTTTTGATAGCCATCTCACTTTGGCAAATCTTCTTGCCATGAATAAGAAACTGCGATAATGTGAACTGCCTACGTATGACAAGGTCCATATGTCAAGGAACTGTGGGTGAATTCTAGGAGTTGGAGACAGCTACTGATAGACAAAGTGAGTGGTGGGAACATGAGGCTAGTGAAATAATTCTATAAAATGGCCCCACTGCATTGACCACCACATGCTTTTCCCTTTGAAAAGCAATTTACCTGCACCCTTGCTGGCTTAACTGGACAGTGTATGTTACATTCTTCAGCAAACTACCTGTTATCTGCAGGAGAACTGCAAGCCTGAAATGCTAAAATACTGCTGATAAGAAGAAACACAAATTACCCCGAAAGAGGGGGTGACTTTTGTGACCCTATCACAGACCAGACCCCGGAACTCAGGAAGATAATGATAATTTCCCTCAACTGCAAAATCTGTAAGAACAGATTCCAGTTAGAACCAGTCCACATAAACCAAAATAAGCTAGAATTGTTATGACAGTGGGGACCTGAATGTATGTTGTCATCTTGCTTTCAGTCAAAAATCAAGTTGGGGATGTGAGTGAGACTCTCTAGAACTTCCCTGTTACCAAAAATAAAACTGGAGTGCAGGAGAAGCACACTGTTGCAATGCTGAGAGGACCCACTCTCTCCCTTGAGAATATCTCCTTTCCCCCATCTTATCCCTTCTAATAAACTTATGCTTGTTACTTTGAGGGATCTGCCCAAGGATTTTCAAACTTGAACTCAAGAATCAGGGTTTGAAGAGAGCCACAGTTTTACCAGAAGGCCCCAGCCCTCTAAAACTACCAAGAATGTAGTTTAGAGTGGATTCTTACATAAGTCTCCAGATGAAAATATAGCTCCAATTAACATCTTGAATGCAGTCTTGTGGAGACCAATGTAGACGATTGAGCTAAGGTGGGCATGGACACTGAAATTCTGAGAAAGTGTGCCATTTTAGACTTTTAAGTTACTGGTATGTTGTTCCACAGCACCAGAAAATAGAGGCAACTGGCAAATATCACCTCTAGTTAACATCTGCTTAATTTAGCCTTTGTTAATTTTGTTTAAGACTCTTTTTTACACAAAGGCTGTCAAAACTATAAAAATGGTTTTATGTTTTGTGAGTAAAAGAAACATTGATATATCATCCCAGTTCTGTTAACATATTTTTACATTTTTTTTTTTCTTCAGAGCAAGCCAAAAGTCCTATTTAATCAAGTTGGTATAGGTTTAATTTAAACAAATTGAAAAGTATTTCTTCTTAATGGTCAGCACAACCTGGAATATTTTTTCCAAAAGAGTGGAAATAATCAATTTCATTTCAATGTATAAAGTATTGTGGATTTACAGTAGCAAATCTCTCCCAGTTAATTGTTATTTAAACCAAAATTATGTTAAAGTTATGCAAAGCTCTTCACTTTTTATGCCAAGGATATATGTATATATTCAACAACCCAAGAATGAATTGGGTAAAATCATGGGCTAAAATAAGCTTTTTCATTTGTGACCTTCAGAAAAAAATTAATACCAAAATTATATGCATCAAGATTTGTTAAAGAAGAATGTTTTAGTTTATCATTTTAGCTTATCAGAATATATTTTCAGTAGCTAGTTTTATTTTCTTCTGACATTATTATTTTAAGAAAATGCTCTTCTAAACATTTTACTTGCTTTCATTTTCCATAAATACACTCATTTAAATGTAATTCAAAATAATTATCAGACTGGAGTGATCATTGTGATGTGATTTTGGACTTGAAAGCATCCTGTATCCCTAAAATAATACTATGGTGATAATGTCAATGAATTAGAAGTTCAATGGATTGAAAAGAAAATATTTGGAAGCTGAAAGCAACTGTTTAGAGTTAATTTTGTAAGAACTGTACCATTGTTTTATCTTTAAAATAATGTATCTTCATTTTTTAAATAAAGTTTATTTTTTCCCAAATAAACATGTCTATTAGAAATACTAAAATTTTAAAATCAAGCCTTAAATGCTACATAAAGAGATTACTTAAGATAGGTACCTGTTTTAAAAGAAAATAGAGTTGGCTTCCAAAGTTATCAGCAGCATAGTCTGTCCAGGAAGAAACCCATTCCTGTGACAACAGCCTGAGCCCAGGATAAATGACATGCAAACTTTTAGTTAGGCATAATAGTCACTCAGTGTCATAGACAGATGATACAGTATATGTTTTCCTTAGTATTATTTTAAGATTCTATTTAAAGTATATATTGTAGAGATAGAACAACGGGAGCAAAGAAGAATACAGATTTAATGGAAAGTGTTTTTACTTTTAAAGGCCACTATGGTGTTATTTAGAAACTAAGTCACCCACAAAAAAAGTACAATGATGAATAACATCAAAATGTTGTTGTGGCAGGAAAGAGTCTTCATGGGCATGAGCAAGAATCTGCCAGTGTCAGTTTGCATTTTTTGAAGAGCTAGGAGCTGATTAGACAGAGGAAAATTCATGATTATATTGTGTATACCATTCCACAGCTTCATGAATTTTTCTAAGTCATTTACTTGAGGACAGATTTCAGCAAAAGCTAATATATCTCATTTCATTTAGGATGCCAAGATGGTGTGACATTTTTGCAATTGAGATAGTATTGGTAGAATAACACAATTCAATACTTGATAAATATCATTTTCTCAGCCAAACTAAAGTTTGAGAACCACAAATTCCATTGCAGAGAAAAAAGGACAAAATAAATAGAACCATGTTGAGTGGAGAGTATTCACTTTTCAATGAATGAGAGTCAATTAAATCACTTAATTTTCACTCTCTTCAACAATAATAGCAATAAAAAACAAGAATGTTAAATGGTAATGCATTTGAGCAGAACAAACAACAGATGTTCAAGCAGTAATATTTGTAAAAAATTAAATCGATGATGCTGTAATGTTTTTTTCAAAATAATCACTTTTATATAAACTGAATTCATCACATGAATAGGATAAATAAGTTTTAGCCTCATAGAATAGATGAAAAGAAAGAGAAGTTAAAATGATCTAACAAAAATTTCTTATATTGACAAATAAAATAGAGCACAGATAATCAATAACTCACCATAAATTTTTAATTATAGCAGACTTAGAACAAATTATCAAGATATTTGACCTTAACCAATTTTTTAAATCTATATTATACTGCAGTATTTATTAGATGCTTTTCCCATGAGAAAATTGACTATTTCATGGCTCTCAATTTAGTACTCACATATCAGCATAAATTTGTAATTTCTTTGTCAGCATGTAGAAGACAACTTGTTTATAACTGTAGATCTACATATGCTTGGTAATAAAACAGAACTGCAATATGCAGACATTGCATAAGGAATGGATCTTTGTGTTATGTTAACATATTTTTAAATGTCTTTGATTCATTATAGGTCACTAGCTTTAATATTTAAGTAAAAGTATTTGTTCAGTAAATAAATGGTACTGTGTAATTATATTTCTTCTATTCTTCCTCCAAACTTTGCCATGGTATCTTTTATATTAGGTATATAATCCTGATATTTTAATATTGGGACAACTTCATAGATTAGGAATTTATTATGAAATGGTATACTAAACTTCTTGAACTGCATGTTGTTTCTTTGAAAAAGAAGTTTCTAATTTTGTATAATTTTACCCATGATTTTTACTCATTTTGTTCTGAATAATTTAAATAAGGATTTATAAAATATGCTCACTAAATTTTGTCAGAATGCAAATACTAGAGAGAGAATCCAGAAATATCACAAAGAGGCATGGAATGAACTTCATTTGATGAGGTAAATTTCAATAAAATATAAAAGACCCTCTATTTGCATTCATATGAAATCAAACTAAAGAATATAAGCATCAGAATTTACAGAAAAAAATAAAATATTTTGGCCAGTTTGTGATCAATTCTCCCCAAACAGGCATTTAAGTGAATTTTTGGACTGTCAGGAAATTAACAGTTTTCTTTTTTTGCAAAGTCCTCAATTATTGATAAGAGAAGTAAATCAAAGTTTCAAAATACTGAGTGATAGGTATTGATAAGATGGGATTATCAATTTCATTGTCAAAATTCCAGATGATATTACATAAAAATATTTTACATTTTCATGAACTTTCTGCTTAGTCAATATTCTTAAACAATTTCACATTTATATTACCAAGCAGTGGAACATACTTCTCCCCTCACCTTCTCAAGAGATGTAGGAAAAATTAGTAAGTTTACAAAACGTTTTTCCAGGTTCTCCCCAAAACCTTATTGGTTGGTTGTCTGCCTTCCTGAGATGAGAAATTTCATTACTCTTTTCTCATTTAAGAAATTGGTATCCTGTATAATTTATAGAGATAATATAAAGTATAAAACTTGCAAAGACCTTATATCACATAGCAATTTATAAAGACAAAGAGTATCTTATATTTTTGTTCTATTTCTTTATAATTTATACAAAGTATCTCTTTGAAAAAAAGATCATTGAAGTCGTATTTATCCACATTCTACCAGTAACAAACAGGAAAAAAATGTATGAACTGATAATGATAATCATCCTTGTTTTGGGGTTAGCTTCAGACACCAAATTTAAGGAGAAAGTAAAAAAAATAGAAGAATATATCTAGGTGATTATGATTAGATAAAAGCATGTTTCAGAATGATGTGACATAAAAATAATTGATACAGTAATGCTATAGCATACTCTGTGCTTACTGGATGCTGCCTTCTTATGTTTTTAAGAGTAGAATTAATAAAATTAGAATCTGTGGTTATAAAGTGAAATAAAAGGAAACACATCTCCATATGATGAACAACCGGGTAACAGAAAAATCTGTGGATAAATGGATATTTTCTGAAATTGAAGTTTTCAAGTTATTGGAAATGTTTATACAGAAATACTTCACAATGCAGAAATCCTTGACAATTATTTGACAAGAGGCACATTCTTTTGAGCTCTTCTCTCTTTCTCTTTCTCTCTCTCTCTCTCTCTCTCTCTCTCTCTATATATATATATATATATATATATATATTTCCTTTAAGCCCCCAAATTCTATCATTTTTAGTACAATTTTTCATCTAGCATAATAGGCCAGATAGACATTTATTTGACACAAAACATAGACATTTGTGAAAATGGCACAAATTCAATATGAAAATTTTAAATGAAAACCACTGTGTTTCTGTATATCTGTGGAATGAGTCTCTCTTATATGTATTCCTTTATTTTGCATGTGTGTTAATATTTTTATGCATATGTGAAGCAAAGAAGTGGTGACCAAAAATATGATCTTATGATTATAATAGTAAACCAATACTTCTTTCGGGAGTCAAAGAAGTATTACCTACTTGAAGAATTATTTCTTAATGATATTTTGCCCACATTTTCTAATTTTAACTCAACTAATTTGTTCATCCTATTCCTTAATAATCTTTTCAGAGAAAATGCTCAATAGTTCTTTGTCCTCTCTGTTCTGATACCTTTCAAGTATTTGTAGACTTTTATTATGTTACCTTTTAAGTCATCGTTTTGCACAGTTATAGAGACTCCAACTTTATAAAATTCTTTCATAAGTCAAAACCTATATTTCCTTAATCATTTCTTCTATGCATCTCTGAATTTCTTTTACAAGTCTTTTATCTACAGTGTTACGGCACTGAGATGTTTAAAATCAAGCACTTAATAAGAAGTAGAAGAGAGTACTTGTCACAAATCTCTTCTTGATGCTGTCTACATTTGGAAATAAAAGAGGTTTTTGTAGGCTACATTATCCTATGGAGCATAGAAAGTCTTCACGTTTCTTCAAAAATTATTGGTCAGAGGAAGAATCTGCAATAATTAAAAGTGGATTTTTTCTTATTCTTAATCTAGTTTATTTTGCTGCATTTCCTGTGAAACTAGTGAGGCTCTCTATTCTAACTCAATAATATTTAAATTTATTCAGTTTTAGCACCCCATTCCTGATACTCAGCATTATTTATTTAAAATTATAATTTGTATTCAGCTTTTAATAAATGATATCAAACTATAACTAATAAAGTGTGGAATGTGGGAAGGATCAGGATAAAAAATGGGTAGCATCTTACAATTCAATTTCACTCTGAATATTAAGCACATTCAAGAGTCATTTTCAAGTTGAGCATTTATTTTTGTAGTCCACAGATGGAAGAAATATAGATGCAGTTTTTTTTTTTCTTTTTCTATTTCGTTTAAATTCAATTTCAACTAAAAGTTCTGATTTCTGCAATTTTCATCTGGTCACACATCCTGGAACCATTGTTTTAGATGATGAGGAAATTTATTCCTCCCTGTTCCACTGAAAAATTATTTCCACACTTTGATTCTAGATTTCAGAAAGATAGCAATATCCTTGCTGGAAACTTCTCCTAACACTAACTGTTTTTGCTTCTTTAACATTGTCATCTTCTAACCTTTCAGGGAAAGGGAAAATTCCCCAAACTGGGACTCATTGAATAATTGAAAAGCTACTTCTTCTTTAACAAATGACTTAGAAATATAATAATATGACTTTTTAAAGTTATCCATTAAGACAATGACTTGTCAATAAGTTCTTACCTAGTAACTAAAACACATAGTTTCTGCTCTGGTAAAATTAACAATCTGCAAGAAAATGACACATATATTGTCAACACATACATGCATCACATTTAATGTTTTAAATGACCTAACTCACTTTATGCAATGATGTCAATCATGAGCTTAAGTGGACTTTATGTGTTTCTACTACTGAGGAAATAATGCAAACCAGTGTAATTCAATGTCTTAAAGACTAAGGATTCGTAGTTGCTATTTATGCAATTTAGTTTACCTAGTTAATCATAGCAAAAGGCAGAATCCACTTCATTATTGAAAATTTTGTCTATAGTCAAAGCTATAGATACGTTTTATAGTTCATGATACATTACAGAACATGTATTAAACACACACACACACACACACACACACACACCAAGGGTTAAACAAAATTCAAAGCAGGAATGCACTAGGTAATTAGGACTAATATGTTGTTTAGAATTAAAGTCAAATTCTTTTAATTGGCACATCTCAGTGGGAATAGAAATAGAAACATGTAATTAGGTGATTGGCCTGATTATCAAAGCCTCATTGGCATAGATTGTGCAAGGAAAGCCCCCCCCCCTTTTTTTGAATCAGTTTCTCTTTCTCAAACAACTATAGCATGATATGGAAGATGCATTGAATAACTATAATAGAACTTCATATGTAAAATATTTCACAACTGTGTGTGAGAATTGGAATTTTTAAATAAAAACTTGTAATTTTGGTAAAATTATATTCATATGTACTTTTAAGTTTTAATATATGTATATTTTAATACATATATTTTTTCTGGTGTTGTAGCCCAGAGGCTGGGGCATACTTGGCAAGCACTCTGCCACTGAGCTTCATTGACAGTCCCAATAAATATATTATTTTTAATCAGTTAACTATACTAAACCAAAGCCTCTCCCAATTAAGTGGTTTGAAATATATTTGTCCTTATTGAATTATTATTTTAAATGCTTCAGCAATTTCAACTGCAATCTATATGCAGGAGTCCAATCACATTATTGTGGGTATACAGATGAATCAATAAGCAAAAAATGATAATACTTTTGTAATCAAATAAAGAAGCCAAAGTGTGTGATAAGGTGACCTCTCAAATTTTAAATATCTGTAAACAATCAATAAGTCACTATGATAAGTTTACATAATTTTTGTCATTATTTAACATCACACTATTGCCATTTTCTCCCCCATTCCCATCTTTGTGTTCTTAATAGTGAAAATCAAGAATTCCACAAAGAACTCATCTAGTTTGTACTGTTGCAGAACAGTCCAAAATAACTGAAGACCATTCAAGCCTTCATAATTAGGACTTTTGTAACGAAACAGAAGGGTATGTGCAGATATTTTTTTTTCTTGAAGAAAAATAGGTTGAATTTTTTTTTAATTTTTTATTTTTGGTTGTTCAAAACATTACATAGTTCTTGATATATCATATTTCACACTTTGATTCAAGTGGGTTATGAGCTCCCATTTTTACCCCATATACAGATTGCAGAATCACATCAGTTACACATCCATTGATTTACACATTG
>NW_026000026.1:58290547-58294388 GCF_001458135.2 Marmota marmota marmota | reverse complement strand
GAAAAAGCATTCGACAAAGTACAGCATCCCTTTATGTTCAAAACTCTAGAAAAACTAGGGATAACAGGAACATACCTCAATATTGTAAAAGCAATCTATGCTAAGCCTCAGGCTAGCATCATTCTGAATGGAGAAAAATTGAAGGCATTCCCTCTAAAATCTGGAACAAGACAGGGATGCCCTCTCTCAGGTTGAAATTTTTAAGAAAGTAAACTATCTCAAGCACTTTAGAAAACCATTTGCATTTAATTTCAGCACTATTTAAAAGTTTTTTTTTAACTGTTCCTAAAATACTATTTTGACATTTTATGTTCTGTTACTATAGGTGGCTGAATCTGAGGGTTATATGAGTGTGTGTGTGTGTGTATGTGTGTGTGTGTGTGTGTGTGTGTGTTGGCTTAACTACCTTTCCTGCAACAACAACAACAACAAATCTATAAGGCCTATGGAGAAATTGGATTCATACATAAAGGACAAATTAAAATCCATGACAAGATATTTTCCTTGTAAATATAGTGAGGTGTAGTGTTGTTGTTTTTAAGGTACCACAAAGACTAACTTTATTTAGACATAAAAGCAAATATAAAGTCTAATTTATTGGATTTATGTTGTATAAACACGTATTCTGGGTGGGTGATTGCTACTTAACCATCATTCATTCCTATTAATTGTACAGGCATTCAAAAACTAATTATAATGTGAAGATTATTGTTATTTGATAATGGAAATATTGCCCAAGAATGCTTTGTACAGTATTCTTTATTCCATGTAAACAATAATAGATATTGTAGACATGCCAGTAAAATATTCAGATGAAGTTAGGCTGCAGTACAGGTTAAAAGGTCAGCTCAGGAAAAGATAATCACTTTCAATTAAGGTTCAAACTACTATGAACTTCACTGAAATATATGGAAGGACATGGTGTCTTATTAAAAGATTAGTTTATATTACAAACTGACAAGAATGGCTTGTACAATGTGATTCATACAATTAAATTGCACACTAAAGATAATTTCTTCTCTCTCTGGTCTGCAATAATGAAAATAACCAAGCAACTACATGCTAGACTTAACAGGTTCATAAACATAGAGAATGAGGTCACCATTGTCATGCCCTGTTCAATTTTACTGTAGTTGTTCCCTTTATCTAGGACTACACTTATGTAGAGGAGGGAATAGGACCAGCTGTTGAGTTTCAAAATACTTTCTTGTTTCCAGGATGAAAAAGATACCAACCACCAAATGATAAGAGAAGAAATTACCAATTAAAACTGTTCTGTAAATTTAATTTATGTTTTTTCCTATTGATTACTTCAGAGTAAGAATAATATTGTCTAGTTAAGAAAGTTATTCAAGGCCAAACAATTCAAGGTTATTAAAATTAGAGAACTATCAGAATTACCTAGAACTAAAGGAAATAATCATGTTTCTTGTTATCAATCAGAGTACAATATGGAAATTTATTTAGTAGTGCATTTATTTTTATTATATTTTACATAATTATTATTGTATTTATTATGGTTTAGATATAAGGTGTTCTACAAAAGTGCATATGTGAGATAATACATGAATTTTAGAGGTAAAATGATTAGATTATGAGAGGTGTAACCTAACCAGTAGATTAATCTACTAATATGAATTAACTGGGTAGTAATTGTAGGCCAAGGAGAGTGAGGCTGGAAGAAGTGGGTAACTGGAGGCATGACTTTGGGGTTTCTGTTTTATTTTATTTTTTTTCTGGGTGAGCAGAATTCTCTCTCTGCTTCCTGCTTTCCATATCCTGAGCAGCTGTGCTCCACCATACCCTCCACCATACCATACACCAGAACCATGATGTTCTGCCTCACCTCAGGTCCAGAACTGTGAAGCTGACTTACCACGGATTGATATTCTAAAACTGTGAGCCAAAATAGCCTTTTTCTTATCTATGTTGTTCTTGTTAGGTCTCATGGTCACAGTAATGCAAAATAGTATAGATCATTTAGAAGTCCAGAGGAGAAAATTAACAGCATCATTGCCCAGTAGAAATATTTTTTATAGTAATAGAGGTGGAAAAATTTTTTTAAAAATTAAACTTTACAGTTACTATAAATTTGCTGTAATTTCTCTAGAGTCACCGGATAAGTCAATGAAATGAAACAATTAACCTTTTAACAACATGGCTATTAAACACAATCTTAATGGAGAGAGATAATACCATTTGCTGCTATATGCTACATAGGCAATATACAATTGAAGTTTTCCTAGCATATAAACTATAGTATACCTTTACCTTCTATTAATTATATGACTGAAAAAAACCCTAATTATTCTTGAAACTCCAGTTTAGATGCTGTGATAGTTAATTAGGGTGTCAACCTGACTAGATCAATGGACAAGAATGTTGGAAAGCATCATTTCTGGGTATGTCTGTGAAGGTGGTTTTTGGGAGAGACTGGCATCCCAATCAGTGGAGTGAGTGAGAAAGATTTGCCCTCACTCAATGTGAGAAAGAACCATTCAATCAACTGAAGGAGGGCCAGATAGAAAGAAAGAAAAAAAAAAGGGAGACGATAAGTGATTATTTTCTCTTTCAATATTCAGTTGGGTTGTTCATCTTCTTCCATCCTTAGTCTTCAAACTTCAGTTCTGCGCCTTCAGATTCCAGGATAAAGCAATAGTAGCTTTCCAGATTCTTAAAAGAAAGTTTCACTACTGGGATCCCTAATTCTGAGGATTTCAGAATTGGATTGAGCAAATTATTGGTTGCATTGAGTGTCTTTCTTGAAGAATGCCCTTATGAGCCTTCTTAGCATTCATAATTGAGTGAGATGATTGTCTTGATAAATCCCTTCTCATATCTATCTAAATCTATATCTGTATCTTTATCTACAGCTATCTATTCTACTAATTCTGTTTCTACAACTATCTATTCTACTAATTCCGTTTCTCTGAAGAACTCTTCACTAATAGATATTTTATCTTATTAATTGACATTTCTGACTCATTCTTGGAAACAGTTCCTTCTCTGTTTCTTGATTAGATTTCTATCAGACCTGTCCCTGTACAGTTTAATCATCAATTTGGAGTATACCTTTACAGAAATGAAACTTATAAGAATACTATTTCTAAAATTTTTATGTGAGAAACAAACTATTGATCACTGAGGGGGAGACTTATTTATAAAGGGTGATAATATTTTGAATCTGCAGAAAGGAGGCTGCATCAGAAAAACTAAATCACAGCAACAGAGATCAAAGTTGAGGGGAGTGGTTGTGTTTTCAAGGGGAAAGATAATTTGAATGCACCTGGTCATAAGAAAGGCCTGCTTAGCTCTCTATCCCTGAGGACTTGCAGTGAGAATACATTCTGACATGAATTGGTCTACATGATCAGGAGTGAACTGCTGGTGAACTGAGTACATCTTGGGAGGCATGAGAAGTTAAAGGTCCTCTTTCACATCATCAAGAGAAATCTCTTATCCTTTGACTTTTTTATTTATTTCAAACCAGAACAAAAACATGTGATTCCCTCCACTTGTCAAAAAGATCCCAATATCTAACTTGGGTGAGTACTGTGATAACATGAATTTGTGAATGCAATATCAAAAGACTAGCTTTTACTAATGTTGTTTGAAGGCTTATGATCAAACCAAGGACCTAGAAGAAGCGGAATCTAATGAGACAGAAATGATGAAAGAACCAGAGGAGAATTTCCAGAAAAATATTAATGTTAGAATAGAGTCACTTAAGGACACACCCTTCCAACATATCCTGAAATATGAAAAAACATTTAAATAAAAATGTATTTTAAAATCAACAATATTATCACTATGTTGCACTAATGTGGAAGAAATATGAAAA
>NW_026000026.1:58279801-58288423 GCF_001458135.2 Marmota marmota marmota | reverse complement strand
ATATTATCTTAATATTCTATTCAGTACCTTTGCAACCTATACTTCCTATCCCAACTGCTGCCACTTATTTTTCTGAAATAGCAAGTATGATATCAGTCTCCAATTTCAACATTCCCATTTTATCTCAGTTACCCTCCTACAGGATGCAAGGATGCATTGAACTTTGAAGCAGAACCAAACTCACCTCACAGTTTCTCTTGCCACACCTCCAAATATAACCTTTGGCTAAATGGCTTAAAGAGATTAGAAAAGGGGTTGTAAAATGAAGCTATGTACTTGGTATTGACTCTTCTTTTCATATTTCATTCATTTATGAAGCAATCAATGCCTGCTGATTTCTCTGACCTGGCTAAGTTTCATGCAGTGAAATACTAGAATGTCATTTTGATCTATGCTGTCATTCAATTACTTATTCAACAAGTAGCTCTTAGATGTGGTAACATAGTAAGCACCTACCAGACATTTGAGATGTAAGGTAAAGTATGAAACTGAGGTGATGCCTGCCTTAATGGGCAAAACCTTTTGTATTCCATCGTTTATTTTCACCACTTTACTAAAATGCCCTGCACAGATATTATCTCTTCTGTGAAGCCATTTATAACACTGTTGACAACCCCAGCATTATTGACTTTCCTCTCTGGGTCTCATAGGCTCTGGTTTTAAGGTTACTAGTATGGTACTGAGTATAGATACCAAATCAGTATCTACGATCTTAAAAAGATTTTGGCAAAAATACAATTCAAAAAATCACTTATAACCAGCATTTTTTGTCACATATTTTATATTTAAAAGTGTCTAGATTCTAAAAAGTTTTCTTTACTGTTTATTTATTTAGGCCCTTATCTAATACTCGAAATAGATACATTTCCTTAGTTCTCTAGTTTTCTATTTCCTCAAATTTTCTTTTTCTGTCCAATTGAAGCACCAGATCAATAAATGCCTTCAAGCTATCTGCACACCTTTAATATGCTCAGTGATGTATGAATTTACTGGATACGCTTAAGGGTACTTTGAGGGATCAAATTTTGTCCTTGTCCCTGAGAATTTTGGAAGACATACATCAGTGGTCATTGCTTAGTCTTACTTGAGCAATCAGGATTAAATCTGCTAGTTACTAAATTTATGGTGCACAATTTGGTATTGCTCCATGTAGCTATCACAGAGCCAGGTGACTACACGTATATTTTTGAAAGTTTTATTATGCATAAAGAATGTATACAAATATTTATGAGCAAGGGACAAATAGTAAATATGATTATATTATACACCGCTCTTGGTGGAAAGTCTTTTTTCCCGCTTCATGGACTATCTTTCCCCCAACTTCTATCCTTATTGATCTATTTCAGTTAGTCAATTAATTGAAGTTGCCAACCTAGAAAATATTTTCTTATTCTTCACCATAGCTATGTAATACATGTGTCCTGAATCTTGCTTTTCTTATTAAACAATAAATACCTTGTGAAATACTTACAAATTTATTTAAATATTTCTCACAGTTTTTTAGGTTGCTGATACATCATGGCAAAGGTAGAATATAGTTAAAGAATAATTACTTCATAAATGGTTATTTGATTATTCCATTTTTTTCAGGGTTGTTTGTTTTGGGTCACTGCAGGTATGTTGTAATAAGCAACTTCTCACTCACACATCCTGGTGATTTTATAAGTTTACTATATTGAACAATATTATATATATGTGTGTGTGTGTATAATATGTGGGTTTGTGTATGTGCATAGATTTTTGTTCCATATTACTGTTGTGAAAAATAATAACTATACTCATTTACAATCAGCAGTATATGTGAACAATTTTCCAAATCATTCCATTCAGGAACAGATGTTACCAACTTACCACATACATAAATGTATATTTGGAAATTTCTTTGTCAGAATTATTCCAAATTTAATAATTTTCTTCAGTGTATCACAGGTTTGGGATGAGGCGTTAGTGGGGCCATATGATCCCTCCCTGTATAGAGTTTACAGATAAATGGCAGAGAAACAATGAGCTGCATAATATACTAATGACAAGGAAAGAGCAATGCCATTAGAAAAGCATAGATGCAATACTATGGACTTGGGAGTAAAAAATATTTCCCCATGGAAGTGACATCTCAACTGAGACTGGAAGGATGAGTGAAAAATATAGAGATGAGGTGTGGAGACAAGCTCCTCAAGGTAAAGCACAGGCACCTAAATAATCTAGGAAAATAAAGACAACTTCAAATATAAAAAAAAATGTTATCAATGCAGAGTCTTAGAATTGCAAAGTGGGAAATATTAAGGGATGAGACTGGATAGAGGAAAGGAGTTAGATGAAAAGCAGCATTAACCATGCTAATACATCTTCTGACAAGAGGTCAAGATGGCTTAAGAAATGTAGCAACATGATTCAATATTGTTTCAAAGTAATTACCCTATTAGACCCTGATTGTTGGCCTAGACATATGACATCTATTTGATAATTCACACCCAATATTTAAATTCTATTAGGATTCTTATTAGGCTGCCTAGAATATTATTCTCTTTAGGTACAAGCTGTTTAAAATTTTGGTAATAAATCTGTCCTAGTTTTGATTGATCCTTTTAAAATATTCATAATATCACTTAATGTTTGACATCATTGCTATTTTATTTCATTTATTTGTATAACTGGGTGATTAGAAAAAGAAAGTGGCAATGTTAAGTGTCATAAAGATATTGATTAATTCAAACTCATGGAGTATATTCAATAAAGTTAATTCTTCTGTCAAAGGACCAGAAGAAATTCAGCGGGAAGACATATGAACTAGAGACCTTCTATTGTAACATAAGTTGAAGCATATTAAAGTTTATGAATATGTTTCAAAAGGAAATAGAATGAGTTGTGTTTTGTATTTGCCTCCAATGACTGTAATATCAAAGAAGATGATTTAGATCATACCCTAGGTAAATAAAAAATTATTATATTTGTAAGTTGTCAAATCTTCCCTTGAACTTTTTATCCTCCTGCTTCAGCCTGATGATTCACTGAGATTACAAGGATGAATGTACCTCCTCATCCAGCATATGATTTCTTTTAAAATGTTATTAGTAATTATATGAATTTAATGGTTTTTATATCATACATAATTGACATGCCATTGAGACATGGTTTTTAGATAATTATCATTTTGTTTGAAAATGTTTTTCAAACTTAGTTATTTTATTGAGAAAGATAAGCCCATATTGATGAAGGCTGGTCTCATTAGTAACAGATCATGAGAGAAAAAAACAGATGTGTCACTGCTTTTGAAGTGATAAAGCCATAGCCATAATTTAACATGAAAACACAGTAAAAATCTACAGGCTCAATAATACTATGTGCATGCAAACATTAGAAATGTCTGTCATTTCCGTATCTATTTTTTACACAAATCATAACACACATTGTTTTTCTCTACACTTATTTTTATCTAATCCTCTGATATCCCTCCATAACAATATATAAAAGGAGCTTCCTTTTAACTCATTTGATAGATGCATTGTTTTCCATGATTTGAGAGTGTCATAATTTCATTTCCCAACTTCCTATTGATAGACTCAGTCTGTTCACAATTATTTATTAATAAAGTTCCACAATTGTCTACACTTTACGCAGCCATCACATACATGCAAACATGTGGGGAGCTGATTCCTAACCCAAACACTTTGGTCAAAGATATGTGCCACTAAATACTTGCAAGTATTATCTAATTCCTGTAAATGTACTGCTCAGAGAGTTTTATCTCTTTGCTATTGAAAAATGGTATTTCAGGGTAAATTTAATTTGCATTTCTCATATTATGACTGACATAAGCCTCAACCTCAATTTTATATGTTGAGTCATTTGTTTTTCATTTCTGTGAATTGCCTCAAAATCTTTCTTTACCTGTTGTTTATTAGTTACTGATCTTGTATTTACCAATGTGTAAGAGCTTTTCATTTATTATAGATTTTAGCCTTTTGTTTTAGATAAGAATTTAAAATATTTCTTTCCTTCCTTTTGTCACTTGCTTTTATTTTTTGTTTTTTTGGTATGGTGATGTATGATCAGGCAACAGTTCTATTTGTTTTGAATTTTGATATAATCATAGCTAGAAATTTTAAAAATACAATTATTCCATGTGTGTCCTTTTTATGTAAATTGTAATTCAGCTCTAAAAATTCCAAAGCTAAATAAGACCCGAATCTAACAACAGGAAAAAGCAAAATATTATATGAGTATAGCTCTGCCTCTGCTATGAAATCTGAAATAAACACCAATGCTGAACCAACTACAAATTTAAAATAAAACAATTTTATACTTTATATAAAATTTCTACTTAGCTAATAAAATCCCCTTAAGTTGATTTTTTTCTTATATAATTTCAATTTTCTCAAACCTAATTACAGAAGTTTTCCTTAATGCCTTTGAGGGTGGAATACTATTTTTAACTTTCAGTAAATGTATTGATTTAATTAATGCAATCTCTGCTAATAAATTTTCCTTTTAGGGTATAGTATTTTCTGTTTAATATTTACAAAATAGATAATTTAACAATAAGATACTTAGGTTCTGTGAATCAGAGATCCATGCAGTACTAAAATTTATGGTGGCATAATTAATTTATTGTGGCATAATACTAGTACAATTGCTCTGAGAAAGAAATATGTGCCAAAAGGAAGATGATAGCATTGAAAAGCATATCTGTTGATTTAGCATAAATGCCTAAATTTTTCAAATAATATGGTGCATTAGTAAAATTTCTCCAGAGAAACATAACCAATAGATTACATATAGATATAGAGATTTAGTACAGAAATTGGCTCATGCAGTTCTGGAGCTGCATGATCTGCCATCTCTTAAGCTAGAGACCTAGGGAAGATGGTGGTATAATTTAGTTAGTGTCTGCAGGCTTGAAGGGGAACTTATGGTCGTTTCCAGGCCAGTCTGAAGGCCTACTAATCAATAGGGCTGCTTGTATAAGTTCTGGAGTTCAGGGAACTGGCAACCAGGAGCTGTGATGTTTGTGCTACAAGAAAGTGGATGTCCTAGCACAAGAAGATAGACAATGAACCCTCTATAGCCTATTTGTTCTGTTTAGGAAGGTGTGGTGAGCCGCTTCTGCCGTTTATGCAAATTATGGTCGCCATTACAAGATGGCGCTGGCTCCGCTGTGGTCTGTGACAAACAACTCCTTATTTGGGAGAGTTGGCGCATGACTTTTCATCACCCTATGAGAAAGCTCCACGTGGCTGCTTTGCATTGGAGCTTGAGATGCTTTATTAAGGCTGGGAGGGGCATCCGAGAGGGAGAAGAAGAACTATCAGGGGCCTGAATAAAACTGCTGAAAGAAGATTCTTGAGTTGCGTCTTTCTTGCGGGCAAGAAGTCGCGACAGGAAGGACCTCAACTAATTTGATGATGCCTGTGTTACACTGGTGAGGGTGGTCTTGGCTCAGTATTCTCAAAGAGATGCTAATCTTTTCAAGAAAATACCTCACAGATACAACTAGAAATATTGTTTTATTAGATATCTGGTGTATAAGTCAGCTTTCCATTACTGTGAGAAATACTTGTGATAAACAGTTTATAAGAAGAAAAGGTTTATTTTGGTTCAGTTTTAGAGGTTTCTATACAAGTTTAGTTGGCTCTGTTACTTTTGGGCAAGTAGTAAGGCAGGCTTATCATGGTTGGAGTGCTTAGAAGAGGAAGCTGCTCACTTTATGGAAGCTGGACAAGTAAAAGAGACACAGGAAGAGACCAGGGTATCAATATTCCCTTCCATGACATACCCCACTAACTTCTACTAGGTCCCAAATATTAAAGGTTCCATCACTTTTCATTAATGCCAAGCCAAGGAACTATAACTTATGGGCTTTTTGTGAATGGTCCAGGTGCAAACTATAGCATCTGGGTATCATTTAATGTCATAAAATTGACAAAATTAATCATCTCATATGACAACTGTGCCATTTGTTTTGCTGGCACACATTGTGTTTTCTAAATCCTCTGAATTTGTCTATAAAGACATCTTAAAATGTTGCCTCTGTATCAGACTGAGATATATCATTTTATAGAAAACATCTGCATTGCAAATAATCATTACAAAGAATAGTAACAAATTTAAAGATTTAAAGAGGTTGTCATAGGACTGGAGATAATAGCTCAGTGGTAGAGCCCTTAGCATAAACAAGGCTCTGAGTTCGATCCCTAGCTAGGTGCAAATAAATAAATAAGTTGTCATTTACTCAAGCAAATACTGTGTCACAGTTTCTTTATTTTATCTCTAACCATACAATAATCTTAATTGTTATTCAAATAATAAAACTGATACAGAAATAGTAAATACCTTGCTTGATTTAATATTAGTCTATTATGAATGTAGAATTCAAATCTATGCCATCCTGAACCTGAGAACATTTTATCACTTCACTCTGGTTTCTTCAGAATGTTTTTACTCACTGGGCTAAGATTCATGATGTGTGCTCACATTCTAAGTTAAATTTCAAAAGAATGTGATAGGATTCTCTGTGTGTATTTTTAAACAATTGAAGCTGAAGAAATAAATTATGTTTTTGTTTATAAAGTAAAACACACAATCTACTCATGAAATAATGAAATACATAATTCCCATAATGGATTATTTGTTTTTATTCAAATTTTGAATCAGAGGGGATTTGATATGAGAATCAACTCAGATGGTTTAAGTAAATGTACTTCAAAGATGGTGCTGGATGACACAGCTGGATTAATATAATAAACAAGGGAGATTGAGATATCCAAAGACAAGCAACAGTGGAAGATATTATACTGTCTCTTGAGGACCACAGAGTAGAGAAGAGGAAACGAAGAGAGGTGGAGCGAAGGATGGGGTAATGTTCAGCAAGAAGTAAACTCATGACATAACATGACTATAGCCAGAGAAATAGCTCTAAAGGAGTGAGAGAGCTGAGAAGAAGTGTTACTTCTTTCACTGATTCTAATGGACCAAACTTAATTATAAACCACCTGGTTGAATTCCATATGAGACAGTCCATGGTCTCAGGCTCCTAATGTGTAAGGCACAGAAAATATGGGTGGAAAAGAGAGAGCACAGAATATGTGGAGGAGGAAGAGTCAGAGGTAGCATAACTAGCCCATACTTTAACAACTATGATAAAAATATCTAAGAATATTTTTGTTTGCATTAGTAGAAAAATTTCAGATACAATTATTTAAGTAACTATAGTAATTAAAGTATCTCAGCTATCTTTCAAAATATGTTCTTCTGATTTTCTTTATTTCATTTGTATTTTTTAACTAATTATTTTCATGGTGAATTGATTCTGAAAAATGTGAGTGAAATCAAACAATATGAAAATATAAGGAAAAGTAATTATTATATAAAATAAAATTAATGATAGCAAATTGGTAAAAGAGTGAAAAACTAGTAATTTAAATGTGCAACTAAATAAAAGTTTAACATTTAGAACAGATTGTATGCAATATAAATATAATTAAATTCAAAATCTTAAACCTAAGTATTTTGCACACAAAATTTGTAAAAATAATTTTTGATCTTCAGAGCTGATCAAATAATCTTCATTCTCTTTCTTTTTTTTTCTATTTCACAAACTGTGAATCTTTTAAAATCTCATTGAAATAAAGCCCTAGGTGACAATATATTTCTTGTACAAATTTGATGTCTTCTGAGAAAGGAGAAACAAAAGGGAAGCACAGGGTGCCTGAGATGCAGGCTCATGACAGCTGTTTTTACTAAGAAGCAAATTGAAGCCTGAACAAGTTATGTAAGTTGCCCCCAAATGTCAGGTTTAAAAAGAGAATATAGATCTTTATATGGTTCCTCTGTCTCTTTTTCCTAAGTTCCAGAGATTTTTCATATGTAAGAGTATTTTCCAACGTTGGCTCCATATAAAGAGCTCTAAATAAGGGTTTCTAACCTTAAACAGGGCTCAGAATCATTTCAGATTTGCATACTATGTAAAGTTTCTTAGGAAAGGGGCTCCCAATACTTGTGAGAAATTTCTAAGAGGAGACATTACAGCAGATTTATTCCATAGTAAAGTGTTTAATCTTATCCTGAGGATAATGGGTCATCTTTGGCAGGTTCTAATATGATAATCATATCACCCATTTTACATCTTAGAGCACTCCTTTTTTGGTGTCCTAAGAAGAATCACTTTGAGGGGACAAGGCTGGAAATAGGAGTTCAAACAGGAGAAGATGGGTGCCTAATAGGAAAGATAGAAATCATAATTGAAAATATATGGCTTATTGTGGTGAGCCGTTCTAATTAGACCGTGGCCGCCATTAGAAGATGGCGCCGGCTTCCACTGTGGCCTGTGATAAACAACTCCTAATATGGAGAATTGGCACGCAATCCCTTACCACCCTATGAGAAAGGTCCACGTGGCAGCTTAAGATTGGTATGCTGGAGGCTTTATTAGGCTGTGCTTGGGCGCTCGGCGAGGGGTCAGTAGAAGATGATACATGAATCAAGGCCTGAATAAACTGCTGAAAGAAGAATCCTGTGTCATGTTTTCCCTTGCCGGCAAGGGGTCGCGGCAATTGGTGGCCCGGACGGGGAATTATATTCCTCGAACCCAGGATCCAGAACTTTCAGCAGTCAGGGTGGTGCACC
>NW_026000026.1:58260704-58271095 GCF_001458135.2 Marmota marmota marmota | reverse complement strand
GGAAAGCTGTGCAAAATACTGAAATGTTGGCCTTGTAGCGTGGGAGTTCTTTGTAGTACTGCCCTTACTGCTTCTCTTTGTTGATGTGTTTTGTAGAAATTAAATATGCATTTATTGAGATTATTCCATGTGTTCCACAATGTATTCATTACTGTCAATGCTATAATCATCATAGTCTTGTTTTCATAGAATTTATAGTGTAATAGGTGATAAAGACAAACAAACATGGATTTATAAAGTTATTCTGAGTATTAAGATAGTAAAGTTGACAAGGATTCTTAATTTATCATTCAAGAAGCATCTCACACCATCTCTGAAGCATCTCAGAGAAACCTACATCTAAATGGGCTTTATGATATACATTTGAGGGAACATTAGATGGATTTATGCAAGAAAAGATTTAATCAAATGTACACTTTAGAATGATCAGAAGTCTGACCAATTCTTACTTCTATTTAAAATATATTCAGAGTTTAATTCCCAATATTGCAACATAGAAAGCAATAGAAAACAAAACAAAAAAAGGTAGTAATTTTTAGCTTCCCAGTGTGTGAAGTCAATGTTATAAAGAATTTCGGTTTTATCTATTAATATTACAACATTCCCACCTACTCAGAATTTCAGTTAGAATTACATATAGTGTAATCTCTAGGATATTCCCATGTGATCTTGTTTGTCTAGAATGTCTGGTGGCTCTCAAAATTGTCTTTTAAACCCAAAATATGAGATCACACTTATAAAAACCCTAAAAAAATGTAGATATAGGTAAATATGTGCTCCATTCTGGGTAAAGTCAGAAATCTTAAACTCCATCAAACATTTTAACCTGAAAGATTTTACTCTAAAACTGTCTTAAGATGTCTCAGCAATTTCAGGTAGTAACTAAATCCTTAGACTGAGTCATTAAAAAAAGAGATCAAAACCATTACAGTTCTGTCACTTGGAGAAGGCTCCCTATGAAGATGAACAGCGGGTTTTTGAGGAGTGGTTGCTAAGAGGTGCTAGTGCCTCTGAGGCCTGTAATGGTACTGAGTACTACAAATGTTGAGGAGAATTGAAAGTCAGATTTGATTGCCGGAGCTTCTGCAACCAATTTTTTAACCAAATGTTAAACAACAAGCCTTCAGCCCTATGGTCTCCATCTAGCTGCCTCAGTTGGTGGAGCCTAAGGGATAATGCAGGTGGGCAAGCAGAATGTGTCTTGTATGCTGAGTGCCAAAACTGGACACTCACTGGCACACAGAGGAATGCTCAAATGGAGACATAGGTATTGTTTTTGACTTGATTTTAAAATTTGGGCCTATGAAGTTGAGAATATCAGAATAGAAGAACCATTAACTATATTTTAGTCTCAAAATCTATCTTAAAATGCATTTAAAAACACTCATTAAGTATTGGTTTAGATCCTACGATGCAAGCAGATACTTTTTATTTGAATCTTTGAATTTTCTTAACCTCTTTTTCCATACATGAAATATTTTAGTTAAGTGTAATAGACCAATATAAGCACTCTGTTTTGCAAAACAAACATTTGCCTTGCTCTTTTTATTGCAAACACATACACATACATACAGATGTGCCCTGAGGTCCAACATTAGTAAAGCTGATTGAATTTCATCTTATTTGCAAGCATGGCTATGCTTTTTACTTGGCATGTCCTTCAGGCCTCATCAGAGCACAAAGTTCCAAGTGACTTCAAAGGATTTTCTGTACTCAGATCAGCTCTATGGGGCATGGAAAAAGATGAGAAATGAACTGACACCTGAGGTGCAATGGAAGGTAAAAATCATAGCATCACCACAGCTCGTGGGTTATGCAGCAGGCTAAATTACTGCACCTGGATATATGAATCTCGTGGGTTCACGAAGGAAAAGATGGTAAGCATTTAAGGTAGAAAATAAATCTGAGTTCCGTCACTGGATTCAGAGAGAGTTTTCCTCACCAGGAGACATAGGTATCATTTCATTATTATTGCAGAAATCCATCAACTTTCTTGTTTAGGAAAGATAACAAATAAATGAAAGATCAAGCAAAATACTGCATCTAGCCTACAGTAGGCATTCCATGTATAGTATTGTGGTAAAAACTGGCCCTTTAAAGTCCTATATGTTTTTTAAAACCTAATATTTACAGAGATAAGAGTTCTAGAGATACTGAGAAAATTAAAGACATACCCAGAAACATGTAGAATGTATTGTACATCCAATTGAACAAACTTTTCTCTTTTCTGAAAGATGGGTCTTGGGAAAACGAACAAAGAATAGGTATAGACCAAAGATTAGATTCAGACACTATGTCGTCTTTCACAAATTGTTGCAATAACATGTTATAAATACGAAAATATAAAAAATAAAATATAAAATGTAGTATTCATATATATGCAAATATAAAAGAAAACACAATATGACAAAATAAAGTGGTTTATATTTTTAGGTAAACTGTATGTGCTATTGATAAAAAATTATAGTGACATATTTAAAAAAATAATTCATGAATAATTTGAGTTTGATCAATCTGAAATTCCCAAGAATTAATATTTTATCCTTTCCAAATTCAAATGTTTATGTTTATAGATTCTTCAGCTTTTCCTTTATTTTCATTAGGCATCTTCCCTCACCAATATCAGTCTAAAGATTCTTAGAGTTCATATAAACAAACTTGTACTTGATTGATAATGGCAACAAATCTGTAATCATCAGTGTTTTGGAAAGATATTATTAAGTGAGAACAAATTTCTCTTCAGCTTTTTCACTGAATGACGGGATATTGGTTCAACATGACTACTTAAGAATAACTTGTACCTCATTCTTTACACTCATTTACAAAGCTTCTTACTGGAATATCATTTATTTTGGAAGATGCTGTTGAAGATTGGTGATACAGATTGAGTAGAGGCTGGGCGTAGTTGTGCACTCCTCTAATCCCAGCAACTCAGGAGACTGAGGCAGGAGCATCAAAAGTTAGAGACAAGCCTCAGCAACTTAGTGAGGCCCTTAGCAACTTAGCCAGATCCGTATCAAAATAAAACAATATAAAGGGTCAGTGTTAAGACACCCCTGGGTTCAATGCGCAGTATAAAAAAATTGAGTAGGAAATATATGAGACTCAAGAAATATATGTAATTACTACATTTTAAGTCATTTCTAAAGTGATCATTTAAAAAACAAAATTACCTGGAGATATTGCCTGAAAACCAGCCATGCTCTACAAATCTTTCACTATCAAAATATTTTCTCTGTAATTTTTCTAGCAATCACTTTGTAGTTTAAGTATCCCATACTTTTCTTCTATTTCTGTTATCAGTTTCCAATTTAACTAATAATAGAAAATATTACCAGAAGCTAGGAATAAAAGTATGTGGCTGTAAGAAGAGAATTCCTATAATTGGCTATTGGTTTCTGCCTCCAAATATTAATTTTTCTTCATTTTTGGGATATGGACTCTATATGATTGAAATTTACAGTATTGTATATTTCTGATAATTTTTTGCAGCTCATCTGGGTCTCTATTGCAGCCACTGCTGCTACCATGTTCTATACCCTTTCTTTCCTGAAATATCTTTCCCAGTTTTATAGCCAGTCCTTGGGAAACAGCATCTGATTTTCAAAACTCATCACTTGACTCCAAACTCCACACCTCCAGTTCTAACCTCCCTTCTCTGTGCTCCATGAGTTTTGGTTGATTTACCTACTTTCCTACAAATTTAACCTATGAATGCTAAAGTCCATCAATGTGATCCAAGTGAGGACATCATGACTTGATAAAAGAAGGACTAATTTAACTTGAAAACATTACTTCCCAATCTAGTTTCTAAGAATTTATTTTTCACGTACTAGTAAATATAAATAGTTGAATGAACAAAGAAGTAAAAGAAAGGATGATTTTTTTTAAAAAAGAAAGAAGAACAAAAAATAAAAATGCACAAAGGAAGAGAGGGAGGAAGAAAGGAAGGAGCAAGGGAAGTTTTTCTCACAGGAGGGTTCATGATGAGATCATGGCATCAGTATGGTCAGTGACAACCTCAGAAACAAGAATCAGAGCCATCCCCATTGATATCCATTTTTCAAATCGTATCATATAGCAGTCCTTACACAGTCACAGACAGTATCAGCGATGCCATTCAAGAGCATTAGTGATATCATCAAATATTTTCAGAATTTATTAGCAAAAAGCAACTCCTTTGGCAGATACTGGTGAAATTCCAGTGATTCACTTCAGAGGAATTATTAATCATAAATGATGGAAAAAAACTAAAGAAAATGACAGATTTCATAAGACTTGTATATAGGACTAGATTTTGAAGCATAAGTAAAAATATCCTCTGGGAATTTTCAAGCCAAGAGGAAAATTTACATGGTCTGAGTTCCACAAAAATGGAATTAAAACAATATTATATATTAACATATCATGGTTCTATATTTACTTCTTATACATGAGATGCACAATAAGTGACATTCTGACAATTATATAGCCTACTATTCTTGATTTCCTTGCTGTGATGGTAACTGGATGCTCAGCCAGATTTAATGAATTACTCCAGGAAGATGTAAATTAGTGCTAATTTATTCACCTGAATACCTCACAGTAAGCAATTTTTGCTTTATACTGTAATGGTTATATTAGCCATGTCTTCATAGACTTAATCTAAAATTTAATCTAAATTTATTTACACTAATACAAGTCTTCTTCCTTCATTTCCCCTAGTTTATATGGCACTAAAATCCTTTTAGTAGTACAGGTTAAAAAAAATTTAGTCATCTAACTCCGTTTCACTGTAAATCTACAAAACACATCTACAAAGTTTGATGAATTAAATTATCCTCAATCACTAACATATAAATCTCTTTTTAAATCTTACAACTAGGAAATAAATTAAGGGAATAAATGTTTTATTCTTTCTGACCAAAATAATCACTTCTTAAAAATCTCTGCCTCCATTTTCCCCTTTCTCAATTACTCTACAGATTACTGCTAGATTGATTAACTTTCTTGTTTTTCTTTCTTTCTTTCTTCCTTTTATTTTGTGTGTGGGGTACTGGGAATTGAATTCAGGGGCACTTAACTGCTGAGCTACATCTTTAGCCCCCTTTTGTATTTTGTTTAGAAACAGAGTCTAAGTTCCTTTAGGGACTCTAAGTTGCTGAGGCTGGCTTTGAACTAGGGATCCTTCTGGCTCAGCTTCCCAAACCTCTGGGATTATAGGCGTGTGCAGCCAAGCTCAACTGCTAGACTAATTTTCCCAAAAATAGTATTATTTTGACATATAACAGAAGAAAAATATTTCAATTCTCTACTCAAAAGCCTATAATAACTTCATATCATCTATCATTAAATTTAAACTCCCGATTCATGTAATTTCAAAATTATCTGGTCCTAGGACATTTTTTTTTCTGAATTTAGTCCATTAATTAATTGGAAATCTTTTAGTGATTTAGTACATATAGTAAACATAAACACTAAGTTGGTAATTTCTGCATTCCCAATGTGAATATAAACTTTATAAGAACAAGAATAATGTCTAATATATTAGTTTCATATTTCACAAAACCTTTCATAATAATTTCAAATGCATAGTTTTTAAATACAAGCATTTATAAATAAACATTGGAAAAATAACATCATTTTCTTAATATTGCTAAAATCAATTTCATATCAATTAAAATAGTTTGAAATCAAGTTCAAATTTTCATTCAAAGGCAAATAATTTGTATAGCCCAAGAAGTAGTAATGTCATCACATTTTAAAGTTCCTTTTTTAAAAAAAAAATACTTTTAGTTGTAGATGAACACAATAGCTTTATTTTATTTATTTTTATGTGGTGCTAAGGATCAACCCAGTGCCTCACACATGCTAGGCAAGCGCTTTGCCACAAAGCCACTACTCCTCCCATGAAAGTTCCTTTCTATAAATTAAAAAATCAGCTTCCCACATTTTCAGAAAGAAAAAATGCTTTTCAGACATCTTTGCATGGCTCTATCCACTGTGGTTTAATAGGAAAATTGATTTGTAAGTTTCATAATAGTTGTGTATGCTCGAACACATCAGTTACAATCTCTTTGATAATTATCTACTACATTGGAATTGCATTTGTCCAGCTCCCTTACAAAATTGCTTCTTTTTAGAATGTAATTAAAATCAAATTACTTTAGTGTTGTTTTGACTATTTATAATAAATCAGCTTCATCTACTTTTCAAAATACGTTGTTTTTTCCTAATGAAAAACAACTACTGCTCACTTAAGAATAACCTTGTGTTTCAACTCAATGTCAAACCACTTTCACTACTTTTGCTGTATGTTCTCAGATTTATAGTTTTATTTGGTACTATGTAGAGAAATAAGTTGATTCATTCCATAGGTCTTATGCCATATTAAAAATCCTTGCTGTATGGTTTGGAAATAATGTGTCTCCCAAAAGCTCCTGTGTTGATGGAGTGTTCAGAGATGAAGTGATTGAATTATGAAAACTGTAACCTAGTCAGTCCATCCTAGTTTAAATGGATTGGGTGGTAACTATACACAGGTGGG
This sequence comes from Marmota marmota marmota, assembly GCF_001458135.2. Taxonomy (NCBI): domain Eukaryota; kingdom Metazoa; phylum Chordata; class Mammalia; order Rodentia; family Sciuridae; genus Marmota; species Marmota marmota. The sequence continues at coordinate 58,264,569 of NW_026000026.1, read as the reverse complement.
GCTTGGTTGGGGGAGATGGTCTCTGGGGTGTGTCCTGTAAGAGAGCACATTTCCTGTGGTCCTTCCCCTGACCCCCTTTCCTGACCATTCCATGAGTTGAGCAGCTTTCCCTGTCTAGGCCATTCTCTCGAGAGGTGAGAGAATGAAGCCTCACCTTAGGCCCAATAGAATAAGTCATCTTCGGACTAATCCGCTGAAGAAGAGCCCTACATAAACTTCCTATTTTAAGTTGTTCTTGTTAGATATTTTGGTCATAGCAATATAAAAGCTGAATAAAGCAATTGCTTTTGGGGGGTGTACTGGGATTGAACTCAACCACTAAGCCACATCCCCAGCCCTAAATTTTATTTTTATTTACAGAAAGGGTCTCACTGAATTGCTTAGCTCCTTGCTTTTGCTGAAGTTAGCTTTAAACTTGCGATCCTCTGCCTTTAGCCTCCTGAGCCACTGGGATTACAGGAGTGCACTACCATGCCTGGCAACACGTGTTTTTAATCCATTGAGATGTGATTGTTTTTCTTCCCCACCACACACTCAACTAAATGCTGCTTTGTTGGCACTTAATACTTAACTCATGAGAGGTTAAGTTCATTATTTTTAACCATATATTCTCGTTTCTCAAATAACCCAAGGTTCTCAATCCTACATTTCTTCTTTCTTCTTTAGATAATTTATTGGGTGATTGTCTTCTTTGAAGATATTAAAAAAGAATGATAAACTTTAAAAACCTATAAAAATTGGTAGCATATAGTGAGTATATACACATAAGAAAGTCCCAACTCCTTCTTTTGGATACTAGTGCTCATATTTGGTGACTAAATGGCCATAAAATATAAGAATCTGTTTTCTTAAATAGAAGTCTGGAAGATAAGGTCTCCATTTCTACCAAGTGGTGTGTAGAAGTGAGCAGTTGAATCTTTTTCTTCATTGTCTCTTTTGTATAATTAAGTTGTTGAAGTGTATCTTAGAAGTTCTTTTAACCTTGAAACTGGTCATAATTAATTCAGTGATTGGTGGGAAGACTTTCTTTCTTATGGCTGAGCAATCATGGATGACCAATATTGGAACTACCACAAGAAACACTGCTCACAAATGTAGAATTGTCTCAGGCAATTATTTGCCACCTTGCATATAAATTTATATTGCTAAATTGAAAGACTGACAAATTTTAATCATACCACTATGAAGCATAATTATCACATTCATTTTATAAATATGTATTCTTATAATTAGCATTTCTCCTCAAAAGAATTTAAATTTTCCTGAGTTCAGTGCCTTTTTTTAATACTGTGGAATAGGAGATTCATTTCATTTTCTGAAAGTGGAATGAATTTAGAAAGGGGGAAAGAAACTATTCTTTTGGCAAGATCCTCAGGGGTAGGATGCCAGCTTCATTTTTCTTTTTTGTTCACTGTTAATTTGGTTCAGCTTTGTTTGCTGCGAGTGCAGTGTTATTTGAAATCCAGAAAACAAGAAAAGAAATTGCATCCTAGTATATCAACATATTTGATACTTGGGGTATTCTGATTCTTAAGATTTTAATAATCTAGTTGTTTATTTCTACTTATGAAATATCATTGGAAAATATAATTTTAATATGAATATTTTTAAATATCACTTTATTATAAATAATATTGAACATACCTCCATGAAATCTACATAATGCCAACTGTTATCCCTAACAAACCATGCAGTTGACTCAGAAATTCATAGCTACATTTTTTTGTCTTCTCATGTGGAATTTTGAAAAACAGAAAATATAACAAAATCTCTGCTTAAGCTTAAGTAGGAGAAATGATTCTATTTTTGTAATTTTCTATTGAAGTTGAAATGCATAAACACATAATTATTCTGGTAGAAATTCTACAATAGACATTATGGAGTAAGCATAAAAGGAGATACTATTAATAAAATTATGTTCTACATGTAACTCTTTGGTGATGTATAAAAAATATAGTGGTGTTACCATTAATAATCTATTTAGTTTTGTACCACATAAAAATAAGAGTCTAATTTGGGGTTTTATTTCAGCTTCATGAAATTTCCTTCTAAGTTGGATTATTATTTTTTATTTATATATGACAGCAGAATGCATTTCAATTCTTATTACATATATAGAGCACAATTTTTCATATCTCTGGTTGTATGCACAGTATATCCACACCAATTCATGTCTTCATACCTGTACTTTGGATAATAATGGTCATCACATTCCACCATCATTAGTAACCCCATGCCCCCTCCCTTCCCCTCCAACTCCTCTGCCCTACCTAGAATTCATCTATTCCTCCCATGCTCCCGCTTCCTATCCCACTATGAATCAGCCTTCTTATATCAAAGAAAACACATTCAGCATTTAGTTTTTTGGGATTGGCTAATTTAACTCAGCATTATCTTCTCTAACTCCATCCATTTACCTGCAAATGCCATGATTTTATTCTCTTTTATTGATGTGTAATATTCCATTGTGTATATATGCCACATTTTTTTATCCATTCATCTATTGAAGGGTACCTAGGTTGGTTCCACAGTTTAGCTATTATTAATTGTGCTGCTATACACATTGATGTGTTCCTGTAGTATTCTGTTTTTAGGGAATAGAGAGCCTACATCTTGGGAGCAAATCTTTACCCCTCACACATCAGATAGAGCATTAATCTCTAGGGCATATAAAGAACTCAAAAAGCTAAGCACCAAAAAAATAAAAAAATAAAAAAATAACCCAATCAATAAATGGGCCAAGGACCTGAAAGAGACTTCGCAGAAGACGATGTACAATTAATCAAAAATACATGAAAAAATGTTCATCATCACTAGCAATTAGATAAATGCAAATCAAAACCACTATAAGATTTCATCTCACTTCAGTCAGAATGGCAGCTATCATGCATACAAATAACAATAAGTGTTGGTGAGGATGCCGTGGGGGGGGAGAGGGAGAAGGTACACTCATATACTAGTGCAAATTGGTGCAGCCAATATGGAAAGCAGTATGGAGATTTCTTGGAAAATTGGGAATGGAAAAACCATTTGACCCAACTATCCCTCTACTCAGTCTATACCCAAAGGATCATTTTTTTTAACTTTTTAAGAAAACAAATGGACATTGTTGAAAAAATAGTGTCACTTTATTTATTTATTTTTTATTTAGGTTAACTTATGAGCAAGGAAAAGCTGGCAGCTTGAGTAATCACCATTCCACTGTTGTTATCCTAACTGCCACCCTCTTCTTTAATCTCCATGCCACACAGCTGTGGACAGTCTGACAGCAATGCCTCAGGATTCAGTGAATCAGGTAGGAGGGATCTGGTCCAATCATTTTCCCACTGGTCTTGATATCACTTTGGACTTAGTGGAAGAATGTTTACGATACTCATATAAAGACATCAGATTTAATAAAGAAGCAGTCCTGAAGACACAGTTCCCTGGAGGGCAGAGGCTGGCTCTGTCTTCCTGGGAGCTCCTTGGAGGACTTGCTGGCCACTCTGCTTTAGTGGAGGTTGGGGACGCAATTCTTGACTGTTGAATTCCTCCTACCATATCCCCCACCTCCAAGTCTGGAGCAGACAACCTGACTGTGGCCTTTTTAGGTGAGAAATACCTTGTTTTATACCTCTTTCCAGTTACTACCATATCACTCCATTATTTGTACTTAATGAAAAGGAGACTTAATGAAAAGGTGTGGACTACTTGCATTTTTGAGGGATTCCAGCAGATAGAGCAAAGGGAGAAGAGACAGAAAAGGCAGTTTCTAATGAAACACAACTGTTCTCAGGGAGAAGATATTTTAAATTAAAACAACAGCTTTAATTCAACAAGAGTTCAATTAAAACAGAAGAAGCTAGCCTGAGGTTTAGCATAGATT
>NW_026000026.1:58250914-58255368 GCF_001458135.2 Marmota marmota marmota | reverse complement strand
GTTATCCCTAGTTTTTCTAGAGTTTTGAACATAAAGGGATGCTGTACTTTGTCGAATGCTTTTTCCGCATCTATCGAGATGATCATATGGTTCTTATTTTTAAGTCTATTGATGTGGTGAATACGTTTATTGATTTCCGTATATTGAACCAGCCTTGCATCCCAGGGATGAATCCTACTTGATCATGGTGCACGATTTAAAAATAAAGTTTTGAACTCATATTAAAATAAAATTAAATTCTCCAGTTGTACTGAAAACATCTCTGACGCATAATCACTATGTGTAGATAGTTGCTACCACTTTAAAATGCATAGAAATAGAACATGATAATCATCATAACAACTCTATTGAACTATGCTAGTCAAGAGTTTTCATAATTTTATAGAAGGAAAAATATACTGATAACAATATTATAGTAGTTAGCTGCATGTAAGAAGTGATTAATGCATATATAATCATACATATATGTTTTATTGTGAAACACATAGAAACATATACACTGAATTTTAATTTCCATGGCATGGCATTGTATTTCAATATAATAAAATTTGAAATATAAATATATTCAATATAAATTTCTTCACAAAATATAAATTAAAACTTGGTTATGTCAAATAAAAGGACTTGTTTTCACAGAAATAGTTAATAACCAAATATAGCTATTAGTTGTATTTGTTTCAGAGATTATTGGGATAATAAGGTTTGATTAGTTACTAAAACTTTTAATTCTTCAGTGGTCTTTATTGAGAATCTTACATTGATGAAAATTAAAAGGGTAAAAGAAAGACACTCCATAAGTTTGCATCATGTAAATTCTGAATTTTATGTCACACTGAAATGTATCCTAACATTTCTTTGAATATGTCATCACACTTAATAGAATGCCTTAGAGTGACAATCAGAGAGACAATGATGAAACTGCTCATAGTTACAAAAGTGATTTTCAGACACAAAGAGGTCTAAGTTATATGAACTAGACACCTAAAAAATAAGACACTTTTCTAATGTCTTGTTCTGAGCTATTTGTTAAACCAGACATGACTGTACAAATTATTTTTTCACTAACCCATGTATATAAGACAGTGGTAAGGAAACAGTTGAAAGAAGGCACTCTTCTTAGTCCTAGGGGTACCAGTATTCCTGCCCCCAACACAGTAATTCCTCAATGCACTTTACTTGTTCAGCTTGAAATGGACCACAGACCCTCAATTCTAAATAAAAGGGAAAAAGAAAATCAAATCCTATGCTTTGGAAAATATGAAAGAAAGAAAATTAAATATTGACTGAAGAGAAAATGTTCTAATTGGATGGGAAAACTTAAATCATTGTGGAATAGAAAATGAGGCCATATCTCAAAATGGTCTCAGATACATGAGCACTTACTAGTCATATTTTTCTATTATATATTGCCATGTATGGAACTGTAAATTTTTTATATTCTCTCTACACCCATTTCTATATTGCATGCTTTTGCATATCTGCTGTTTTTTAATAAGCTGAAGAATAAGCACACTTTTGATTAAATAAATGTAAAGCAATCATCTACTATCTTAAAAGTTATGCATGCAGAGTTTTCTGCTCTTTCTTCCATTTGATGGAAATTTGATATTCAAATTTTTATTTTTCTTTACATATTCTTACCTGTTATTGTCTTTAATTTCATATTTCATAGCTTGCCTCTTAGTCCAATGTTCTTTCCTTTAAACCCCATCAACATCAGTCCTCCCTCTGAACAACAAAATATTCTTTTGTCATCCTGAAATTTTTTATGCCTAAGGATTTGACCTATTTAGGTGCTAGAATAATGAACTTAAGGACACAAGGGTAAAAATAAATGGACAACAACAACAACAACAAACCCAGGTATTATAACTTATGCTAAGGATAAATCCATGATATATATTTTGGGAATAAAAATATTTGTAATGGGACTAGAAACATGAGCTATCCTCACATTCTTTGTATCAGAAATATTATACACTAAAACTTTATCCTCTCTGTTGAAATTTTAATCTAAGTGTTATTAAGATCTATAATTTATCAATTTTTGCTTGATTTTTGCTGAGAGCCATAGCCCAGTAGGAATGACGCGTGGCATTTTGGGTTGAAAGGTGACCCTGCTGGGATTAGGGTGGCTCCCGGTTTAGGGTGGATCCTGCTGGGAATAGGGCTGCTCCAGGTTTAGGGTGGATCCTGCTGGGATTAGGGTGTATCCTGCTGCCTCAGTCGCCCACTCCTTGAGTTCCCGTTGAGTTCTCCTGGGGTTCTGAGAGAATTGGTACGCAGAGCCCGGTGGAGGGAGTGTATATTTCCCAGGTAGTGTGTGTAGAGTGTCGGTGAGAGTTCGGGAATAAAGAGTTGCTATTTGAATCTTTAAGGTTTTGTGGTGGCTCGGTTATTTTGTGCCCAGCCAGACTGCGGCATTTGGTGGCCCATGCTGGGAACATCTGAAGCTTATAGGTAAGTGAATTGCTCGCCCCTGAGGGAAGGCGAAAGAATGGGTGACCATTTCAAAAAACAATGTGTTCTTGTTTTGATTTATTTTGTTTTTGTTTCAAGCTGCCTATCCCTAGAACTTTCTCAGGAAAACTGGGAAAAATGGTTGGCTCAAGGTTTGAAGTTGTTCAGCCCTGAGGAAGAGAAAATTGATACAACGATTTTTTATTCCATTTTTGTTTCATTCAGTTTCCGTTTTGTTTTGTGTTATCTTATTGGGTTGCATTATCTTTATAGTAGATTAGAAATTAGTAAAAAACAAACCGAAAGAGTGCTAAGTAAATTGTTAGAGGTTCAGGCCATGGAGAAAGGCATTTTAGATCAAGCAAAAGAGAAGGTCAGCTAGTCAGACAGAGGAAGAAAATTTAAAGGAAAAGGGGCTATTAGGAAAAAAGCTACAGCAGGAGGCTGCTACTAACTCTGTTCTATCACCAGAGAGTGTAATTCAACCAACAGCTTCACCTATGGAGACAGCTGAGTGGCCCTCAACCCCCGTAGTTGACAAATGGGATCCTGAGACAGGACCTCAAAGATTAGCATGCCTGTACTTGAGCAGGCAGGAGGGCAGCGAATTCACCGTGCTTTAGATTTCAAAACAGTGAAGCAATTAAAGGAGGCTGTAACAACCTATGGTCCCCAAGCACCCTTCACGGTAAGCATGGTCGAATCCATTACCAACTTGGACATGACGCCAGCAGATTGGGCTAGCATGTGTAAATCTGTGCTAAATGGAGGACAACATTTGTTATGGAAGGTTGCCAATGAGGAATGTTGCACAGAGACAGGTAGGGGAAATGCAGCACCCGGTTGCTCTCAAAGAAATCTAGATATGTTGTTAGGAAAAGGACCTTATGAGGGTCAACGGCAACAAATTGAATATGATCCTGCTATATATGCACAAATTGCTGCAGACACAGTTAGGGCATGGAAGACTTTACAAGGACATGGAGATTTACAAGGCCAGTTATCTAAGGTAATAGAGAGAGCTAATGAACCTTACGCTAAATTTGTAGATAGGCTTATTCAAACAGCTGACAGAATTTTTGGGGATACAGAACAAGCAATGCCATTAATAAAACAACTGGCTTATGACCAAGCAAATCATTACTGCAGAGAGGTCAGTAGACCATGGAGACATGAAGATTTAAACACATATATTAAATTAAGTAGAGATATTAATGAACAAGGGCAAGTGTTGGCAGCTGCAGTACAACAGGCTTTAGATGCCAGGCCAAAAACATGCTACAATTGTGAACAAACAGGACATTTTAAAAGGAATTTCCCCATAGGAAAAGGGTTTAACAAAACTAGGTATCAAAGGAATAGAATACTGGGTATTTGCCCACAATGCCGTAGAGGGAGACATTGGGCTAATGAATGCCGTTCTCAAACCACCATAGAGGGTACTCCCTTATCAAAAAATGGACAAGGACCAGATATTTACCCATGATATCGTGGAGAAAGGCATCAGGCTCCATTGCCAAAAAACGGACTGGGGTTCCACAACCACAAATATATGGGGCAGTGGAGGAACCCAGCAACCCCATCAGGGTAGTGCCCAGGACACATTGTCCATTAAATCCCTCATCAGACAAACCAGAGGGAGAGCAGGGTTGGACATCTGCGCCTCTGCCAGAGCAGTACTAACTCCAGAGATGGGAGTTCAAATCATTCCCACAGGAGTAAAAGGACCTCTTCCCCAAGAAACAGTAGGCTTATTATTGGGATGCAGTTCTTCTACACTAAAAGGACTTATGATAAGTCCTGGGGTAATTGATCCCGATTATGTAGGTGAAATAAAAATTATAGCTAGTTCTCCAAGAGGTAGATCAGTAATTTCACCAGGAGATAGAATAGCACAGTTATTAATAATACCCTGCCTGCATGATAAATTGTCCAGTCGTAGTGTAGAAAGAGGTTCCAGGGGATTAGGCTCCACATGTGTAGATTGGGCTATG
>NW_026000026.1:58222124-58248104 GCF_001458135.2 Marmota marmota marmota | reverse complement strand
TCCAAAAAATGTACATAAGCCTAAGGTACTTTGGTAAGATATTCTAACAGGACAATGGAAAGGTCCTGACCCAGTGATTGTCTGGAGTCGGGGTTCTGTTTGTGTTTTTCCACAGGGAGAACAGCAGCCATTTTGGATTCCAGAGAGACTAATCAAAGCGATTTCTACAGACCAAAAAGAAGATGATTTGACTCAAATCCATAACAGCTGATATCCAGAGCTCCAGTTTGGCTATTCTTACATCTGCGACAGTGATTAACCAGGATGCTTTTTTCAATATCTATTTTATAAATGCCTTTTCCCACATCATAAATTTCTATTTTATTTTTTGAGCTCATACAGACCTAGGTTAATGTTTTTCTGATCAGTTTTATTTTTTGACTGTGGAGTTTTTAAACATTGCAATGGAGATTTCACCTGTGTAAGCTACAAGGCCTTTACTATTGTCTTATGTGTTGTATGTTATGTGTGCACTCTTGTGTTTTGTGTTGTATGTATGTGCGTATGTCCATATTTCATATATGAGGAGCGCTCATGAAAAAATGGATCCAAATTTTTTTTTATTTCACGTGATTTTAATGGTTTAATTTAAATTGGGCAAACAGCTGTTGAGGATTGTTTTAATATGTGTACAAATAAGGAGGTTAACAGATCTGTTTGTTTACTTTCACCTTTCCTTTTCATTATATTTAATAATTCTGTTCAGGATAATGTCAATTGTTCAGAAAATTGTTTTCTTAGTACCTGTTGGAATGTTACATATTTTTTTTAGCATCATTGCCAGAATTCCTATCTTCATCCCAGTGCCGGTGAAGAAAAAGATAAAACCAAACTACAGCTTCTTCGATAGCTATCACAGTAAACTGTATAAACTGATGCATCGATGAATAATAACTCAACAAGTAATGCTCAGTCAAGGAGTTGATTTACTTTGGGAGGAAATGGACATATTGATATATTCCTCTGCTTTGAACTGCTTGCAGAACTTGCCTGGACTATGTATCACTTGTATGCATTGTGAACTATCTATTGGTGCAGCGAATTGTGGTAGTGCTGGCCTATCTTTGCTGATGGTGTCACCGGTGATACAATTTTTCCAAAGGAGCCGTCAATTGGCTTGGTGTCGTGGCATTTCTGTATCCTCCTCCCTTCTGCTAGTGATGGTCTAAAATTTGGGGGCCAACAGAGGTGAGGTAAAGAACCTCACCCCCACTGGCACCAAGGCCAAATTTGGGGGCCAACAGAGGTGAGGCAAAGAACCTCACCCCCCCACTGGTGCATAGGCCTATCCACAAGTATGGCTGTATGCTGGACCAGTAGTCAGTGACAGGTATGATCCAATTGCAGGGGTACCAACCTAAGACAGGAGGCTGACGCCTAGAGGTCAGCTCATCCGATGATGGGTAAGGACCATATGTTGAATTGGACAACCTAACTGGCAGGGTCCCTAAGCCACACTGCTTGTTGTTTAATTAATCAGAAGCGGGGAGATGCTGAGAGCCATAGCCAAGTAGGAATGATGCATGGCATTTTTGGTTGAAAGGTGACCCTGCTGGGATTAGGGTGGCTCTGGGTTTAGGGTGGATCCTGCTGGGAACAGGGCAGTTCCAGGTTTAGAGTGGATTCTGCTGCCTCAGCCGCCTGCTCCTTGAGTTCCATTGAGTTCTCGCGGTGTTCTGAGAGAATTGGTACACAGAGCCCGGTGGAGGGAGTGTATATTTCCCAGGTAGTGTGTGTAGAGTGCTGGTGAGAGTTCGGGAATAAAGAGTTGCTGTTTGAATCTACAAGGTTTTGTGGTGGCTCAGTTATTTTGTGCCCAGCCAGATTGCGGCAGATTTTCCTTATTATTGTGTAATTATTAAAAGGAAAAGATATCATAAAGTTATTCATAAAAGAAAAAAATGAATACCAGATATATGAAAATCACATAAACCCATTATTAGTTCCAGAATTTTAAAATAAGACCTATGTAACTTTACCACTTATTGAGAATCAGAATCTGCATGTTTCATAGATGTCATCATAAATTTTAATTTACTTCACCATCAAATTGAGTTTTAGACATAGATAGAATGACTACTATAAAATCTTCTTGGTTATAATAATTGTTTTCCTTTGCATTCTGGACCCATTAAAATTGCCAAGGTTATATTCTATTACATCAAATTTGAAAGCATAGATGATTGGACTTTTAGATAGTGAACAGTTCCTTTCAGAAACATGGAGTTCTTTTTACAGGAGAATTGTTCTTTAAAGTTAGTATGGAATATAGCAGAATAGTTATTTGTGTCCATTTTCAAATTGCAGTTTCAATGCTATGTCTGAAGCACAAATACCAAGTGATCATAGCACCTCTCTGCTAAGAAATGTCCATGTCCTTATACCCATAGCATAAATTCCAAATTCCACAGCATGGTTTAGAAGTTTAAAATATATTTTCAAATTATTTTTTAAACCATATCTTCTAATACCCCCTGCCCCTCATACACTGCTCATACACTGTTGTTCCATAAAAATAGCCTTAAGTTTTTCAAATAACCATAGTCCATACACTCTATCATTCATAGACCTTGGAATGGGTGTTCTCACTGCTACAACATCTCACCCATCATGTTCTTTTCCCATTCCACAGGAAGGCACATAGCTTCTGTTTATCAATGTGATTTTCAAATATCTGCTAAGCCATTTTGTCTACTTCTAAGATGAACTCTCTAACCACCTTCTCCTCTATATAGAGCAAAATAACTAAAAATCCCATCATAGACCTGAAACTGTTATAGAAGAGGGATGGTTCTTTCATCAAGATAGAAAATAAAAACATATAACTATTGCATCTGAGTGATGTATCATTTCTACTTTACATTTTGATCAAGAGATATCTTTTCTTTGTCTCCCCAAATATCATATACTCCTATAGAGAAACTGTCATCACAATGTATCTGTGGTAGATACAGAGATATACTGTAGACATCCCTTAAAGAAGGAGTTGTTCCTTGCTTCAATGGTTCTGGTTAGTACTCATCTACCATTTGTGAGCTGTTTAAGGATCTGCATTGGCTGAAAAAGTCACCTTGTCCTTGTCTGAGGCCATGACTTCTCCTAGAGCAGCCTGACTCCTTCTAGTACAGCTGTAAAGTTATTTATTTATATTTAAAAGTAATTATAAACTAAGAAAATGGATTTTACAAGTTAGAGGATTGAGGATAAGAAGGTATGAAGTAAAGGCATATGAAGGGACATATATAGTTTGATATATGAAGAAAGTATTTTTGGATCACATTAATGCTCACTGGGAGACATTCACCATAAAGGATGTTCTACAAAGCCAAGTGGACTAAATGGACCAGTCAGATGGTATCAGTTGATGTTTGTCCTTGGTTCTATCAATACCAACACCATGAATACATGCACAGGATGACCATGGTTGTAGTATTGGAGTTTGTCCTTAAATCAAATAATATAAACTCCACTAAATCTGATCTATCAGGAGCTGGCAGAAGATGCCAAAGCTGAGTTCTGCATGGAGACCATTGCCAAGGAGACAAAATGGTCACTTGATGTCAAGTGGACTACATTTCTCCCCTTTCATCTAGGAGGGCCAGGGATTTATAAGAAGAACTCACATATAGCACAGTCATGGCTTTATTTTTTATGCCTTTAATATCTTACCAAACACTGCTGTTTGAGGGCTTACAGCATATTTGAATGACTGATAGTCATATCTGATCAGATGACCTGCAAGGGAGGTATATAGTACAGGGGTCTTCATATACCGTAGTACATAAACTGTCACCATGATAGATTGTTCTAGAGGTTTGCTAAAGACTCAACTGGAAAGATAACCTGGTGGCATTATGCTCCAACTGTGAGATGTCATAAATCAGTATGCAGTATGTACATTAAATTAAAGAATGCCTGTGTCTATTTAATTTTAATAAGAAGAATATATGGCTCCAGCAGCCTGGAATAAAAAGTGGCCTTTTTACCTTCACTCCCAATAATTCATTGGGTCCCTTAATGATAAGTTAGATGACCTATGAAAAGGGAAGTACATTTTTTTTCAGCCAATGCAGCAAGAGTCCCATTGAATTATAAGCTAAGATCATGACTGTGTAACACATATGTTTCCTAACTCTTGTACAAAATATTTTTCCATTTTTTATAGAGAATATACGATGTGTTATACATTGTGATAGCTTCTAGAAGGAACATACAAAAATGATAAAACAATATCCCTTCAAAATTATAAATATACAAAAGGCAAAAAAATAGTGAAATATTATTAAAAGTTGATTCTCCAGATGCAGACACTAAAATAGAATTTTGAGGTACAAGGCGTTGGTTAGGGATAAACTCCTATGAAACAAAGAGGGTTGTAACAAGATTAGGTAGTGGGGAAGCTAAACTACAAACTCAGGTTCTTTATGCATTGACAAAATCAGTGAACAATTTTAGAACAAATATTGAGCACCAAAGTGTCCTGTATATGGGTGAAATACCCAGGTCTTTTTATTCCAGCATCAATGAGTTGTCATATGTAGGTTGCACAAAGAAGGTTACACAAGACTTGAAAAGGGTGCTCACTGTAGTTGAGGTAATTCCTAAAAACCTGTCAGCCAGAAACCGTCTAGACAGCATTCCTGAAAGTTGGATAACTATCTTTAGTTCAAGGGGATGAAGGTGATATATTTCTATACATACCGTACTTCACCCATTTTGTTACATATAGATTCTTTGTCCATCTACATTCAGGGGTAGCTGCTCTAGGAAATAGATTAGAAAGATTAAAGGGAGGATTGCTATTGCAACTTATCAAGGCAACAATTGATATTCATAGTTTTATTCTTCTTTTATCCCATCTAGATTCTTTTCACCCTCATCTACCATATGTGTTTATATTGGTGGCTTATCTTATGCAGTGACCTAGAATCTAGAGTTATCTGAGTCCCTACTCAGTATGCCATTTCCTGACTAGGCTTTTAGTAATTGTCCATGCACAGGGGAAAAAAAAAAAAAAACTGAGCAAGTGAAGTATAAAGAGGTATCCAAATGGTTTGGCTAGCTTCCAAAAATATTCTTCCTACTTTCTTTGTTTATTCACAATCTTACCTCCTGATGATCAGGGTCAAATATAGTGACTCCTTTTCATGCTTGTTGGTCCCTGGACACAGGAACTGAAAACATATAGTTAGCCTAGGGTTATAGCCTAGGTAGGCCATAATTCTAATACATTTATATTGTTCACATAGAAAAATATTTTAAAATGAAAAAAAATAACTATCCAATATTTTTCTATATGTGAATAAGGGTTACTCCATAATTTTCTTAAATTTATAAAACATGATTGAAGGAAAAAAAAAAACTGCTATGCCAAAAATTTCACAATGCCTCAGTGGTATCCCTGCTATTTTTCTTTAAAATTTTTTATGCCTCTAAGTAATCAGTACGAGTATATAAAAGAAGTCCACAGATGGAAGAGAATGTAATAAGATTGTTTTAAGTTTCTTTAAGAGATAAGATCAATTTAAGTTTCTAACATACTTCATTAGGCTGGCTTTATTATTTTGAAATATTTGAATTTGGTGTATATAGAACAACAAAGAAATATTATCTTCTATCATTAGTGAATTCAGAATTTTAATTTATATTTGAATTTGTTTTTAAAATAATTCTGCATGGTAAAACTGAAAACAGAAAAATTTCTCCCAAATAGGGAAAGGCAGGAACTGTCACATTTTGATAAATCATGATGAACTAAAATTTCACACATTTCCCCAATACAATATCTTGAAAAATATAAACATTTTATGAAGATTATTATTGAGATATCATGCTGTGTTTAAAAAATAGAAAATGGGTTAATTTGACTTTATGAGCAAATAGGAAAATTTTCTCACATTAGAATTTTGTATGATTTTGTAATGAATCCTTTTTATTAAAAGTGTTAAATAGCCACTGCATTAAAATTGATATTTCATCATTTAAAATATTTTTGATACTTGGGATTTTTTTAAGTGAGCTACATCCTAGATCTTTTATATATATATATATATATATATTTTATTTTGAGAGTCAGTAAGTTAGGGCCTTACTAAATTGCTGAGGCTGATCATGAAATTACAATCCTCTTGTCTCAGCCTCCCAATTTGTTGGGATTACAGACATTTGCCACCATGTCTGGCAACATACTTTCAAACTAAACTATTAATGTCAAAGCTAATATGAAAAATGGTATTCCTAAAGCAATATAACTAGAGAATAAATATATTAATAAGAAAATGCAATTATCTTAATTAATTACTACTTTTATGGAACAAAGTCAAGTGTTTCTTTGATGCACATATTGTATACTGAAATTATGAGAGTATATTGGAAGTAGAAGAAACAATCTTCAACCTTAAGAACTCTAGTTTTGACAGGATACCTTCACAGTATTCTTACTGGAAAGAGTACAATGGTGGAGTAATGTTACTAAGGATCAGATCATAACTCAGGCAATTTCTAACTATAATACTCTCTGCTAAATGCTTAATTTTTCTGTGGTTGTAAGTCTTTATCTGAAATAGTGATGGATAAAATTACCTGCCTTTCATTATTGTTGAATTTATTCTTAGCCTTGTTAATAGGCATCTATCTATATCAATTTGCAATGTAAACAATTAGATTTTTTTCCTTAAATATCTACTCTTCCTCCACTGCTTTTCTTTCTTCACATTTGGATTATGTGATTCCATTCACTCAAAGTTTCCCTTGTTATTTATTTATTGATGAAGGTCAATGTTAACAGGCTGGATTTGTTTCTAGAGTTTGTAACTTCTCCACTGGGCATATTCATTTGGTTGTTTGCACAGGCACCTCAAACAGCTACATTTTCATTCCACTCTCAGATTTTCATTCCATTTTACTAACACCCTGATACTCAACTTATTAGAACAATATTCCAAGTCATGTTTTATTCCTGAGAGCTTCAATACTTGTAATTCATTAACTCACCTTATCCAACATGCTTTTGTGGAAAGTACCAAAGTCATCCTATGTCATAGTTACCTACATAAAAGAAAAACTAGATCATCATTGTCCAGATTACGATTTTAACATGTCCTTCTTCCAGAATACATTTACTGCCTCTTCTTTTGGCAGATACGGCTTTATATGCCTTAAGACATATGTCTTCCTCTCTCTTCTGCAGTCTGGTAAAAAATAGAAAGCTTATAGACTTACCTTGATTTTCATCACAGACCATATTGTCCCTTAGCTATACATTTGCCTGTTCAATTTCCTTTACTTGAGATATCCTTTGGCATTAAATTAAAGCATCTTGAAATAAAAATTTAGAAAGCTCCAAGTTGAATTTAGTTTTCCTCCTTTTAGTACCTAGTTTAAGTTATTTGGTTAAACACCCCTTTTCACCTCATCCTCCACCTATATGCTTATGATATGTAGAGAGCAATTATTTATCTCTATTATCTTCTCTCAGTATCTAGCAAAGCACCTGTCAGTAATTGGTAGAACTCAGTTTTAAAAAGCAGTAAGGAAAGAAGTTGTTGGAGTGAGGAACTATACACAACACAATCTCCATTAGTTCCTATCAAAAATGAACACAATAACTGTATCAACTAAGTGAAAGTGGTTATTGACAGGTAATAGTATATGACAGATATTTTAGTCTTCAACTCCAGAATCACCCATGTTCTTTGGATATGAAAATTAAAACAATATCACTAAATACTTATTAATATAATTATTTAAAACAAAATGAAGATTTTTGGTTACTTTTTAAAAAAAATGTTTCAAGTTTTTTTGTTATAATTATTATTATACTGGCATTTTCCACTGTTAAATTATTTTATTCAAATTTTTAAGGCACATCACCTACATTCTAAAATAGTATTTTTTTCCAATTTATAATAATTATCTATTTGATGAAACTTATTTCTGAGATATTTCCCTTTTTCATTATTTAAATAATTTTCCAAACCATCAAAATCCTCTATGATTTGCAGACAGAATAGTAAGTCCCAAGTGGAAGAGAAGAAGTAAGTAGTTAACAACCTCACAACTCCTAATCTTAAATCAGTTTCTACTACTCTTGTTTATGTGTTTACACAATCAAACATCATTTTAGAAACATCTGTCACTATAATCTTAAGTAAAAATCTTCATATTCATAATGTTTGAATCAAAATATATTTGAATTCAATATGACAGCATGTACACAAGGGAATAAAAATAGCTTCTTTCTTTTATTTTAGTTACTTTACACTGTCTCATCAAAGAAAAGTTTTCAAAGCCTTAATACGTTCTAATGGGCTGTTTCATTCTGCTAAGCAAAAGCATCTTTACATTTATAGAAGACTTTTAAAGCTTGCTGCAATTTTTTTAATAGCCCTAAGTGGATTTGCAACTAGCACTAAGCTCATCTTCAGTTATTCTTAGGTAGGCACTTACGTGCAGGACAGGGCTCTAACAAGGATGTGATTCATGTACCTGAAGACCCCAATTATAAGAAGATGTCAACTAGAATAACCAAACCAATTACTTGGAAAGAAGGAGCAGAATAATTTTAACAGCAGGACAGAACAAGGAGGAAGTAGGTCTCTGGAATTACAGGGGGTTGCAAAGAACAATTTGCTAGCTGCTGTGAGATAGTGTCTCCCTTACCATACTCCTGATAGGGAAATGTCTGAAATGTTGCCAAAAAAACACAACTCTAGTGATACTGAAACAAATAACCATTTATTGACATTAATGATTCTATTCAAGGCACAGTTTCTTCAACTCAGCAAATTATTAGAGTTGATTATAAAAATCATATTCTAAGTGTTTATTCATTGTAGGTAATTGGGATCATTTCCTAATGAAAACATTAGTCTCTATTTTGCCTTGTAGATATAGCATTCATCAATAGTTTGCTTTTTAAAATCTTGGGTGGCATTAAGAATTAAGATTTTTTTTTTTTGCTAAAAAAAGATGACAATATATACAATGGAAAGTTTTCTAACATATTATTTCTGAAAAATGAAATGATATGATTTAAAATGCCAGGTTTTATATATATGAATAAGCTTCCCATAAGCCATCATCCAAAACAAACTACATTATTTAGGAACTTCTTGAAGGCAGACAAGCTAAAATCATGTTTCATAAAATCAAAGGGTTTATACTCAAGTGTTAGTGTCAAGAACACAGAATAATGTTTAAAGATTTACATGTGAGCTGCTGCTTCTTTCTTAGTGTTACCTAAGTAGCCTCATATTTTCAAACTGCTTTCAAATCCTACTCCAGTTTTCATTAAATCATCCAGCCATTCCATCATGGAATCTACATGAACAGTATTGATGAAAGAAAAAACTAAAACATGTTGCTGTGCAGTATATACAGGGTGATTGATTCTATTGGAGGGAGATTGTAAGCATGCGTAAATATACAATCTGAATGAAAGGAGATTTTTATGTTACACATGCCCATATTTTAAAATTTGTAGAGTGACTAAGTTAAATCTGAACTTAGGAAAAACCACCTACATTTGTTTTAAAAAGAAAGCTCTGTATGCATGCAGATGCTTTGTAAAATTCACTACTTCTCAGGGGAAGCTTATCTTGCCATCCTTTCTACAAGTCATTCTCTTTATATACCCTTTTATCCTAGCTTCATATTTTTCTCCTTAGCATCTTACACTAGCTAAAGTGGTGTATATTTTACCTGAACATCATGCTTATGGCTTCTATTTAAAAATCTAATTCCAAGAAAGAGGTCATCTGCTTGTTCATTTCTAAGTCTCTAGGATCAAAATATTGGTACAAAATAGTCAAATATTCAATAAATAGTAGATAAATTAACTAGTATGTACAACTNTATGGTGATTGCTAGTTTTCTTTTTACATTTTATCCCAGATGTAAAATACAAACAGAACATTATGGGTCAGATTTGGCTTTTTCCTCTATAATATGATTTTAATATTATGTTATCTTTGATGGAGCCCTAACATATATATAATTTACTCTTTCTCTTGTAAAACAGAGTCATTTTTGTAATAGTAAATCCAAAGATCTATCAGAAATAAATGTTTAAACAAACATTAAGAAATATGTATTTGGAAGGGAATCAATAGCAACTGTATTCCTTTTGATTAGAAAATTTAATACAAGAAACTGTTCTTAAAACTGCCTTTTTATTGGAGATATAATGTCAAAAATACATAGCAGAGATAGTGGTGCAGATGAAACACTACTAATAATCGTTATTACTTTTATTAATATTAAGACTAGCACTAAAACTTGTTTCTACTACTACCACATCAAATGTTTATATAATAATTACTACACATCAACAATTTTACAGAAGTTAACTCAAGGCTCTGAATAAAAAATCAGAAAGCATTAGTTTATATAACTTATATTTTGAGTTTGTACTGTATTAAATCCAAGTAAGGAAGTTATTTGAAATAATTTGAGAAAAATCTTTCTTGTCAGTAAAATATCAGAAGTTTTTGTACAATTAAATGAAATGATGGAAATGAAAGTTCTGTCAGAAATTCACAATATTATATACATAGAGTTAATTTTACTATGCTCTAAGTGCCTCCCACTGTGGTTATTGACTTTAATTAGTAGTAAAGAAATTTAAATTTTTGATAATTGTGGAATCATGTCTAATC
The DNA here is from genome assembly GCF_001458135.2 of Marmota marmota marmota. Classification (NCBI taxonomy): domain Eukaryota; kingdom Metazoa; phylum Chordata; class Mammalia; order Rodentia; family Sciuridae; genus Marmota; species Marmota marmota. The sequence continues at coordinate 58,237,446 of NW_026000026.1, read as the reverse complement.
TTATAAATTATCTTCTGGATATCACTTATGAATTTTTACCATTTCAAACTTTTAATGGGTTTATCTTTATTCATTAAAGTGGTCAAGCAATCATTTAGGTCATACCTTATATTACTATTGTTTAATATCTTTTACATATGTAATAGCACATTTGAATTTCTGTTTCTATTAGTGTACTCAAAGTTAACATTTGGTGTAATGAATCTCTAAGTTTCTTCAATATGTTTTGCATTTCTTCACATGAAATGAGAATTTCTGTTCCATAATTAATGATTCTATATATTCCTTTTAAATAAGAATTTTGTCAGCCTATATAACTAATGACAGAGTCACCTAAATAATCAGTTGGCATCATTAAATTTACCAACAAATGTGCAATCATCAATTCTAATTAAATTCTAAGTATGTCTTTCACCAACATGTAAATACATTTTCTAATTGGGAAGGACCATGATGGGTAAGTTTAATGGTGCCAAGTTGGCCATTTAAGGGTTTTAATAGTTTAGTGGAAATAACTTAGCCTTGAAGGCATTTCTTTTTCTATTTCTCAAATTTGTTGCTACTGGGAATATATCCATGCGATAAAGTTTGCTAGAGAAACTCATACAAGCTTCATCTCTAGCACACTTACTGCATTTGGCAATGACCAGAGGTTTTCTAGGGACAGCATGTTAGCACAGCAGCTGAACTCAAACTATGAAACACTAAAGAAATATTAGATAGTCAATGCAGAATACATGTGATGTGTAAAACTTTCAGGGCTTTGGATATAATTTTATTCTAGATAAATTATTTTTCTCTATTAGTTATCAAAACAGTTTAGGAAGTGATGTAGCCTTTTTTTATTTTTTGTTTCTCCACATCATCTAGAACATACTTTTAAAAACATAGAAATTTATCAAATGAATGAATGAACCACAGAAGTAGCTCAGTGACAATATCATTTTTCATTTTGAACATCTAAGTAAAGTTTTAACAATAAAAGCAATAATATCCACTATTTATTAAATGAATTATATTCTGGTGACTGGAATAAGAGTTTTTCACATGTTTTATAGTTTTATGGCCTATAATATCTGAAAATGTAATCAACCGATATTTTAGACAGTAATCAGTATCCAGTTTAGGTGTTTACATTTTTAAAAGGTTAAAAATAAGGAAGTAGGTTCTTAAACATATTGCAAACATTGGAATTGTAGACTCTAGGGTATCCAACAGCAAGACCTGACACCAAAGCAGTTACCAGTGAGTCACAGGTGCCTTCAACAGCCTAGAGCTTAAGCCCTCTGACTTTACTTGCTCACAGAATATGGTCAATGCAGCTAGGAGATGATCTCTGCAACATTTCTACTATCTAAAGCCCAGAGAAGTGTGTATCTTTTTGTATCTAGAACTTTAACGTCAATACCAGTTTTAGCTTTTTAGCTCTATCTGTACAGGAAAGAATAAGGGAAGTAGGTAGAATAATATTCTGAGTGCCACTAATCATGTTCCTCTGATTGTATTATGCTCATATGCAGATATGAAAATCATGAATCAGATAATTTAAGCAACTTGCTCGCAACTTCAGAGCTACAGGCAGTGAAGAAGGGATTTAAATTAGACAAATCAGTTCACATGAGCTGCAGAAAGAACAATGTGAACATTTCAACGTTTCAAGGGCTTATATTAGCAGTGGTAATTGTCTTCCTCATTCTGAAGTGGTCATGGGGCCTGAGAAAACAGAATGTAGCAAACACAATATTGGCTCTTTAACTTCTGCTCAGAGGGATACACATTTGAAATAGAAATCAGAATAATCAGAATAATAAATTTTGATACTGCATTAAGGCCAACATGAATGGCATTTAAAAATAATTGGTGGGAATGAAAAGAGGTAAAGCTGAAAACAGAAAGGTCCATATCACCGTGCAGGGGCTAGTAGGGCAAATATAGGGTTTTTGTCTCTACCTTTAGATTAATAGAAAACCATTAAAGGACTTTAACCTGCGGATTGAAATTATTTGTATTTTACATTCATCATGATTTTCTAAAAATATCCATTTATTCAATTTTACAGTTTTCACATATCCAGAAATTGATGAAAGCAACATTTCCCAGAATGCTGACCAACAACAGGACAATCCAGTCATGGATAAACCACCATGTGTGGAGTTGGTGTTGGTGAGGAAGACTGTGGCATACTGAAAGTACAACCTGACAAGTTAGATGGCTGATGAAAGACTATGCAGATGCTTTCAGACCAGACACGAAAGAGTACATGTGAAGTCTGTTATGTTACAGAGGCAAACACCAGAAAGAATTTCACATTAAACTTACTATAGCTGTCCTGTAATTATAAATGAAAGGAAAAGAGGAGTGAAATCAGATTTAATCAACAAAAGTTTGAAAAAAAAAAAAAAAAAGAAGAAGAAAGGTGTTTTCCTACTTCAGCACAAATAAGGAAGAAAAGATTCTGGCAGAGGAGAACCAAAAAGCCAAAACCTTTATTTAAAAGTTAATGAATAGATAAAAAAAAAATGTGTCATATATACACATAGAATTTTACTGAGCATTAAAAGAGAATAAAATCATGGCATTTGCAGGTAAATGGATGGCTTTGGAGAAGATAATGTTAAGTGAAGTTAGCCAATCCCAAAAAAACAAATGCTGAATGTTTTCTCTGATATAAGGAGGCTGACTCATAGTGGGGCAGGGAGGGGGAGCATGGGAGGAATAGAGGAATTCTAGATAGGGAAGAGGAGTAGGAGGAAAAGGGAGGCCGGTCAGGGGATTAGCAGGGACAGTGGAATGTGATGGACATCATTATCCAAAGTACATGTATGAAGACTCGAACTGGGTGTCAACATACTTTATATACAAATAGAGATATGAAAAATTGTGGTATATATGTGTAATATGAAAAGTTGTACTTTCTATGTGTAATAAGAATTCTAATGCATCCGCTGTCATGTATTTAAAAAAATAAAATCAATAAAACAAAAAAAATAAATAAAAGTTAAAAGTTGAAGCATATGCTTTTTTTTTTTTTTTTGCAGAAAGATACATTAAGGACTCAAGTATCAAATTAGAGTGAAAGACTGCTCTAATATGGCTTTCTGAAACTGCCAAGCATATATTTGCCTATAGTCCTTAAAAATATATATATCTTTGAAAATGTCTTTAGTTTGGATACTTTGAATCATATTATGTGCCAATAAAATATTAAATTACGTTTTATAAACTGAGAAGAAAATTGAGGCTACTGGAAATTATAATTCAAGAAATAATTATAAAGCCCAAGACACCAAGAAGACATGAATTCAACTAACATTTATAAACAAGTAAATTGAACACACTTTTGTGAGACCTATAAATCTGGTACAACCAGAGTTTTATTTCATTCCATTTCATTTCATTTTGACTGCTGCTCCTGTCAACTATGCAGACAGGCTTTCTTAACTTGACAGTAAATATAGCCAACATTCATATTATACTTAATACATTATATTCCTCTCTATTTATAGTCCATGAGAAGATACTTCCTGGTGCTGCTCTCTAAAGACAAATTAAAATGTGGGAGAAGAAAGATGTTGTTGCATCATAGATGCTACCTATGATGGCAGTAGGTGCATAGCCCCACCTGTCATGGTATGGTGCCGCAGTCTGGCTGGGCACACAATTACGAGCCACCACACAGCTTGTAGATTCAAACAGCAACTCTTTATTCCCGAACTCACACCAGCCGTCTACAATCACGTTCTGGGGAAATCCACGTTCTCTGCCCAAATCCACGTTCTCTCCCAAATTCACCTTCACTGGGCTTCTGTCTCCCAAAATATACTGTCTGAATCCCGTGAGAACTCAAGGGGAACTTAGGCAGCAGGATACGCCCTATTCCCAGCAGGAATAATCTTAAACCTTAAACCTGGAACCTAAACTGGGAACGCCCTAAACCCGATTATGTTAAACAGGGAACACCCTAATCCGCCCTGGTCCTTGAGCAAGGTCAACTACATTCAATGTCACTGCAAAATGTCAGCAACATGGGGTACGCTGGCAAGGAAATTGTCATACCTACTTGGCTAATGGCTCCCAGCAGTATGGGTCATAATTATTCCTGCAATTACTATTTTTGGTGGAAGGATACTTCAGTTGTGGAGAAAAGAGGCATTTCTTGGCAGACAAATTCATGGTTTACCATCTGATCAGATGTATTAACTCTTTCTTGACCATCAAAACTCATATACATGTCTTCAACTGTTTCCTTAACTATTCCCGTTATGATTAACACAAAAGTGTTTTCAATTTACTTGTTTATTAATCCATACATCTGAATATATATAAAGTTATTTCAAAGCAGAGAGTTTACTCTGATAATATGATAGCACAAAGAATTTGAAATAATTGAATTTTAATAGGAATTGATCTTCATTTCAGTTAGATATTTTTAAACACACCATACTGAATAAATTTAATAAGGATTGTTACATTTATTCTTGGCAACCACTCTATGAATTAGTTACTATTATTATTGCCACTTTGCATAGTGCAAAATTTAGATTTTTGAAAGGATATTGAAGCTCAAGATCATAACTGGTTATATGTTAGAGCTGCCTTTTAAACCCCCAAAGTCAGATATTAGTGTGCTCACATTTAATCATGATATTAAACCATATTCTTTCAGCCTTAAGAAACATGACAATTATGACACAAATTTGAAACATTTCATTTTGTTTAACAAGTGCTTTAATCATGAAAAATTATTATTTATCAAAGAAGACAACTTGATTAGTAACTGAAAAAGTGATGGAAAGTGGCACTTGTATAGACAGGGCAAAGACAGAAAACAATTATTTGACTAATACAGAAAAGAAAACAAAGTAACACGGAAGGAAGCAATTTTTTTTTTTAAGTCTAACAATATCATTCATTGTTCTAGAAATTTGAATATATATCATTTGATTTAATATCTTCAATGAAACTGTTCATTAGTTGGTGATTAAATTGATGATGAAGTAGACATTGTAACCAATTTAAAGCAACAGGACATTTAAAAGATGGCATAGGATTATATCTGTATTTGGCTTAATAATCATTTTATTAGAACAATTTATAATCATAAAACATATATGAAATTATAAGTGATGTTTATATGTAGAGCTCAAATGGGCTCAGTGAGTTTACTTTGCAACCAGAATATTACACTGTAAATTTATGTAGAAAATCTCACTATGTCCTGAGCAAAATATTTTATATAAAAATGTACATATAATCAGGATCTGTACAAATGACATCTATTGATTAGGGTAAGTCATAGTAGAAGTATTTGCAATGCTAATAGTCTCATCTTCCAGAATACGCATATCAAAATCTTTAGCATTTCACTTACTAACATTATAAATACATGAGATGATAGTCTTAAATGTTGTACTATTGATCAAGTAACTCTTGCTATAAAATGCAGCATAAAACTTCTACATTTTTTGGAGCAGAAAGATAGTGGTAAATTCTCCCAACAAAAACAATGCCTGTGACTGTAAGACAAAATAATTTTGATTAATAATGAAGTAAACCACAATATACATCCACATTCATTTTAACTCATAAACAAATTCCTTTCTTGGAATGTTTCATGGCTTGGCTGTAAATTTACAGCTCCATCTGAATCCACAATCATCCGATAATGGAATCAAACTAATAAAACATCTGAATTATTTTGGTAGCATTTTACTATAACAAGGTCAAAATTTTGTAGAAGCTTTTTAAATTAATTCTATTTGATTGGAGATACTGAAATGGAAATTCAGAATTTTATAAGATATATGGATACAGAAATGCTGAAAGATTTATGTTGCTCTTAAAACCAACACATCCCACACATAATTTTAGAATTAAAATGGGAGGTAAATCATATTTTCACATAAAGTATTATGGAAAAGTATTGAAAAAATGTTGATCCATGGGCATAATGTAATCATTTACTCAAAATATGTGACTATGAACATTCAGATATCTTGGAGCTTATTTGAAGACTACTCAAGTATTCATATCTATATATATCAAGTCATTCTTTGGGGACAATTGAGAAAAGAACATTTAAAAAAATAGTTTTATTAAAGCAAAATTGAAATACAATAAAATATACATATATGAGGTATGCAATTTGATCAGTTTGGGCATGTTTTGAAACACACGTAACCAATACAGTCAATATAAAAAGCATTTCCATTACTGTCTTTAAAGATTTGCAATCTTACAGACTGTGTTTCCTGCATGATTTATTACATTAGAAATCAACCACCTTAAGATATATAGAACCCCATTCCCACATGTCAACTACTTCAAAATTAAATGGCACTCTTATAAATATCCCACAGGTCAAGGAAGAAAGCACAAGAAAAGTAAAAAAAAAATTCTTTAACCAAGTGATAATAAAAGCTTAAAATATCAGAATCTCTTGGATGCAACAATGCTCAGAAAAACATTTATAACCTAAAGCACTTATATCAGAAAGAAGCTAGATTAACAAAATATTTCCAAATTAGGTAGTAGGAAGGTAAAATAATAAGGGTAAGAGCAGAAATATATGAAATAGAAAAGAAATAATATGGCTAAAAATTGATAAAATGAAGTAAGTTGGGTCTGGGACCGTGACTCAGCGATAGAGCACTTGCCTAGCACATGTGAGGCCCTGGGTTCAATCCTCCATACTACATAAAAATGAATAAATAAAATAAAGATATTGTGTCCAACAATAAGTAAAAAATAGATATTAAAAAAATGAAACAAGTCTAACCAGAAAAAGCAAACACACACACACAAAAAAAAAATAGTGGAAAGAGAGTTATTAAAATTACCCTACAGATGCTAAAACTATATTAACGTAATTTACAATTATATGCTAACATATGTGATAGCTTACAATACATGGTCTATATTAGATAAGGATTCATCTGCCGCTGAGAAAAAAAGTGAACTCAGTCATTGATGGATGCAATATTCTATATATGTCTGTAAAGTCTAAATTATCATTTGTATTTTTTAGTTATATAGCTTCTTTATTTGGTTTTTGTTTGGAGGATCTATTCAGTGGTAATGGAGAATTGTTAAAATTATCTAGTATTATTGTGTTGTAGTTTATTTGATTCTTGAAACTGAGAAGGGTTTGTTTGATGTACATAAATGCTCCATTGTTTGGGGCATAAATATTTATGATTGTTATGTCTCGTTGATGCGTTATTCCCTTAAGCAATATGAAATGTCATTTGTTGTGCCTTCTGATTAATTTTGTCTTGAAGTCCAATTTATCAGATATGATAGAAACCCCTGCTTGTTTACAAGATCCATTTGAATGATGTTTTTTTCTCCCATCCTTTTACCTTCAGTCTGTGAATATCTTTGCTTATGCAGTGAGTCTCTTGAAGATAGCATATTTATGGGTCTTGTTTTTCAATTAAATCTGCCAGTCTGTTTTTTGCTTGATAGGTTTAGGCCATTTACATTCAATTTTATTGTTGAGAACTGATTTTTATTTCCTTCCATTTTGATTTATTTCTGGGTTTTACTTTGAAATAGTTTCTCCTTTGACTATTATTCTAGTGTAGTTCCTTCCTTTAATGTTTTTAACTTTTACTTATTTCTTCTTCATGAAATATTTTGTTAAGAATGTTTTTTAGTGCAGGCTTTCTAGTTGTGAATTCTTTTTAACTTTTGTCTATCATTTAAGGTTTTTATTTCACTTCAATTCTGAAGCTTAATTTTGCTGGGTATAGTATTCTCACCTGGAATCTATTTTCTTTCAGAGCTTGGTATATATTATTCCAAGACCTTATAGCTTTGAGGGTCTTGGTTGAGAAGTCAGTGGAGATCCAAACTGGTTTCCTTCTGAATTGTTTTTCTCTGAATGCCTTTAAAATTCTATCCTTATTCTATGTATTAGGCATTTTCATAATAATGTGTTTTGGTGTGTGTGTGTGTGTGTGTGTGTGTGCGCGCGTGTGTGTGTGTTGTAATTTTGTATGTTTTGGTCCTGTATTTGATTTTCTATTTCAATCTTTAGGTTTGGGAAATTTTCTGAGGTTATTTGATTGAAAAGATTGTGCATTCTTTGGTTCATATTGCAAAAACTTCATCTATCTCAACAAATCTGAAATTTGTTCTTTTCAGGTTACCCCATATTTCTTGGAAGTTTTGTTTGTGGTTTGAGAAAAGAGCCTTTGATTGGACTCCTAATTTAGGGATGTACTTAGGATGCTCCTCTTAAGAATAGAACTAACACAGAGTATATGCCCCTGTTCACTTTTGTACAAGCAGAAGAACATCATACGTGCAACTCTCATTGCCTTTGGAGCAAACTAAAGTGTTCTGATACATGTTGAACATGTTTCTTTACGTGGATATGACAAAGGGATACAAATTCTAGGTTATATGAGTTCTTTGCCCATAAAGTTGATTGTGACACACTAAACTAGTTATCCAGGAGAAACATGTATAAGTCTAAAGTATTAAGTATTATCAAATGTAATCACAGAAAGTCTGGCAATTAAAGATTTAAATTCTGCTCCAGAAACAACTGTGTTTCAACTTGGAACGCTGTTTCTTGATACTAGCATTAATTTGCTACATTTAATTAGGCCTTTGAGACTTGATTTTCAGAAATATAATATATATTGAGTACAAACAATTTAAAAAACATAAGAACGCTGAGAGACAAGAAAGAGAAGGGATAGACAAGTTAAAAGAATAAATATACAATAATTCATCACTTAATGGGACTGAATGTTTATTAAGAATCTATTCTTTATGTAAAACAATCTGTTAGATCTAAATATTAGTAACATTTCTTATTGCAGAAATGACTACAATGTAAGTTACTGAATAAAGTTTTTAATGAATATCTTCATTTATGTCAATTTGTCTGGATTATTTGGGGCCTCACTTCTTAAAGTAATACATGACTCAGAATGTGTCTATGTATTTCAATAGAAAGAAAAAAAAAACATAATCCTATAATAAAAAGTGAAAATTTATAAAAATGACACAATGCAAAACTTACTAATAGAGAGTTCTAAATATAAATTAAACATTACTCCATGAGCCTCAAATATTCCTTCCATAAAAGTGTTTTCATGGAAAAATGATAATTTTATAGACATAAAAAGAATATAAAAAACCTCTAAAATGAATTGAAATTCATAATTTTCAATCCATTGGTGTATTATATACATATGAAAAAATAATACCCAGTTTGAATATTTAGTTCTAAGTAACTTTCATTGGCAATGTACTCAAGACACCTTGAATTCAGTGCAGGCCTTGTGATCCCTCTGGGTTCACTTGGACCTAGTTTTTGCTTATTACTTACCTGTCATAGTGATGTGACAAAATAATTTGGTGCTATATCAACTAACAGACTTGAAAATTTAAAAACACCATCAAAATTTTACAATAAAATCCCACTTTACAACTTCAGCAGTAACTGGCTGTTAGAAATGAAATGTTATTATAGTATTTTTAAATTGGATTTGAGTTCAGAACCCTTTCATGTAATTAAAATATGAAGTGCAATAATTCAGAAATTATCAGTGAGAAAAATATTTTATTTTTAGCGTTTTCCCTGGTCTTGAAACATGATCAAATGCTTTATGCGACTATTTGAAAAATGATGTTATATTATTGGATTTTAAAGACGTCTTACCTCTGGGATCATACATCAAGTACACATTCATATTTCAAGATGAGATAGATATTAAGCTGACCATTTTTTACTTGTCAGATATAAATTGATACACAGCATCCCTGTTAAAGTATATATGTCTTTCTGGCATTATATCACTGCTTCAATACATGATCTATGTTGCTTAGGGAGACAGCTGCCATAGGGTCCACAATAGCATTGACTCCAGAGTTACGTATTTCCATCTCTAAACTAAGCAAACTCATACATGCAAAAACACATGCGATTTATATATAGGTGGACAGTGTAAATTATATGTAGCATTAGAAATTAAAATGGTGCTGTTATGAAAACTTTTTAATTTATTTAACTTATCTGTGAGACATACTAGTTTTGTTTTTTGCTCTGACTATATATAATGTTATATGTGTCATTCTTTTTGTGAGTTTTATTTATTATTTTGTAGAGTTTTCTGAGTCAAGACAAAATTTTCTTCACCACCCTAAAGTAAGTGATAATTTGAAAATACTATAAAGACCAAATTAAGTGAATAATTGAATTGTTTTGCCATCCAATATTTTTGGATCTATGTCATTCATGTTTTGATGTAAGTGAGAGCTAGCAGGCAGGGAAGTATCTAACCATGAAAACAATTTAATGTAAAGAGTTTATACTTGTTGAACCCTAATTCTCAGAAAACCAGGAGCATATTGATCCAGAGAGAACTGTATACCTAATAATACAAAAAGATCTTTCAATAATTACTTCATCTTGAAGAGTCAAGGATCCCAATTGAAATTCTAAATAGTTAACAAACAAAAATACATAACGTAGGTGGAAGAGGAATTTATTTTGAATAAGAAGAAACTGAGTCAACAGAAAATCAACATCTTTTCAGTGTCAAATATTGATTCACATCTGTGGTATTAACTGATATGTGGTCTACATACTTTCAGCTCAACATTCTTTGTATTGTGTCTTATATCAGTAAACATGATGAGAATAATTTGACAAAACTATACACCTACTTAGATGACTATATTAATATAACATTTATATATAAGAAGAACCTTTCTTTTGACAAAATGAAAGATGCCGGTCTATATGATGGCTCTGACTTTTGTAAAGATTCCTCTAAAGTAGATGTGATTCAACTTTTTGCCTAGCATAATAAACAGATCATTAAATATTGTACATAATTAAATTTGAGTAAAGAGCTCTTTATCTGGGTTGCATTGGGCTAGTTTAATTGGCTTAATTAATGAAGATAATTTTTAATAATAGTTAAGGATGTATGTGTGTAACCTAATTTTTCACCATGAGTATCTAAATGATACTTTAATTGAATATTTTGATTTAATGATTAAAAATAAGTCAGTGTAAATGTATAATTATCTTATAAATATTCAGATAATAAAAATTAAAATAACAGATGATTACAAGTGCTTTTTTTAAAAAAATGCAATTGAGAGGCCCTCAGGAATTTTTGTATTAAAATATGCCTAATTATAGATACAGAAAATGACAGTAAGAAATAAATAGGAAGTAACAAGAAAAGAACCTGTAGATCCATAAAAATGGGGTGAAGTGGGTAGTGAAATGAGAAATTATCAGTTCTCTATTATTGTTTCTTGAATTGTGTGGATGTGTGGGGGAAGAGGAGAACAGAACGGTTACTTGTAAAACATTTCTAAGGAAATTTGCTTTTTGTCACTGTGAGTTTTAAGGAGTATAATTTAAACCACAGACTGTTTTATCAATTGTCTAAGCATGAGGGCTGGGATATAGCTTAGTAGGTATAGTGTTTGCTTAGCATGCACAAGGCCCTGGGTTCAACCCCCAGTACCCCCCACCACACACACACACACACACACACACACACACACACACACAAATCAATTGTCTAAGCATGAACTTTTCACCTTTGTTTTTATTTTACTGATTATTTTAATCACATAAATTTCTAATAAACAAGAGCAAGTTACAATGAAATATAACATCTCCTATAAAAACAGTGTCTTACTGAATTTGTGGAAAAGTTTTGTAGACTATAAAATAACTTTTCTCTAATTAATCCAAATTGCATAATAAGGACATCTAAAAGCCCCAAAATATTATAGAATAAGTTAAATTAAAAGATAAGGTTTTTCTCACAGTTACGATAATGGCATAAAAATAATCTGTGGATAAGCAGAGTATTGTGTATAAAGTTTTCTTTGGGTTTAACTACACCCTTTCTGAAATATGTATATTCATCTTGATTTTGAGATTTTATATGTGATTATTTTGTATTAGTGCATTATAATTATACATAATATTGGAGTTCATTTTGACCTAATTATATAAGCATGTAAAATAATTTGTTCCAATTCAATCCCCAGTACTTCCCCTTTTCCCTTGTTCTCCTATTCCAACCCAAATTCTCTTTCCTTTACTCTACTGGTCTTCTTTCTATTTATTAACATTTTTAAAATCGGTGCTTTATAAATATACATAAAGGTGAAATTTACTGTGGTATACCATATATAAACAAAAGGTAGTTCAGTCAATTTCATTCCTCTTCCTCTCCTTCCATTTCCTCTCTTTCCCTCTCCCTTAACCTCCTTCCTTTACTCTACTGGTCTCTCTTATTTATATATTTCAATTACTTTCAATTATTCTGCTTTCTATCTAATATCACAAATTTATTTTGGCACATTGCTTTTATTAATATTATTGGATAAAATTGGAAACATATTGAAGATGATTAAATGTTAATTTCAGAAGGTCTTTTGGTGATCATAATTCATGCTTTTTCATTAGTTTTACCAAACTATACAGAAAAGCCCCTTTTCTGTGACCTATTCCCACCTTTTAAGAGCCATAAACATTCATATTTTTATCTTGAAGACCAGCATATAATCTTCATACTAGTACTTAAATGCAGTGTAAAATTGATGTATTATTTTCCTCAACTTTCATTAGGAAAATCTCTTTTTACATTTTAAGCACATCTAAAAATAATTTATAAGTAAAAATAAACTAGAAATTATTGAAAATTTTTTCATGTTTTTAAAATGTTATTTATTAATATTGGAGGAATATTTTCAGTTGATGAGACTCAGGCTCTTGTGCATGCTAGACAGGCACTCTGCCACTGAGCTACATGCTAAGTGATTTAAAAATTTAGCATAGAAAAATATTGCATCTACACCTGCACTAGTATCTAGTTAAAATCTAGTATTTCATTTAGTTATAAAAATATACAACAGACTATCATATTAATAGAATCTGTGTCATCATATAACATGGTTGTGGCAGATACATTAAAACATTATTTATGATCACCATATTGCCCATAATTCTTCAGTTATTTACACATTTGTAGTTTTCTTATCTTCAGATGCTTGTGTTATATACAACACAGTTGAGTAACACTGGACAACTCTGTTGCTTGACCAGCTGTTGAAGCCTAAAGTTTTAGGATCCTTCCATGTAAATTCAAATACTTGGTTTCTTTCTCTATTGTATATCATCCTTTATTTGTTAATTAATATGTGGGTTTCTTTATCTATTCTATTATCATCCTTTCTTTGTTAATTAATATGTGGAGGAAGTAAATTCTCTCAAAATGTTCAAGGCTGTATAAGTCAAATGAAAATAACTCTAATTCTTTTTAAAGAATTGTTGTTATCCCATACAGTGGTGTAGACCTGTAATCCCAGCGATCAGGAGGCTGAGGCAGGAAGAAAGCAAGTTCAAAGCCAGTCTCAGCAAAAGGGAGGCAGTAAGAAACTCAATGAGATCCTGTCTCTAAATATAATAACAAAAAAAAGGCTGGAGATGTGGCTCACTGTTTGAGTACCCCTGAGTTCTATCCCCAGTACACGCCCCCCAACCCCCGCCACAAAAAAATGAATTGTTGTAATGTAGGTAGGTTTGACTGCTATATATGTAGCGTAAGTATACTGGGGAAATTCATACCTCTGTGATTATTTGAATGCCTTCCTTTAAAAAACACATCTACTTAATTCTATTGCCCATTTTAATTGGATTACTGAGTTTTTAAATATAATTTTTAAAATCTTTGTTCCATATTTTATCATGATAGAAGTTATTTGTGAGTTCATAAGTTCTAAAAGTTAATTGTTTCTCCTTGACTCCTTTTAAAAATAACATTTGCATTATGAAGTAAAGAATTTCACATACTGCATATTGTTTACATCTTACTTTTGTATTATAATCTTTTGAAAATATTACATTTAAGGGATAGTCTTGCAAAAGAATCTCAGAGTATATCAGAAGTTAGAATCACTATTTCTGGAAAGGCATCAAAACATTTATTTGTTTATCCATATTTTCATTCCAACAATATAATTTGATTTACATTGAATTTTATGTAATTTTTGTTAGTGTTGCATAATTTTAGAAAGTATAATGCAATTGGTTCTTCTGATACTACTATCATTTGTCTTGTATGCTGAAAGACCTCACATTCAAACAGGTAAAAATTGTGAAAATATGTATTAGAATGACAAAAACAATTTTTGGAAAATAATATTATCAGAAAATAGATTGGTTATTTTCTTTTTTTTTTTTCCGAGTAGAAATTAAAAGTTTATTAAAGGACAGCAGAAAAGACTTCTCCCGGAGGAAGAAGGGGACCCAAGAGGTGGAATCCGTGGAAGGGATGTTGTCTCCCCTTTTTATAGTTCTTTCAGTGATGGAATGTAGGTGGGAAGGCCCGAGGGGTGGGACACAGGTGGGCCAAAGAAGTAATCTGGTCAGGAAGGACTTCTGAGTCAGCACCTTTTTGCTGGGGGCTGTTCATTAACATTTCTTTGAGGTGGACTTTGGCCTAGGGCCTTTTCAGGACTTCATTAACATTCCATGAGTTGTCCTGCATTTCCCAGAATCATTGCCAGCATGGCCTCCATTTTAGATTTCACTTGGCATTATACCCGATTTAACTACTCTGACTACCTAACTTTAAAACTGGCTTCATTCCCCCCTCTAAGTTGGGAACTCCTTACTGCTGTAAGGAAGGGGGGCGAAGAAGATCTTTCTGGCTTCTTCAGGCTGAAAAGGGACAATGTGGGGCAAGCAGTTTTGAGTCCCCCTTTAAAAATTGGGTCTATTGAGTGTCCATGATAGAAGTCTGATTGAGAAGTAATAGGCTGGAGGGCCATTTAAGTGATGGGTGGTCTATAAGAGAAACAAGAATTCATTAGTACTGGAACCATATTGATGCAGCAATAAATGCCATAGCACAGGAATATGCCAATGAGTATGATGGCAAAGACAAAGACTAACAATGTTTTCCACCAGGAAGTACCAAGAACTAGGAGCTAAGATGTCATTTCCATGACAAAGTTGCTGAGGACATGGCTTCTATCTGAGCATGTAAATCTTTAAGGACATTTGTCACATTGCCAGAAATGTCAGGGATGTAAACACAACATTTAACTTTTAGGGTTACAGACGTTCTTTCCCTTAAGATATAGTTTAATAATTTAATGTCATCTGATCTTGCAAAATCCTTTTACTAGTATGACCTCTGTGTCTAATAGAGAAATCTTTAATTCTGTTACTTAGGGCTGGATAACCATACTAGCAAACACTAAGCCTACCTGTGTAGGTTAGAAATAAAGGCCTTAAACTAAAAACTACTCTGGCAGTTCCTTT